>NC_138101.1:94020197-94562110 GCF_964146895.1 Miniopterus schreibersii | reverse complement strand
AAAGAGTGCTTTAACATTAGACTGCTTTTGAGCAACCACATTATTACTAATAAATTGTCGGAATTACTACTCAAAAGTATAAAAACTTAAATTCATGAATTCTAAATCCTAGTACAAAAATGATTCAATCTTTAATATTAATAAAAATTAATTAATTTAAAGGGCAGGTTGACAGAATTATTGGAAGAAATATTTTTGAGAGAAATATTATCTTAAATGTAGCTCAGATAAGAAAAGGGTTGCTTCAGAACGATTGCCCTAGGTGGAATGTGATTTATACAGGAATTATTACAATACAGCTTTATTGTACATTAGCCAGTTAGTTCTCTTTAGCATGGATGCTAAATTTCACTTGAATTTCACTTAGTGGAAACAAATGTTTGCCTCTGACAATTTCTACTTTAAATTTCATTTCAGGCACTTAATAGAACCAGCTTTTATATTTCTTTTCTATGAAGCAGATATAAATCTTCTTCATCTAGCTGATCTCAAGAAGGGACATTTATTGTGGGACTTATTTATATGTTAAACACATCATTTTATTTAATAGTCTAGTAACTAGCTCAGAGAAGTTAAATAGTTGATGTAAATCTTGGTTCTCCTATTACTACCCTGATGAAACCTTCCCTAAGCCTCCCAGGTATAATATCTTTCACATGGTCTGTTTTCCTACTCTGCTTTATATTTTTTAAGAAGGCAACCGGTCACACTGGGTTGTATCTACTATTTTAATCTTGCTCCTTTACACTGTAGGCCCTTGGACTCTTAAAAAGAAGATGGCCTAAGGAAAAAAACAAAACAAAAACAACAACACTTAATTCCTTGATAAAACACTGCCCTTTGAACCACTTCATAAATCATCTCACAACATAACATCTTGTTCTTCAGATTAAGCAAGAGAGAGGGTATGAAAGAGAGAAAGCTAGCAAGACTGTCACAGTCTGTTATAACCTAATCTTAGAAGTGACATATTCTGTTTATTAGCAGCAAGTCACTAAGTCCAGCCCACAATCAAGGGAAGAGTATTATACAAAACCATGAATGCCAGGAGGTGTGGAGTCACTGAAAGTCAGTTTTGAAAGTGGTTTACTACAGAAATAATTTCAGCTCTACATGAACTTTTAGGAAATAGAATGAGGAATAATTCTCAACACTTAATGAAGGTATGATTATTCTGGTGTCACTAAAAGACAAAGACGTTACAAAAAACAAGTACAAAACCTAAACCTAAACTAAACTAAGGACTAATATCCCTTATCAGTATAGACACAATAATCCTCAGAAACATAAAGCAACTCAAATTTGCCAGGATTTAAAAGGATTACTCATCGATAACAAGACTTATTTGAGGATTATAAAACATGTTCAAAATGCAAAAATTGATCAATAAGATACATTAAAACACTAAAGAAAATTTATATTATAATGTTTAATAGATATATAAAGTATCTGACAACATTTGATATATATTCATGATATTTTAAAAACAGCAATTTAGGAATAGAAAGGAAATAATTATTTCTGATAATGGAGATATATAACAATAATCTATATTTGTGACAACATTTATTGGCAAAGAGCGCAATCCACACACACACAAAAATGATAAATTGAATTCATCAAAATTAAAAACTTCTGATCTTCAAAGAAACTGTTATGAAAATAAAAGGAAAGAGCCATAGAATAGGAGAACATATTTGAAAACATAGGCCCAATAAGAGACCTGAGGTTGGTACTGTGTCTGACTTTTATAACTGGTGAGATTAATGAGTTGAAACTTAAATATATGCTAATGTACAAAAACTTGTCATCTCAGAAGGACCTATAGATTGCAGTTACTGGAAATTGAAAGTCTCTGTTCACAAGGGAGTTACAACTCCCTTGATCTAAGATTTGTGAGTCCATTTTGCCCTTTATTATTTCTAAACATGAAAAAATTCTAGACATCTAAAAGGAGGATCTCAAATAAAAGAGAAAGAAAGAGAAGATAATGTGGTGTAACACAAAATCCAATTTATGTGGGAATGATGTTTGATAGGCTATCTTTTATAAGATACTTAGAAATGCTAGGTTGATTATATTGTAACCCAATGTATGCTACTATCATTTTTTGCTTTAAGATCTAGGTTTTTAGGGTTTAAATTCATCTCATATCTGCCACAGATTTCTGTATTCTCAAGGATTTATACATAAATTTAGGTTGATAACTATGAATTTTGTCTTCTCTCAAATTTGCTTCTTTAGTTACACTTGAGCATCTACCCACTTAGGAAAAGCCTTTTCCTTGATCCCATCTCTTAATAACATTGGTCATAGGTGCCAGGTATGGGGAGTTGAGGTTTAATAACAATAAGTGGAACTATAGCATTAATATAGAAGATACTTTTCATTGAATTCATTGGGGTGACATTAGTTAATAAAAGCATATGTTTCAGGTGTGCAATTCTATAATACATCATCTGTATATTATATTGTGTGTTTACTACCCCGTCAAATTTCCTTTTATCACCATTTATGCCCCCTTTACGCTCTTCTACCTCCCTCCACCCCCTTTCACTCTGCTAATCACCATACTGTTGTAGGAGTCTACTAGTTTTTGTTTATTTGTTTTTGCTTAATCCCTTTACCTTTTCAAGCCTCCCACCTAACACCTCTCCTCTCTGACAGCTACCAGTCTGTTCTCTGTGTCTATTTTGTTAGTTTGTTTTGCTCCTTAGATTACACATATAAGTGAAAGCACATTGTACTTGTCTTTCTCTGACTGGCTTATTCCATTGCAGCATTATTTACAATAGCCAAGATTTAGAAGATAATATTTAATTGAATATTAAATGTCTCTACTCACTAGTTGACACTGGAATCTGTCATGTGGTTCTCTGAGTTCTTGCTTCATCTATTGCTTTCATTTATTTTTCTCCCTCCTTTTTCATCTTTTCCCACATTTTTTGCCTTCTCCCTCCCCCCTCCTTCTTCCTTCGTATTCTTCTTATTTTTCCTCCCTCCTCTTCCTCTTCTGCTTCACATACAGTGTCTTTCACTACTTCTTTTTGCTATCCTTTAATGTCCAAGTCACACAAACTCATTCACGGCCTCTGCATTTATTTTTTCCTCTGCTTAGGCCACTACTCCCTGCTAAGTGAATAACTCCTTCTGTCACAGCATTTAGGTCTTTATGTAAACACAATCTTTATTAGTGACCTATCTTAACCACCAGTTAAACTTCATTTGCTTTATTTTTTCTATTGCACTATTACCTAGCCTATTACATATTTTATTTATTTTGTCTACTGTCTCTGCTTACACTGTACTAAATTATAAGCTCTAAGTAGGGTTTGAGTTCTGCTTTTGCTCACGTGCTTTTCTACTTTACACTAGTTAAAGCCAGAAATGAAATTTTGTTCACTACAACCACAAGTTTAGTATTTTAAGTGTAACAGATGTCTATTAAATGTTGTTTCCCCATATTAACTTCCTAAAGCAAATCCGCATTGGGAAGTAATAAACATGAAAAATAGTTCAAACATTTTATATGTCTTCAATATTTATTAGCACTGGAAATATGAAAAATTGTCTTTTCATCAAGGAGATTCAGAGTTTAGTACAAATGGTCAGTTATTGTTACTATGTGTTTGAATCTTTCTCAGTTTGTGGATGTGGCAGTGCTGAGGGCCACCGGTGCTTGTTGAAGTTGAAAACGAGAAGGTGAGAAGATTCAAAATGGTGATGGAGGGAGACTTGACATGTGGTGCTGAACACACAATACAGTGGACAGATGATGTGTTGTAGAACTGTGCACCTGAAACCTATATAACTTTGTTAACCAGTGTCACCCCAGTAAAGCCAATAAAAAAAAAATCAATGGGAACAAATCTGTAAGGCACAAATGGAAGTGTAACTGAGCCACCAAACCTAGGACAAGCAGAACATATTAAAAATATTACCCGCTTGTCCAGCCAGTGTGACTTAGTGGTTGAGTGTCATCCCATGCACCAAGAAGCCCCCGGTTCTATTCCAGGCAGGGCACATGCTCAGGTTATGGACTTTATCCCCCGTAGGGGGCATGAAGGAGACAGCTGATCAATATTTCTCTCTTATCGATGTTGCTATCTCCCTCCATTCTTCTCTCTCTAAAATCAATAAAAATGTATTCAAAAGAAAGTATAACTTTCAGAAACTCCACATTAAAAATTTTCAAAACACATGTGTTGAATTTTTTAAGAATATATCTTTGTAACAGATTTTAATTAAGGCTCATTTATAATTATTTTCATGAAATGATATATGGAAGGATCAGTTTTTCAAATTTGAAAAATGACACCTTTTTAACAGACTAGATGATCCTTGTCATGATATGTCAGCCATTCATTTGCTTGAAACTTGGTGCCAGTATAACCACAGTACTGTGCGTTTTCACTAGGCTATGTTTAACTAATCAGTAGAGGGAACTGAGAAATTTTACTTCAATTCTGAATGTTAATGCTCACTTACAAAATATTGCATTCTCATTTGTGAAGTTAACACAGATAATAATCAAACCCAGATAGAAGTGTTAACAATAAAACAAAGACAAAAGTAATATTGCATATGCTTGAATGACAATAAAAATAAAATATTAGAACCTTTAAATTCTCTTCTGCTGTTTTACATTCCTGATATTTGATACTGATTATATGTAAAAGGGATTTAA
This sequence comes from Miniopterus schreibersii, assembly GCF_964146895.1. Lineage (NCBI taxonomy): Eukaryota > Metazoa > Chordata > Mammalia > Chiroptera > Miniopteridae > Miniopterus > Miniopterus schreibersii. The sequence continues at coordinate 94,557,423 of NC_138101.1, read as the reverse complement.
AAAGAAGCACATTATATACGGTTAAATGTTAATAATTGATATGATTTTATATTTTCTTTTGAATAAGCAATGGAATGTAATCTGCATAATTCACACTCTTTAATTCTTCAACATCACATCATTTTCCTTTTGAAATCGTCTTAATCTCAAACACTTCTTAGAAAAAATGAACAGATGGTAATTTACTGCTTTAAGAATGTATTTAATTTAGTTTAGTATGACTTACAGGTTAGTTGTTTTTCAATAATTTGTCTTTCTAACTCTCATTACATAATCAGGCTAATGGGGCTGAAATGATGGTAATTGGATCTTGGTTCAGTGAAACATAACAAAATTTAAGCAAGTTTTCCACCACGTTTTCTAAAAGTGAATTATATTGTTTTATTTATTTAAGGAAGCCTATATATTATATGTAATACCTATTATCTCTATGAATGTTCATGAACAAAATTAAAAGTTAATTCACTTGCCCTGGCCAGTGTGACTGAGTTGGTTGAACATCAATCTATGCACCAAAAGGATCACTGGTTCAATTCCCAGTCAGGGCACATACCTGGGTTGTGGGTTCGATACCTAGTTGGCTCTGTTCGGAAGGCAGCCTATCGATGATTTTCTCTCTCCCCCCTTCTCTCTCTAAAATCAATAAAAACATATTTTTAAAAATTAATTTACTCAACAAATAATTATTAAGTGCTTACAGTTTATTAGGTAGTTATTATTCAGTGTCAAGAATGTGACTGGTACCTAAGACCCAAATTACCCTCTCAACCCATCTTCCCCAGGGAAAGTGATCAATGAATCATTATGTAAAACAGATGATTAAAAAATAATATTTGCTAAGCATTTAACTATATTTATTTCATAATTCCTTCCTAGAAACGACTTATAACAGAAACTAGAGCAGTACAGGGAGATAGCCTCTGAGGTAAGTTGAAATAGATTTTAACACATCTTACGGTTTATTTTTCAACATTATTGAGTTATAATTGACAAATTTAAAAAAGTATATATTTAAAGTTTACAACATGATGATTTAACATACACATATATTGTGAAATGATGACTACAACCAAGTTAATTAAATGTTCATCACTTCATATAGCTACCTTTTTGTTTATGGTTAGATAACTTAAGAGCTACTCTCTCAGTAAATTTGATGTATACAATGTTATTAACTGTAAAGTCACCATGCTGTAAATTAGAATCCCCAGGACATATCCACCTTATAACTGAAAGTTTGTGCTCTTTAACCGACATCTCCCCAACCCCTCCCTTACACCTTGCAACCGCCATTCTATTCTGAGGTTCTATGAATTTGACATTTTTAGGTTCATATTGTAAAGAAAATCATACACTATACATTTTTTCTTGTTGTTTTCCTTAAAGAAGACCTTTCAAGGATTTATGAGTTTCCCCAGAAATAATTTAGTGCTCATTATTAAATAAAATATGAGATAAGGAAAGAATTAACAACAGATTTTACTAAAACTTATGATTAATACTTGAATATTGTATTTAATTTTTCTTACAAAAATATGTGAGTACTTCCTGTATAGGGTCCTATGTTAGTGGCTTGAGTTACAGGTTTGAACAGGAGAGATACATTGTCTCTCTTTTTTATATTAAATCAATTGTGATGACATTGGTTAATAAGATCATATAGGTTTGAACTGTAAATTTCTATGATACATGATTTGTATGTTGCATTATGTACCCATCACCCAAAGTTAAATCATCTCCCATCATTACATATTTGGCCCCCTTCACCCCCCCACTCCCTTCCCTCTGATAACCACCGTACTGTTTTCTGTCTGTGTCCGTGAGTTTCAGTTTTATTTCCCACGTATGAGTGAAATCATATGGTTCTTAGCTTTTTCTGACTGACTTATTTTGCTTTGTATAATATTCTCAAGGTCCATTCATGTTGTTGCAAATGGCAGTATTTTATCTTTTCTTATGGCTGAGTAGTATCCCATAGTATATGCGCACCACATCTTCTTTATCCAATCCTCTGTTGATGGATACTGTGAAAAATGCTGCAATGAACAAAGGGGTGCATAAATTTTTGCATATAAATGTTTTCAATTTGGGGGAGGTAGATACTCAGAAGAGGGATTGCTGGGACACATGGTAGCTTTATCCTTAATTTTTTGAGGAACTGCCATACTGTTTTCCACAAGAATTGTACCAGTTTACATTAACACTAGTAGTGAATGAGGATTTCTTTTTTTTCACACATCTCCAACATTTATTATTACTTGTCTTGTTGATATTAGCCTAACAGGTGTGAGGTGGTAACTCATTGTACTTTTGATTTGTATTTCTCTAATTTCTCTAATAGTTAGTGAAATTCAATATCTTTTTATATATCTGATGGTCATTTGTATGTCTTCTTTGGAGAAGTGTCTGTTTAAGGCCTCTGCCCATTTTTTAATTGGATTGCTTGTTTGGCATTGAGTTATATGAGTTCTTTATATAACCACTTGTCACAACTGTAGTTTGCAAATATTCTCTCCCATTAGGTTGGCTGCCTTTTTGTTTTATTCTCAGTTTGTTTTGCTGTGCAGAAGCTTTTTAGTTTGATATAGTCCCATTCATTTATTTTTCCCTCTACTTCCCTTGCCTTTGGAGTCAAATTCATAAAATGTTCTCTACGAACAAGGCTTAGGAATATAGCACCTATGTTTTCTTCTATGTAATTTATTATTTTAGATCTTGTATTTAGGTCTTTGATCTATTTTGAATTAATTCTTGTACAAGGAGATAAAGTGTAATATAGTTTCATTCCTTTGCATATGACTTTCCAATTCTCCCAGCACCATTTAATGAAGAGGTTTTTTTCCTCCATTGTATTGTTTTGGCTCCTCTGTCAAAAATGTTTTGCCACTGGCCAGGCATGGCTCAGTTGTTGAATATAAACCTAGGATCCAGGAGATCTTGGTTCAATTCCTAGTCAGGGCACATGCCTGGGTTGCAGGCTCGATCCCCAATAGGGGGCGTGCAGGAGGCAGCCAATCAATGACTCTCTCATCATTGATGTTTCTATTTCTCTCTCTCTCCCTCTGCCTCTTCTTTCTGAAATCAATAAAGATTTTAAAACAATTATTTGCCCATATACCTGTGGTTTTATTTCTGGGATCTCAATTCTATTCCATCGGTCTCTGTGTCTGTTTTTCTGCCAAGACCTTTCTGTTTTGATGATCATAGCTCTGTAGTATAATTTGAAGTTAGTTACTGTGATAACTCTGGTTTATTATTTTTTCTCAGGATTGCTTTGGATATTCAGGGTTTTTTATGGTTCCATACAAATCTGACAAGTTTTTGTTCTATTTCTTGTTTTTTCAATTTATTTTTATGGCTGAGCCTATTACAGATGTTCCTCATTTTTCCCTACTTTGCCCCACTCCGAATGGCTCCTGAGCCACTGCAGGCCTTCACTGCATTATTGTATGCATCCATGGGCTATGCATATAAGTTATTTGGTTAATCTATTCCCATATCCTTTCCCTCTGAGATCTGTCCATCTGGACCATGCTTCCATGTCTCTGGAACTATTTGTTCATCAGTTTATTTTGTTTATTAGATTCCACATATTAGTGAGATCATGTGATATTTGTCTTTCTTTGCTTATTTGGATTATTTCTCTTAGCATAATTCTCTCTAGGTCTATCCATGCTGTACCAAAAGGTAAGAGATCCTTCCTTTTTACAACTGCATAGTGGTCCATGGTGTAAATGTCCCACAGCTTTGTGATCCATTCATCTACTGATTAACATTTGGGCTGTTTCCAGATCTTAGCTATTGTAAATAGTGATGCTATGAACATAGGAGTGCATATATTCTTTCTGATTAGTATTTCAGAATTCTTAGGATATATTCCTAGAAGTGGGATCACTGGGTCAAAAGGCAATTCCACTTTTAATTTTTTGAGGAGCCTCCATAGTTTTCCACAGTGGCTGCATGAGTCTGCATTCCCACCAGCAGTGTACTAGGGTTGCCTTTTCTCCACATCCTCCCCAGCACTTGTTGTGTCTTGATTTATTGGTAGCAGCCATTCTGGCAGTTGTGAGGTGACACCTCATTGTAGTTCTAACTTGCATCTCTCTGATGATTAGTGACATTGAGCATTTTTGTATATGTCTCTTGGACATCTCAATCTCTTCTATAGAACAGTGTCTATTCAAGTATTTTGCCCATTTTTAAATTGGATTGTTTGTATTCCTTTTGTTGAGCAGTATGAGTTTTTATGTATTTTGGAAATTAATCCTTATTAAACATAACATTGATGAATATGTTTTCTCATACTGTGGATTCCCTTTTCATTTTGAGGATGGTTTCTATTTCTTTAAAAATGACATTGGGATTTTGATGGGGATTGCATTAAACCTGTATATTTCTTTGGGTAATATAGTCATTTTAAGTATGTTGATTCTTCCAATCCATGAACATGGAATATCTTTCAATTTCATTGTGTCTTTTTCAGTCTCTTTGAATAATGCTTTGTAGTTTTCAGTCCACTTCCTTTAAGCTTATTCTTAAATGTTTTATTTTTTGGTTGCTATTGCAAAATAAATTGTTTCATTTCTTTTTCTGAAGTTTCATTGTTAGGATAGAGGAAAGCAGTGATTTTTTTGTACATTGATTTTATATCCTACAACTTTACTGTACTTGTATATTGTTTCTAATGTTTTTTGGTGGAGTCTTCAGGGTTTTCTATATGTAGAATCCATGTTATGTGGAAAAAATGGTACTTTTACTTTTTTCTTCCCAAACTGGATGCATTTTATTTTTTTCTCTTGCCTGATTTCTCTGGCTAGGACTTCCGGAACTATGTTGAATGAGTGGTGAGAGTAAGCATCCTTGTGTTCCTAATTTTAGAGAAAAAGCTTTCAGTTTTTCACCACTGAGTATGATATTGACTGAGCATTTATCATAAGTGGCCTTTATTACATTGAGGTATTTTCCTTTTATACCTATTTTATTGAGTGTTTTAACCATAAATGGATATTGTATCTTATCGAATGTTTTTCTGCATTTATCGATAAGATCATATGATCTTTAATCCTTGTTTTGTTAATATGGTATATTACATGATCTATTTGCTTATGTTGAATCATCTCTGTAACCCTGATATAAACCCTACTTGATTGTGATGTATTATCTTATAATGTATTATTGTATTCGATTTGCCAATGTTTTGCTTAGGATTTTTGCCTCCAGATTCATCAGTTGGAAGAGTTTGAGAAGGATAGTTATCAAATCTTCTTTGAATGTTGGGTAGAATTCACTAGTGAAGCCATCTGATCTTGGATTTTTATTTTTTGGAAAGTTTTTGATGTTTGTTTCATTTTCTTCACTATTTATTGGTCCATTTAGAATTTTTATTTCTTCATAATTCTATCTAGGAAAGTTAAACATTTCTAGGAACTTATCCATTTCTTCTAGGTTTTGAAGTTGGTGGAATATAGTCTTTCATAGTCTCATATGACCCTTTGGATATCTGTGATGTCTGTGGTGACTTTTCTTTTATTTCTGATTTTGTTTATATGAGTCTTTTCTCTTTTTACCTTATTGAGTCTATCCAGGGGGTTGCCAATTTTATTAATCTTTTTAAAGAACCAGCTCTTCGTTGTATTATTTTTTGTTTAATCTTTTTGCTCTCTATTTCATTCAATTCTGCTCTAATTTTTATTATTTCTTTTCTCTGCTGACTTTGGATTGCTTTTGTTCTTGTATTTCAGTTCTTTAAGATATACCATTAGGTTGTTTACTTGGGATTTTGCTTGTTTATTTACATAAGCCTGTAGTGATAAAACTTTCCTCTAATTCCTGCTTTCACTGCATCCCCCAAATTTTGATGTGTTGTATTGTAGTTCTGTTTTTTCTCTATATATCTTTTTGTTGTTGCTGTCAATCCTCACCCAAGGATATTTTTCCAATGATTTTAGATAGAGTGGAAGGGATGGAAGAGGAGATAGAGAGAGAAAAACATCAAAGTGCCCTTGACCAGAAATTAAACCCAAGACACTTTGGTGAGTGGGCTGATGTTTTAACCACTGACCCGTACAGGCCAGGGCTGTCTCTATATATCTTTTGATCTTACCTTCTATTTATTTATATATTAATTAATTAATCAATTAATTAATTTGTTTAAAATATTATAGATGTTCCTTTTTCTCCACAATGACCCATTCCACCTGCACATCCCCCTCCCCAGTCCCTCTCCCCACCATTGTCTGGGTCCTTGGGTTGTGCATGTATGCATATAAGTTCTTTGGTTAATCTCTCCTCACCACCCACATGCACCTCTCTTTCCCTCTGAGATTCCTCAGTCTGATCCATGCTTCCATGTCATTGAATCTATTCTGTTCATCAGTTTATTAAGTTCTTTAGATTCCATGTATAAGCAAGATCATGTGATGTTTGTCGTTCTCTACCTGGCTTATTTCACTTAGCATAAATTTCTCTAGGTTCATCCATACTGTCCCAAAGGGTACAAAATCCTTCTTCTTTACAGCTGTGTAGTATTCCATGGTGTAAATGACCCACAACTTTTTAATCCATTCATCTGCTGATGGGTACCTGGGCTGTTCCCATATTTTAGCTATTGTAAATTGCATGGCTATGAACATAGGGGTGCATATATTCTTTCTGATTAGGGTTTCAATGTTCTTAGGATATATTCCTAGAAGTGGGATCACTGGGTCAAAAGGCAGCTCCATTTTTAATTTTTTGAGAAACCTCCATACTGTTTTCCATAGTGGTTGCACCAGTCTGCATTCCCACCAGCAGTGTACTAGGGTTCCCCTTTCTCCACACCCTCGCCAGCACATGTCATTTGTTGATTTGTCGATGGTAGCCATTCTGACAGGTGTGAAGTGATACCTCTCTCTGGTTTTAATTTACATCTTTCTGATGATTAGCGACATTGAGCATTTTCTCATATGTTTCTTAGCCATCTGTATGTGGTGGTGGAAGTCATAAGACTGGTTATTAAAATTAGAAAATGTAATGAAAAGATCAGAGGACCAAAATAAAGATCAACATTTAAGAGTTGAGGAGAGAAAGTCTTTTCTCTGCTTAATTTAGGCCTAGGCTAGGATTCTGTAACAAAGGACAGATTAACAACAGAAAAGAATACAAATTTAAATTTTATATGACACAGAGTTCCTCAAAAACAAAGGTCCAAAGAAGTGGCAAAATCCAAATGTTTTTATACTAGATTGAACAAAAAGAGGCAATTATAGAAAAGTAACTAAAATATATGGGGTGGCTAAAGAAAGATAATAATTACTTTAATAAGATATTTATTAAATTTGTGCAGAATTCTCTCAGTTCTAATTTTCCATCCTTGAGGAAAAGAATGGTTTTTTTTCCTGGTAAATCCCATCTTTCACATGAGATTTTTGTTTCTTGCTTTTAGGAATAAAAAAGGGAGTTCAGAACACTCTTCTGACCAGTTTAGTTGTTTGCAGAAATAGTCTATTTAATTCATTGATACAAAGATGTCAAGGAGTCATAAAAAACAGTGCTAATTGATAAATTTGGAGACAATTTTTGTGTGTAAGTACACAGAAGTTAATAGAATGGCTTAAAGAGATTGAAGTTGAGACATAAAGAATAGCTGCAAAAACAACTCTGTAGAAATTAAATTGTGAAGGGAGAAGACAGAGGATGGGACAAAGTAGGGCATATTCAATAAAGTGGAAAATTATTGGGCAGATCAGTTGGATTATATTCCGGTTCATGCTTTGATATGCCGATAAGTCTCATGCTTATTTCAAGTGCCACTGAATTTAACATCCTAAGTGAACCACTTTAATTTTTGTGAATTTGATTTTTATGCTATGTAAATGTTGACAAGAATACTGCCTTCTTAAAATGTATTTTGAGAAGTAGGTAAGATAGGGAACAATAATTTTTTCTGCTGGAATTAGGGTAGGCCTTGGGCTGAGAGAAAAACAGAAAAAAAAAAATAATAATTCCAGACAAGCTGACCTAGTGAGTCCCTGACACAGGGAACATTATGTTTATTATTTTTGTTTTTTTAATTGAATTTATTGGGGCGGCATTGGTTAATAACATTATATGTTTCAAGTGTACAATTCTATGATAGATCATCTCTATATTTCATTGTGTGCCCATCACCCGAAGTCAAATCTGCTTCCATTGTTATATATTTGACCCCCTTTACCCCTTACTCCCCACCATCACCTTCCCTCTGGTAACCACCATACTTCGGTCTGTGTCTATGAGTTTTTGTTTTTTTGTTTTCCTTGTTTGTTCATTTGTTACTTTCAATTTTATATTGCACATATCAGCGAAATCTTATGGTTTTTAACTTTTTCTATCTGACTTATTTTGTATAGCATAATATTGCTAAGATCCATGTTGGCAAACTATATGTTGTGGCAAATGGTAGTATTTCATCTTTTCTTATGGTTGAGTAAGTTACATATTTTTTTGAGAAAGAAAGCAGACACCAAATGGAAACTGGAGTTGAGAAAGTTAGCCCAGAATGAATTAATTACACCACTTCATTAGGCACTAAAATCATCTACAAAAACCAGGCATGATAAATTTCCAGAAGTGAACTTCCTGGGTCATAGTAGATGAGTGAATAAAACAGCTATGGTATATTTACAGAATGGAATACTACTTGGGGGTAAAAAGGAAGAAACTTCTATGTTTGGTACAGCATTGATGAACCTGGAGAACATTATGCTAAGTGAAATAAGCCAGTCAGAATAAGTCAAGTACCACAGGATTTCACTCGTTTGTGGAATTTAATGAACAAATTGAACTAACAAGCAAAATAAAGACAGATTCATAGATGGTAGGCAGAAAGCTCTGTTGGAGGGGTTGGAGGGATTGTACAAAAAATAAAAAAAGAACTCATGACACAAACAACAATGTGGTAAAGGGGAGTAAAGGAGGAAGAGGATATAGGGGGTATAAATATAAATATAAGAAAAAAATGTTGAACATTAGAAAGGAAAATAATGGACATACATTTTTAAAAAATGTGTTAAATATTAGAAAACTCTAATAGCTTTCTTGGGGAGACAGACAAGTATGTAAGCAATTTTCCTTATCTTATTAGTGGTGGTTACATAGATCAAACCATCATAAAATGCATCTCATCCCCATTATAAACAAATTGAATATTTAAACATGTTCCTCTGTTCAATTTTCAACTGTGATACCAGACTTCTCTCTTAGCTAAACATATTTACTAAATACATGTATGCATGCATTAACAATGGTTCTCCACAGAAACAGAACCAATAGGATGGGGTGTGTGTATGTTTATATATTTCACTTCAAATGTGTGTGTCTCTGTGCATGTGTGTGTGTGTCTGTGTGTGTGTGTATTGAGAAAGAGAGAGAGTTATTTTTTTGGAATTGGCTCATAAGGTTTTGGAGATGGAAATTCACAATCTGTAGGGTAGACCTGCAGACTAGAGATCCACGGAAGAGTTGCAATTCAAGTCCAAATGCATTAGTCTGCTGTCAGGCTTTCTTCTTCCTCTAGTAAGCTCAGGCTTTTTTCTATTAAAGCCTTCAGCTTCCTGTATGAATCGCAACTTTCAGAGGATAATCTACCAATTTACATGTAATCGCATTGAAAAAACACTTTCCTAGAAACATCCAGAATAATTTTGAACATGTATCTTGGCACCATGGCCCAGCCAAGTTGACAGATAAAGTTAACCATCATGATAAATCACATATGTCCTTACAAATTTTATTTTGTTTAATTAGGACAGTTACCAAATCTTGTTTTAGAATTTATGATTATAAGAAAAAATAAGAAATTTCAGTAGTTAATTTATTTAAGGCCATCCCTTTATTACTATTAGGGATCTATCAATGTTACCACAGCAGAAATTGCTGATATGATGACTCTTTTTTTAAAAAAAGTAAAATGTTCCCTTTTACTCTTTGACAATTTTGTAGTTTGTGAAAAGCTCTTTGATAATATACTTTATATATAATAAATGCATAAAAATGTCACCCACAATATGTTTCCTGTGATATAACCAACTTAAGATAAAAAATTAATTTATTGAATCAATGTAATTTTAGCATTTACAGAAAGATGTATAAGAACTAGTTTCATTATTTAAGTAAAATGTTAGTATAACAGTTTAATCTTGATTTAAAATATTTATTGTTGAGAGTACTACAGATGTCCCTTTTCCCCCGCCCCCTCCACCACTCTATTGTCTGTGTTTATGAGCAATGCATATATGAATAAAAATTCTTGATTAATCTCTTCTAGCTCCCCCTTCCTTCTGTCTGAGATTGGTCAATTTGTTCCATGTTTCCATGCGTCTGGTTCTATTTTATTCATCATAGGGTAACAATTTATTCTTAAGTATGCTCTCCAAACTATAAACAGCAAATCAAGCTCTGGAAGTTACCACTCTTTAATTTGAACAATGATTACCTAAGGGGCAGGATTATGGGTAATTCTTTTTAGCCTTATATATTCTGAATTTTTAAAAAGAGGTAAATCTAAAGTATCATGCACATTCATAATAAACTATTAGATTTTTTTCTCTTATGCTGTCTCGTTGGAAAAAAAATCCTTCCCTTTAAAAACTACTTAATTAACAAACATTAGCATACATCAACACAAGTTGAATAAAGCTTTTTATTTTATCTTCCTAGACCCAGATAGTCATTATTATAAATTAAAACAGGTTCTCATTCTTAATGTGAGATAAGGAATTTAATATAATTACTGTAGTTCATTTAGCTGCACTTAGTAAAGTAACTGAAAATATATGAAATGAGACTACTATTAACTACAGATAGTATTAAACTCTTACAACATCTGCCAATTAAGCATTCAATATTGATTAAGATTTTTATGAGACTAGTTAACAATTCCTTCCATAGCTAGTTTGAAGCTGTTTGCTATCATCCACACATTTAGGGTCAACTATGCAGCTGTGATGCAATTTATTTCTTCATGACTTCAGCAAAATAGTGTGAAACAGCTCAATAAGCACACAGAATCTCTTTCAGTATCATATTCTAAGTTACAGCCGGGCCAAGTTGGATTTGAATTTATATCTGAGATTCTTGATTGACTTCTTCTGCACTATAGAATGAAGGCTTAATAGGGATATAAAATTGGTTTATTGATCAGTAAGCATTTTGTAAAACTAAAAAAGAGAGTAAAGCATAGAGGCTAAAAAACAAACTGCAATATTAACATGGACACACTATAACAAATTTTAGAACTATTTCTTTTAAGACAATAACAGTATGAATAATTATTGCATTGGAACTTCTTTTATGTACTATTTAATAGTGTATGGGATCTATATTTTATATTAATATGACAGTCTTTGAAGAAGTACAAATAATGAAATATGACTAACAATTTGGTAAATGGTTTTGTATTAATGCATATTAAAAAAGAGATTTAGAAGCAATTAGAGTCTGTTACAGATATTTGAGGGGAACTGGGAGAGTATTTCTGTGATATAAAACATATTCTAATTTAAGTCCATTATCTGTGATAACAAATAATATTTCAGAAAGATAATATCTTATGTCTAAATTTATAGAGTTGATAACTATTTTTAGCATTTTCAATTTATTAAGAAGTAAAAACTGTGTGTATGAACTGTCATTTGAAATTATCTCTATGTTAGCAAAATAAAACAAAATGATCATAATCAATGGCAGTCTGTTCACGTAGAAAAAAAAATGCTTTATTTTATTTTATGTAAATTTATATCTACCTATTTGTTTACTTTTTGCAAACAAACTATTGGCCTTAAGGTCAAGTTATAATGTTTAAATGTTAAGACTTACTCTTACTTTATCTGAGCTCATGGTTAAATCTTATATTGTTGAAATATAAGACACACCCTCACAATGCTACAAAATCCCATATATCTAATTTTTAAAAACATTTTTTTCTAACCTCATTCACACATATAATATAAGAAAAGATAGAAAATGTAAAAGATATTTTGATAATAGCCCTCAGGCTTGGAATGCAGGGTTCTATGAATTAAAATCATAGTTGATGATTAGATTAAGCACAGTGTTCACCTGGGCTCTATAAACTTGAGACCAAGATGATGTGAATGGGTAATAGTTTAAAGATTTTTCATAGCACACTGAGGTCAAAACAGCGGTTATTAGTAAATGTGATTCAGTATATTAACCCAGTTAGAAATTTCAATTTTCAAGTTTAATTCTTATGTAATCATAAATTATGATATTGGGAAAAAATCTTTTGACAATTGTGGTAGAGAATTAGCTACAGAATCTTCAAATTTCACAAAGTTCTTCCAAGAGATAAAAGAAGAATTCTAACACTTTATATTTCATTTGTGTTCCTGAATTCTCTTAAGGGTCTTATTGAAATGATTTATAAATAATCTTGTTGATGGCTATAGTATTAAAACTAAAATTGTTATATATTTGAATTATTAGATGAATTATATCATGGTTGTGTGTGCATGAGGGGGTGTGCATGCATATGTATGTGTGTGTGTGTGTACGTGTACATTCACAGGCTCTAATGAAGCACAGCCTGTCCTGTTGCCAGGTATCAAACTGTTCAAGTCTTGAGTAACAGACATGTTCCAACCCTGTGTATTATCTACTGCTTTTGCTTTTCCTAATTACTCTTTTTTTATCTAGTAACATGTCTATTTCTTTAGTCTGCTTTTGTTAAACAAAAGGTATACTGTAATATGAAATCATGCTCAAATTAAAGCAAAGATAGGAATCTTATAAAATTCTTTTAAGAATCTTAATAACAATTTAATTGAGAGAAGTTGATAGTTTCTTTGTTAATATGCTATGAAGCCTGCATACATTTTTACCACTTTATATTTAAAATTTTCTACTACTGCTACAAGTAGTAATAGATGTTTGACATAGAAACTAGAACATTGAAGAAAAGAGTAAAGAAGTAAACAATGCTTACTCAAGCATAAAATAATATTAATATTTTACTATTTTCACCACTGTAATTCACAAGTGTGTGCATATACACACATTCACATATACACACAAACACACACACTTTCACCTTCTTATGTAGCTCAAAAAATATGTATCAGAGGAGAAAACAATGATCTTCATATATTATGAGCTAAGATTCTCCAAGTGAAACAGAACCAATAGGAAATTAGATAATAAAAATATAATTTATGAATTCAAAGGTTTCCATATTTCATAATTAACTGTATGGTTTTCTCCTTTGAATTTTCTTAAAAAGTGAATTAATTAAACTCAAACTGAAACATAGATGAGGTAAAAATTCTTAGAGGAAATAATTGTTCTGGTGTGAAGAAAACTCCACAGCCACATGCATACAAATTTTTCACAAACATGATATTACAAAGGGGAGTAATATAAATACCTGTTCTACTCTCATTATTGAAGGGTCACATTCCTTTGTTCTTTTCTTCAATCAACTTAATATAGCCCCATGCACTAAATTACCAACCTAATATCAATGAAGCTGAGGTAAGTATTAAATAAAGTAGAATAATTATTGGTTAATAATTGCATCTGTTTAAAATGAATTATGTTCTTTCTAAAAAATGTCACAATACTTGTACCTGCAATACATTATGGGAATAACACATTAAATCTATTAAAATATATACATCAATCATATAACCTGGGATACACAGTATTTTGTCCAAATTCTTAAATATTAATTTAGCTCTCAACTAAATGTCTAACTGAATACAAGTAGCAAGACAAAATTAACAAAATAATGCAGGAGCAAAATCAATTCCTTAATATTACCCAGTTGACTTTAGGCCAACTCTATCCAATAAAACTTTCTTCAGTGGCATAAATGTTCTTTAACTTCACTGTCCACAACAATAACCTTTTACCAAGTATAGTTATTGCATACTTAAAATAATTAATGTTATTAAGTATTTGAAATTATACTTTATTTAACTTTAATTACAATTTAAATAGTTGCATTTGACTAGAGGCTACACTGTAAGACAGTGGACAGTGTGGCTAGAGACCTTTTGGAAAGTGCTTTTTTGGTTTTTGTGTGTGTGTTTTTTTAATTTATCATGCATGACTCATGGTAAATAAAGATGTGGGTATTTTATTTTAAGCTTGTACACATAATCTCTACATCTATCAGTCTATCATCTATCATCTATCTATAAATTCAAAATGTAGAAAAATTTTAAAGTTTAGTAAAAACAATTATTATACACACCTGAGATCTTGGTATGGTTTGGCATTAGTGTTTCCTTTCTCGGAGAGTAAATCTAAAATGTGTTCATCACAGAAAAGAAATGGTAAATATGTGACATGGTGGTGGTGTTAGCTAATGCTCTATTAATAATCATTTTGCAATATATATGTGTATCAACACATTGTACACCTTAAATTTACACAGTGGTATATGTCAATGTGTCTCAATAAAAGTTGGCAGAGGTAAAATATTATTTACATCTATCAACATATGGCTTCCTTGGCTTCCTTCTCAGAATTTGGCACATCGCTTATATTCTTCCTCAGAGATTTCCCTGGGCATCTTTGCTGAAATACACACACACACACACACACACACACACACACACACACACACACACACCACTCTGACCCTTTATTTCCCACTACCCTATTTTATTTGTGTCATAAAAATAGTGAGTGCATAAATTTGCCTTATCTGGCTGCTTATGTGTTTATTTTTCTTGACAGCTAAACAAGATTTAGAAAAGAATGTTTTATTATTCTCTGTCATAATTTCCAGGATTTATATGAGAAAGGAATATTTGCTAAATGAATAAATGAGCTAATAATTGAATTAAATATTTAGTCAATTCTATGAGTTATTTTAGTAAATACATTGACAATTTACTATAAAGACCAAAAAGCAAAGAGATTTGGCTAAAGACTAGTGAACACAACTGATATCTTGTGAGCAAAAATGTAGACACTCTACAAGAAGTATAAAAGTAAGCAAAATCAAAGCCTTTAGTATTAAAAATATTTAAAGTGTCTTAAATATATCTTGTAACTGTTATCTTAAATGCCTTTTAACATTATTGTTAATACTAAAATGCAGTGACTATTTCATGAACTATACACTCTCCACACATTTGCAAAATGTTCTATGAATTTTACCATATATTTGTTTGGATCCATATTACCTGTTTAAAAAGAAAAAGTTTAAGGTAAATATAAGTTCTGGTCTAATGATAACATTAGAAATACTAGGGTCACAGTGAAAAACATAGGAAATAGCTCTAGGATCTTCACCAAATATAACTTATATTTCATAACATTTATTTTTTTCACATTGTAGCTTGCTAAACACTGCTTTAGTTCCTAGCCAATGCTGTATGTAATTAAATAAGTATCAAGAGACTATCTCTTTGCAATTGCAATGCGTTTTATCTTTACGTGGAAAAAGAAAGATTAAACATCAAGTGTTTTCAACCAGAATGTTAAATTTGGGTGTATTTATATTAGTTGATTTGATAATGGAAAAAAGACGTCAAAAATACTTCAACTATTTTAAACATGTTCCAAAATTATATAAGTTCCCTATTTCTCAAGCTTCAGCAAGCTCTTGAAGCAGAAATACTATGGAAATAATAGTGATTTAAGCAGATTGTGATATATTGGCCTCTATAAAACCCATATTTATCTGAATGGTTGTTAAAGTTGACAACCACAGCCAGAGCCTAACCATCAAAGAGTGTTGGCCTCTTTACAGAAAGACAATTCCACTAAATCATATAAATATAATAATACAGTTTTAATAGAAGGTAAAATTGGTACAAAATTCAAACTGTCACTGTTTTTCACTATCATTCTTTGTCTTAAAAAATAGTCCCTTCTGGCATACCATATGCAGTACACAGTAGGGAGACTTAAAGGAGTCGTGATGTATTTACATGCCTCTTCACTTATTTACACACAATAATTTAATAATTTAAGAATAATAAAAAAGTTAAAGGCTAATTTGTAAACATTCTTACTCTAATTTCATCCAGTAATTTTGTATTTTTCATGACATAGAAAATTTATTTTAAAATTTCACTTCACAAATTATGTTAAGAAAGAGAAAATTTAAAAACAACAACAACAAAAACCTAAAAACAAAACAAAAGCAAACACTGCATGTGAAATGAAGTAAATGGACCTGACTTCAATTAAACTTTTGGAGCCTGTAGTTACACTTCTAATCCAAATTATTGTGTTATTTTAGACTAGAAACTTAAACTTTCCAATCTTTAGTTACTTTTATAAATAACAGTGTTTTACAACATAGTATCACATAAGTTTAAAAATCAGTTTATTTAATTCTATTAAAATGAAGACATTTCTCAGTAATATTATGGAACAAAAGTTTGAAGAAGGAAGAACTTTTAAATCATAATAATTATTTTGGTCATTCAAATGCGCAGGCCACTATATTTAGAGCTTGAAATGATCTGAGAGATACAACTATGAATCTTACAGTTTTCAAAAAAGAACACAAAATGAAACAGTAAAACAAATAACAGCAACTCAAATTGATTAAATACTTATTATAATCCAAGCATTGTGCTAATGATGATAGATAGATTAAAAAAATTGTCTTTATGTGCTAGATGTTATAACACTCTTATACTAATAATCCAACTATGGTTGAAAAATTTAAACACTTTACCTAATAACACATGACTCATAAAAACTTAGCTTTTATTGTCAATATATGTAATCTATGCTTTAGATCACTATGCAACACTGCCTCTTATTTGCCTACATTTGCCTTATTTCATGCCAATGGTTGCCTCTGTGATTATCTTTTCCTAAAATTCCAGTTCTGATAAGTAATCTCCATTAATATTTACTTTGGATACTTTAGCTTTGAAACGTTTTATAGAAGTAATGATTATCTGAAATTATTTCTAAAATTTTGAAATGAAATTGGCTATGATTAACAGAAAAATCATACATAAAAGTGCCTTAAATAGTACAGAAATATATTATTATTATATTTTACTCCCCTAAATCAGCCTGGAGACAAGCAGTCAAGGTCAAAATGGTGACCCTAATTGTAGAACATTCTCAAGAGCCCACAGTTTACCACTCATCAATCCTAAAGTATGGTTCTAGGACATGTGATCCAAGATTTTGCATCAATTTTATAGGTAGAAGAATGGAGGGACAAAGAAGAAAGGAAAATCCTTCTTAAGGGAGGTAACAGAAGTCACTTTGACTTACATAACTTTGGACAGAATTTTGTTATCTCCACCCTTACCTACAAGGAAATTTGATAAGTGTAGAGTCAGTTCTCTGTATCCACTGGTTCTGCATTCCTGAATTCAAGCAAATACAGATAGAAAATATTCAGAAAAAAAATTTATGTTACTAACATGTACTATGTAGTTAGGTCTACAATGGTTGTTTCTGTATAAGCTATTTTTCTTGTGATAATTTCCTATAATAGTAAGTATAACAACTATTTATATAGCATTTACATTGTATTAGGTATTGTAAATAATCTAGAGATGATTTAAATTATACAGGACAATGTGCATAGGTTACGTGCAAGTACTATACCATTTTATATAAGGGAATTAAGCATTCTTGAAATTTGGTAGGTATTCATGGGTGAGGGGTATGTTGGGGTGGTGGTATCTTGGAACAAATCCCCCACAGATACCAAGAGACAACTATAATTAGTTATTTAGTCTGGGATACCATGTGTCTTGCTAAAAGTACTTGATATGAAAGAATGGCTATAACCTCTGCTACATTTCATAACACTCCCTAAGTAGAGAATGGTGGAGGTAATTACAAGCTAGATCTCCAAAAGTAAAATAATTAGTTTAAAAAGTCACTCATTGTTTTACAACAGTTTGATAGATAACAGTTATATGACAAATACATATTTATATGTGTATATATATATGTGTGTATATATATATATAATTCATTCATTTCAAGTGTACAATTCTATGATGATGTTTCATAACTTTACTGAGTAGTATAACCATCTTTACCAATCACTTTTAGATAATTTCTGTCTCTCCAGTAAGTTCTCTCGTGTCTGCTTACAGCTAATCCCCATTCCAACCCTCAACCCCAGGCCAGAACTAATGTACTTTTAGTCTTAATAAATTTGCCACATCTTAGCATTTCATGGAAATGGAATCATAGGCTATGTATTTCTTGTTCCTGGCTTCTTTCACTTAGCATAATATTTTTCAGAATGTGTATGGTTTTTGCAGCTGAATAGTGTTCCAGTGTATGGATGTAACCTATTTCGTTAGTGTGGCCTATAAACACACATACATACACAACACACAAACACACACTCACACAAACAAGATTTTGTATATTATTTTATATATATGAAATTGCACACATACATACACAGTTAGTATTCAGTATTCATGGTACTGTTGTTTTATAAAGTCTCCATGAACATAAAATTACTGAATGATGACCACTCTTTTCTAGAGGAAAATATACATTTGTATCTCACATGCATTATAAGGTTTAATCCTGAAAAAGAACTTGTCCTTGTAAATTCTGTGGGTTTTTTGTTTTTGTTTTACAAAAGAGAAAAGGAAGTTCATAAATATTAAGTGACATGTCTGAGAGCAGTTCATTAACAGGAACCTTGTAACAGTGGGGAATTGTAACCCACCCAACCACTCTTTTGATATTGTTTTTGTAAATGCTTACTCTAACAAATATATAGCTTGTAGATACAGTGGTACCTCAGTTTTCGAATGTCTCCATTGACTAACATTTTGGTTTACGAACGCCGTAAACCCAGAAGTAAATGCTTCAGTTTTCGAACACGCCTCGGAAGTTGAACTTGCTACACAGTTTCCATTGAGTGCAATATCCTGAGGCCTAGCTGTTGGCTTTTAATCCCTTGGTTTTTGAACATTTCAGAACTCAAAGGGTCTTCCCAAATGGATTGCATTAAAAAACCGAGGTAGCACTCTAAACAGCGTATTTGTATAAGAATTCTAGGAACTGACTTCAGAAGATACAGACTCCAACCATTGATCATCCCAGTTCTGGGACAAATGCTGACCTTCAACAGGAAAACCAGGATGATATAGAACCAGGATGGCAAAGATGAGGATAATGCACTCCAGACCATCACTTGACCAGTTTCTAGATCCTTATCAGAATGGGCTGTGCTGGCCTGCAGGAATAGAACTTTTTAAACCCCTCCCCTTGATTTCTTTGTTCTGCTTTCCCTCTCCCTCCTTATATAAACCTCTGCCTACACTGAAGTGAGGAGATAAGCTTTATGACAAGAGTCTCCCTTCTTAGGTGACCAGCACTTGAATAAATTCCTTTCCTTTTTCACCAGCACCCTTCTCACAAGTCTGTCTTTTGTGGAGGCAGGCAGACCGATCCTTGGTTTCAGTTACAACCTGAGTGGGAAATCAAAGTTCTTCAAATGGCCCCACAGCATAGCTTCTTTCCCTACATTGCATGGCTGCCTATTTCTCTGTTTCTTGATCAACTCTGCATAGGACTGAAACAAGATGGTCAAGCATCACTTTGTTTGACTTCAGCTAGGAATTTACATATCCACCAACCTTAATTGTTTGCTACTCTGCAAAACAAAATTTTTACATACAAATACGCACATATAGAACCCATATACAGTTCATTTTTGTTATTAATGGAGTCTGTATTTGAGAATTTCACTACTTGCTAAAGTTTACTTGTAAGGCCCAGATCCCCAATCAATTCTTGGGGCACTTTTGCAGTCACTTGTGGACATGCTCAGAACAGGAAAAATTTGAATACCTGAACATGCACATTTCCATCTGAGGCTGAACAAGGCTGCCTTCTGCCTTCTTGTTTCAGCTCTCATATTGAAAATGAGACCTTTTTCAAGGTCTATTTGGGGCCATATATTTCATATATTTGAGCTATTTGATGGTGATTTAACTGTTTCAAATGGACATCAGTTATAGTGCTGTAGTGCTATGTAACATTCTTAAGTACAAAAAAGGTGTGATGTGCCTTATGGAGAAAATACCTGTGTTAGATAAGCTTCCTTTCGGCATGAGTTACAGTGCTGTTGGCTATGAGTTCAATGATAATGAATCAATAATATGATATTTCCAGAAAGAAGAAGAAGATAGTTATTGAGCTCTAGGTGAGGCCACTCTTGGAAGTGCTAAAGTAATGTCTACAGTGAATGAGGAGCTATGGAAAAGAAGTAACAGTGGCTAAAATTGTGAATTAATTAGATGATGACTGATAAAAAGTGTAGTGGACATAATTGTTATGAAGCCAAAACCTCACTCATGTGACTGCATTCACCTGGTGAATACACTGAATAGGATGGGGAACAACAGAAATGCTCATTCATTGCTGGTGGGAATACAAAAAGGTACAGCCACTTTGGAAAACAGTTTGATAGTTTTTTACAAAGCTAAACATAGCCTAACCTCATCATTCAGCAATTACACTTCTAAGTATTTATGAAACTGATTTGAAAACTATGTCCACATGGAAAATGGCCCATAAATGTCTGTAGTAACTTTATACATAATTTTCATAAATAAAAGCTACGTTATGTCCTCCAGAAAGTAAACACATTTATAAAAATCTATGTGAGATCTATACAATGGAATTTTATTCAGTGAGAAAAAATAATTAGTTATCAAGTCACTAAAAGATATGAATGAATGTTTATGCATATTACTAAGTAAAAGAAGTCAATGTGTAAAGTGTATGTACTGTATGATTCAAATTATATAACATTCTGAAAGAGGTAAAACTATAGAGACAGTAAAAAAGTCAGTATGTCAAAGATATTGGAGGAGGAGTTAAGAGATGAATAGGGAGAACAGGGAATTTTTCAGAGCAGTTAAACTATTCTCTAGGACATGTAATTGTAGTCACATGACATATGGCTTTGTCAAAACCCACAGAAATTTAGGGTATGAAAAATGTAAACATACTATTTGGGAGATTGAGGATTCATAGAATGGAATGCAGAATGTGACAAAATAAACTAGTTGCATTTCAAATGAGTTTAACAACTTATCTTAGTCTGTTCTGCCAGAGCAAAATACCACAGATTAAATGGTTTATAAACAACAGAAATGTATTACAGTTCTGGAGACTGTAAGTCTGAGATTAGACATCACAATGAGTGAGGGCTCTCCTTCAGGTTGTAGACTTCTTGTATCTCCACATATTGGAAGGAGTTAGGGAGCTCTGTGGGGTCCATTTTACAAGGACACTAATTCCATTCATAAAATCTCCTTCCTCATAACATAATCAGTTTCCAAAAGCCCCACCTACCAATATTATCATGCTTGGGGATTAGGATTTCATTATATGAATTTGAGGGGAAACAAATACTCAGACCATAACTGATTAAATAACTACATATATCAACAGACTCTTCTAAACTGAAAGCAAAAGAAAATGTATATAAACCCTGTAATCTAGTTGACAGTCTTTTCCACAGAGGTACAGGTAACAATTCTGATAGTGTTATACATGGGCTTGGGCATTGAATGATTAAGGTAAAGGATAGTGGAAGGTGAAAGTCAGGTTTTTCATTTTTGTAGTGAGCATTTACATGTACTCATGAGGATGAAGTTATAAGAACCCATGGGGTAGCAGATTAAAACTGGAGAAATTAGTGTGTATAGATAAATATTTATAAATATATGTATACACATGGGTAAGCAACATACATATATTTTTCTTGCCCTATAAACTGAAAGGACTGAATAGCAATGAAATCCAGTAGCCATTATCACACTTAGCACCTAGATTATGGTTTCTAACACCATTCTCTAGGACTAGAGAAGGGAATACACAAGAAGAGCCTGGAGCATCTTATAGTGCCAGAGGATAATATAGAGTTTAGCACACATACTCATGAGCACACATGCACGGATGTACACACTGATGGTGAAATGTGAAAGGGACACAGATGCCAAATGAAAGAGCTCCTGATGGCCAAAACTGTATCAAATTGAGGATCAAAATAAATATATTAGTACTGGATTATAATTCCATATATAAATGAGTCCATACAAACATAGATAAATGATGGAATAAGTAAATAAATAGGAGAGAAAGATAAATTTTCTATGCAGATGTATTCCAAATAATTTCTGTAGACACTGCACACCCAAGGAGATGGATTGTAACTCCTCACTACTTAAGTGTGGCTTATATTGATTAATTTGTTTTCTTTTTTTTATTAACTTTATTTTTATTGTTGATACCATCACTGATATCTCCATTTCCCCCCTCTTTGCCTCCAGCAAGCCCCTACCTCCCTTCCTTCAGGCCATCAAAAGTTCAGTGTGGAGCTAGCAAGTGTGGTACAATGGTTGAGCATTGAGCCAGCAACAGCAAGGTCACAGTTTGATTCCCAGTCATGGCAAATGTCTGGGTTGCAGGCTCAATCCCCAGTGGGGGAAATGCAAGAGCACCCAATCAATAATTCTCTTACATCGTTGATGTTTCTATTTCTCTCCCTCTCCCGCCCTCTCTTTGAAATCAATAAAAGCATATTTAAAAAAAAAAAAATCAGTGTGGAAAAGGGGTTAAAGAGTAACTTTACAGTAAAGAAAGCTCACAAACAGTACCTCAGCCAGGTGATCAAGGCTGATATCAACAGTGATAAGTCTAGCTAATGATGTGTACCCTTGCTATGAAGAGATAAAAATAACACCTTATTTATGTGCCCTTCCTCTTAAAAACCAATAACTCCAGTACAATTATGAGGAAAACATCAGGCAAATCCCAATACAGATACATTCTACAGAATACCTGTTAAATTGATTAAACAAGAAATCTATGGGACTGAAGTAGATTGTAATGCTTTGGTGGCCTATGTAAGCAAGCCAAAACCTAAGCCTGTAAATACCTCAAGGTTAAGAAATCAAACAGTGTTATTTACAATAGCTAAGATCTAGAAACAGCTGAAGTTCCCATCAATGTGTAAGGACCTAGAGAGTATTATGCTAAGTGAAATAAGCCAGCCAGAGAAAGAAAACTATCACATGATCTCACTCATATGTGGAATCTAATGAACAAAATAAACTGACAAAATAGACCCAGAGACATTTGAATCATACAGCAGACAGACATATATTAGTGGGAGAGAGGGCAAGGGGTAAGAGAGTAATAAAAGAACTTATATGAATATATGCATAAACTGTGGGCACAGATAATAGTGTGGAGAAAGCCTGAGGAGGGGGCAGGGAAGGGTGGAGGGAGTTGATGGGGAGGGGGGGAAAGGGGGATGCCTCTAATATTTTCAATGACAAATATAAACTAAAAAAAAAAAATATGTCAATGAACAAAAGCAACAACAAAAGAAACCTAATGATAATCAATCACAAACAACTAGGCTTTAAGCTATAGGCAATCAATTTTTTTTTTTTTTTTTTTGCTTACAAAACTCTCTATATGTTTTCCCCCTACCTCCTGTCAGCTGAGCACCCTTAACTAGTTGTGGTCTGACACTGCCTGATTCTAATCAATTTTTACTCAAATAAAATCTTAAAATTTTTAATATGCCTCAGTTTATATTTTAACATACATTACCAGCATCCCCCAAAACATTAATCAGAAACAAAGGAATTCTAAGAAACTGGCACAGTAGAGAGAAGCTTGAGGACACATGACAAATAAATGTAATGTGGTGTCCTGGATGGGTCCCTGAAACAGGTAAAAGAAAGAATAGCAAAAAACTAATATTGGTTGTTAACATTGGTTTCCTAACATTGATTTTATAAATTCTAATAAATTGATCTTAGTAAATAAGGCAATTAGGTGCAGGGAATATGGAAAAATATCTGTACTAAATTTGTAACTTTTATGTAAGTTTAAAACTTATAAAATTATTTACAATTATGGCAAATATTATTGTAAATAATATTTGGAAAATATTTAAAACACTTCTTTACAATTAGTAATAAAATGTTCCTATTACTAATACTTCTATTATTTAAAGGATCTAGGTAGCACAATTAGACACAAAATCAGATGAAAATGTGTAATATCTTAAATATGAAAAAAAGTACTGTTACTATGCCCTTGCTCAGGTTGCTAAAATTTAAAACAAATGAATAGAATAGCCATTAGAATTTTTTTAAATTTATCTTTATTGTTGAAAGTATTACAGATGTCCCCTTTTTCCCCCCATTGTTCCCCTCCATATCTCCCCTGTCCCCCAGACCTTCACTGCACTATTGTATGTGTCCATGGGTTATCATATATGCATATAAATTCTTTAGTTAATCCCTCCTCCCATAGCCCCCCATCCCCATCTTCCCTCTGAGATTCATCAGTCTGTTCCATGCTTCTATGTTTCTGGGTCTATTTTATTCATCAGTTTATTTTGTTCATTAGATTCCACATATGAGTGACATCATGTGATACTTGTCTTTCCTTGAATGGCTTATTTCACTTAGCATAATACTCTCCAGGTCCATCCATACTGTCTTAAAGGGTAAGGAATCCTTCTTTTTTATAGCTGCGTAGTATTCCATGGTGTAAATGTCCCATAGCTTTTTTATCCACTTATCTGCTGATGGGCACTTGGTCTGTTTCCCGATCTTAGCTATTGTAAATTGCACTGCTATGAACATAGGGGTGCATAAGTTCTTTGTGATTGGTGTTTCTGGAGTCTTAGGATATATTCTTAGAGGTGAGATGACAGGGTGAAAAGGCAGCTCCATTTTTAAATTTTTGAGGAGCCTCCATACTGTTTTCCATAGTGGCTGCACCAGTCTGCATTCCCACCAACAGTGTACCAGGGTTCCCCTTTCTCCCCATCCTTGTCAGCACTTGTCATTTATTGATTTGTTGATGATAGCCATTCTGACAGGTGTGAGGTGATAAACTCATTGTCATTTTAATTTGAATCTCTCTGATGATTAATGACTTTGAGCATTTTTTCATATGTCTTTTGGCCATCTGTGCATCCTCTTTGGAGAAGTGTTTATTTAGGTCCTTTGCCTATTTAAAAAAAAAAAATTACCCTTATTGTTGAAAGTATTAGAGATGTCTTCTTTTTTCCCCCCATTGACCTTTTCTTTCCTGACGTCACTTAGCCTCCCCCAGCCTACCCCCCAAGCTTTCACCACACTATTGTCTGTGTACATGGGTTATGCATATATGCATATAAGTTCTTTGGTTAATCTCTTCCCACTCACCCACCCACCCTGCTTTCCCTTGGAGATCCTTCAGTCTGTTCCATGTTTCTATGTCTATAGATCTGTTTTGTTCATCAGTTTATATTGTTCTTTACATTCCACAGATGAATGATATCATGTGATGCCAGAATTTTTAAGTGAATTTTAAAAGATAGTTGGTTAATCAATAGAGTGAAAAGGCAAGTTATAAAAAGGGACACAAAACATGTTTCAAAACGTATCTATGGTTAAGAGTTAATACCCAGATTATAAATAATTCCTACAACTCTCAAAAACAAAGAAGAACAAACAAAAAACAAACATTCAAAAAGAGACAAAGGACTCAAATAGACATTTTTTTAAGAAAGATTAACAAATGGCCAGCAAGCATGTGAAAATGTTCTCAATATCATTATTCACTAGGAAAATGTAAATCAAAATCACAATAGCATACACCTCACACCTATTAGGATGACTACTATTAAAAAATAGGCAAACATAATTTCCACACAATGTTAAGGAAATTATAATTTCACATACTGACACTTATACAAATTTGTTATGATAAACATTTTGAAATCTTTTAAAAGACTCTTAGATATATGGAGGAATATCTTTAATAAAGATGAATCTTAGGAAATTAATTTTTTATGAAAAATGTAACTTCTAAAACTTTCTATACAGTAATACCCTTTGTCTGGAATTTTTAAATATGCACACATGAATGTTATGTTATTTAAAGATATGTGTAGTAAAACTATTTTTCAAAAGAAATAAATGCACAATTTAGGCTGTTATTTATCTCTGGTTTAGAGGATGGAAAGATGGGCAAATGGAGGAGATTATAAGCAGGTATAAAGTATAGGTAATGTTCTTTTCATGTTGGATGATGGTTTCATGGTTATATATTTTAAAGTAAAGGAAAAAATGAAAAAATAAATAAAAAAACTAAAGCTATTTTTCAACAATTTATGACTTCATAGCAGCCACATTTTAAATTTCAATAAAAAATTGGACTTGGGAATTCAAAAAGTTTTTTGTAAGAAGAAATCTTATATTTGATATTCTTTAAGAAGGAAAGCTAAAATATAAATGAACTGTGTATTCAGAGGGGAAAATAGTATAGCATTTTTTCTTTCTGTGATTCTTTGAATGCATTATTATGCGGCTACAAGCATATAATGCATGTGAGTTAGGTTTCCTCCTTCATTTTACACAACTACCACAAATGAGCCTTTACAAGGACTTGCTTCAGCTGACTTTATTAGCAGTTGCTTAAATATCATCTTCCTTGGAACATGACCAGCCAGTAGGGAGTACATCAAATTTCAATTTAGTACCATTGCTATAGCTGTATTCTGAATTTTTAATGCTCTCATACATCATATTGAGTACGATCATTTTATATAAATTTGATCTATAAATAAGTTAACCATAGCAGTGTTTAAGATGATAGAGCAGACTGTATAGATAGAAACACCTTAAATAAGGGCCAGCTAATCATTTTTAAATTGGAATTTGAGTTTCTAAAATGTCAGTAACAAATTTATTTGGCTCTAATGGATACTTGATTGGTTTTCAGGGATAATTGCCATCTATCAGGGTCATAGCATTAACATGAAAATTAGCCCTTATCTTCTCCATGAAAATTGGAAAAAAATCCCTAGTAAAGTTTTTGAAGGAGCTTTTCAATGAAATAACTTTGTGGACTGCTGGCATTGTAAACAGTGATGTGAAAACATCTCTTCAAACCTGCTTGATGTATTAATTCTGAAATCACAGTTTTATGTTCTAATGAAATGTCTTCAAAAGCAGAGAGAAATTATATATCTTTACATTTTTTCTATGACTGTATTAATATAGGAAAATGAGAAAGAAAAATAGGCTGTCACATCATTTCTGTTGGTATATACTTTGTACATTAGTAGTTGTTCACAATTACTAATTTAAATACAGTTCTATAAAACATTTTTGAAAAATTTTTTAAATTATTCAAGTCATACATTTTTAAAGTGTGACATTTTTCTTAAAAATAAGCTGGCAGCCTTTGACATCATATATCTGAAAAAATACAGATGACCATAAGAACTTAAATGTTGCATTTGATATTGATTGTGGATTATGGAAAGCGCAGATAATACTTATCTCACCAGTAAAAGTAACATGCTAGTAGTCTACACCAAACTATAGCAGAAAATCTCTAACTGATGCAAAGAGATAGAGGTTTGGGGGAATCGTGTGTCTAAGATACACTTGTAATACTTCTCAATTAAAATGGCTGTACATTACAGAAATAGAAAGTCTGAAAAACTTTTCAAAGGAGCTCTGGCATAAGAATAAATTTAAGGCATTTCCACATGGAATTTTATAGAAAAATACTTCAATGACATAAAAACAACAAAAATTAAAATTCTGAAAGATTGAGTTTGAAAGCTAGTAGCTGAATGGTAATTTGAAAACTCTTACAACACAGGTAATAATGACATGATTAAATATGGTCTGAAGATATAAGTTAAAACTATTAAGACAATGACAAACATAGAAAGTAGCACTCAATAACATCAAATACATGAGGTAAAAACACAATTATAATAATATTTTTTTACTAGTGTGTAGGATTATAGAATTTAGGCCTAGAAACATATTTTCTTTACTTAAAGGTGTGTCATAAAATTCCTTCCTATTCTTTATGACACATCTTAAATATTATTTATTATATATGACATAGCTCAAATACCCTCTCCTCCACTGTCCTAAGAAAAATCAGCCTTAGTTACTTTTATTCTCACTTTGTCCTCTTTTTATAGCTTGATAAAGCATTTATCATATTGGTGTCAGTAGCATATTTTAAATATTCTAAATACATATTTTTCTACATTTTAATACTTTGAAAATCTGAATGTGTGTTATAATTGAAATGATAAGAGAGGATAAGGTCAGGTTATGTTTATTGTTCAAAATATTACAGATGTCCCTTTTTCTCCCCACTGACCCCTCCCACCCCTCACCTACCCGACTCCCCAATCCCTCACCACACTACTGTCTGTGTCCTTCGGTTATTCATATATGAATATAATTTCTTTGGTTAATCTCTCCCCACCAACCCCCACCTTCCCTCTGAGATTCATCAGTCTGTTCCATGCTTCCATGTCACAGAATCTATTTTGTTCATCAGTTTATTGAGTTCTTTAGAGTCCACATATAAGTGAGATATGTTGACAGTATTTTTTCTTAATGATATGTACAATAATTGCATTATGATCAATGGTGACTTAGAGTTGCTGAAGTGCAATAATAAATATGCTTGCTTATTTTCATCAACAGACAGTGAGTCTTCAAGGTTGAGACCCATATCTTAATCTTCTCTATTTCTCAGAGCCCCAAAGAGAACCTGTCATTTAATAGATGAGCAATAAAAGACTGGATGATGTATCTTATCATTATTAGTCTGATTATTATCATTCCATTGAAAATAACAAAACTTCAAATTTTTTCTCTCTAAGTACATAGAGCCAAAAAATGATGAAATAAGGACAATAACATATGTTCCTCAGGTACAGATTATTTACATTGTCTCAGGTAGTATGTGTTTTCAACACATTAATCATCAGAAAGATCGACACTAGGTTCATGTGTACTGGGGAGAAATTGTTTATACAACCAAAATAAATAATCAGATGGCATGGTCTAGGACAATCTAACAAAATTATGAGAGATATCTAAGGTCTAATGCAGCCTAAGTACTTATTAACAGATCACCTTAAGAATTTAATTTTACATTGTACCATGACAGCATAATTCATTATCTGACACAATAAACTTTTGAGAATAAAAGAGGACATTATTAATTATTTTGTCAGGACAATCTTATAAACTAGAATTGACTGAAGCATTTCTATACCGATAACTTGGAATTTTTAAACAAAAAAGAAAAAAATAGGAAAGTAGAGAAAAGAAATGAAAACAAGCTACTCTTTGGGACCTTAACTAAGAGGAAAATTTTATGAAGTCTGATTTAAAAAGTGAAAGACAATGTTCTTATCATGGGGAAGTCATAAGGTATATTTACTGAATTCCAGTATTTTCATGAATTTACAAAGTTTTAAAAAATTGAAATATGTACCTACAGAACCTATTACATTTTTAAAATCTTGAACAATTTGTTAATATATGCCATGTCACACTTCATGGAAACTAGTACTTCATAAGTGATTAGGGATAATGCAAATATACTAATGATGAGTTACTTAATAACACATGGACTCTTTTAGCTGATTAGTTAATGATATTTAGGAGAGACAGATGTTTCTCCATGGCTCTCTGAAACAGGATGTTATTTTTAGTTTGATGTTTTTAGATTTATTTACTACTGAGTTGACTTGATAGGCTTTGTATTTAAGGTGGTAGTTTCATAAAATGAATTATAACAAATACCTCAATATAAAAATTAAAGTAAATAATCTATGACAATAATTAAACATTTTACCAAGGTTTAAAAAAGTAAAACCAATTAATTGTGATGATGGTTCTTAACATTGAGAGAGAGAAATATATATATGTATGTGTGTGTGTGTGTGTATATATATATATATATATATATATATATATATATATAAACAAATGCCATTTAACATGTCAAGGTAAGATATCCAGAACTTTGTATATTTATAAGATAAAGTATTACAAATTCTACTTGATTTTTAAAATTTTTAAATTAATTTCTTAGTTTAAAATATTTACATATGAAAACACAAACTATATTTATAATGTCTTTAACAGACACCTCACCAAATAAGAAAAATAGATGGCAAATAAGCTTATGAAAACATGCTCTACATCATATGTCATCAGTAAATTGCAAATTAAAAAGACAATGTCCAAGTACACACCCATTGAAGTGACCAAAATCCAGAACACTGATGACACCAAATGCTAATGAGAATGTAGAGAAACAGAAACTCACATACATTGCTGGAGAAAATGCAAATTAGCACTTCCAACTTGGTAGACAGTTTAGTGGTTTCTTACAAAACTCAAAATATTCTTACTATGTGATCTATGTGATTCTACAATTGTGCTCCTTAGTTTTTAACCAAAGGAGTTGAAAATTTATGTCACATCAAAAGCTGCACATGGATGTTTATTTTTTTGTGTATGTGTTTTTATTTTTGTTTAAAATATTACAGATGTACCTTTTTCTCCCCAAAGACCCATTCCACCCATTCCCACAAACCTCCCCAGTCCCTCTCCACACCATTGTCCATGTCCTTGGGTTGTGCATATATGCATATAAATTCTTTCGTTAATCTCTCCCCCTCCACCCACGAGCCCTCCTCCATCCCTCTGACATTTGTCAGTCTGATCCATGCTTCCATGTCATTGAATCTATTCTGTTCATCAGTTTATTAAGTTCTTTAGATTCCACATATAAGTGAAATCATATGATGTTTGTCTTTCTCTGCCTGGCTTATTTCACTTAGCATAATATTCTCCAGGTCCATTCATACTGTCCCAAAGGGTACGAGATCCTTCTTTACAGCTGCATAGTATCCCATGGTGTAAATGCCCCACAGCTTTTTTACCCACTCATCTACTGATGGGCACTTGGGCTGTTTCCAGATCTTAGCTATTGTAAATTGCACTGCTATGAACATAGGGGTGCATGTATTCTATCTGAGTAGGGTTTCAGGATTCTTAGGATACATTCCTTGAAGTGGGATCACTGGGTCAAAATGCAGCTCCATTTTTAATTTTTTGAGGAATCTCCATACTGTTTTCCATAGTGGCTGCGCCAGCCTGCATTCCCACCAGCAGTGTACTAGGGTTGCCCTTTCTCCACATCCTCACCAGCACAAGTAGTTTGTCGATTTGTTGATGGCAGCCATTCTGACAGGTGTGAAGTGATACCTCATTGTGGTTTTAATTTGCATCTTTCTGGTGGTTAGCGACATTGAACATTTTCTCATGTGTGTCTTGGCCATTTGTATGACCTCTTTGGAGAAGTGTTTATTTGTGTCCTTTGCCCATTTCTTAATAGGGTTGTTTGTCTTCCTCTTGCTGAGTAGTATGAGTTCTTTGTACACTTTGAAGATTAGCTCTTTATCAGATACATCCTTGGCAAATATGTTTTCCCAGACCATGGGCTTTCTTTGTATTTTGATATGGTTTTCTTTTGCTATGCAGAAGCTTTTTAGTTTGATGTAGTTCCATATGTTTATTTTTTCTTTTGTTTCTCTTGCCTTAGGAGATGTATCAGTGAAAATTACACTACATGAGATGTCTGTGACTTTACTGCCTATGTTTTCTTCCAGAATTTTTGAGGTTTCATGACTTACATTTAAGTTTTATCCATTTTGACTTTATTATGATGTAAATTGGTGGTTGAGTTTTATTTTTTTGCATATACCTGTTCAATTTTCACAGCACTACTTATTGAAGAGGTTGTCTTTATTCCATTGTATGCTCTTGCCTTCTTTGTCAAATATTTACTGACCATAATGGCTTGGGTCTATTTCTGGGGTGTCCGTTCTGTTCCATTGATCTATATGTCTGTTGTTGTACCAATACCAGTCTGTTTTGATTACTTTGGCTTTGTAGTACAGTTTGATGTCCAGTAAAGTGATCCCTCATTCTCTGTTTTTATTCTCAAGATGGCTGCAGCTATTCAAGGTCTTTTTTGGTTCCATATAAATTTTGAAAAATTTGTTCTAGATCTGTGAAATATGCTGTTCATATTTTAATAGAAATTGCATTGAATTTATAAATTGCTTTGGGTAGTATGGACATTTTAATGATATTAATTCTTCCAATCCATGAGCATGGTATATTCTTCCACTTCTTTAAATCTTCCTCTATTTCTTTTTCAGTGTCATGTAGTTTTCTGAGTACAGGTCTTTTATATCCTTGGTTAAGTTTATTTGTAGGTATCTTAGTTTTTTAGTTGCAATGGTAAATGGAATTGCTTTTTTAGTTTCTCTCTCTGAAAGTTGATTGTTGGTGTATAAGAATGCCATTGATTTCTGGATGTTGATTTTGTATCCAGCTCCCTTGCCAAATTTATTTATCAAATCTAGTAGTACGTTGGTGGAGTCTTAAGGTTTTCTATGTACACTATCATGTCATCAGCAAATAATGACAGTTTTACTTTCGCCTTTCTAATTTCAATACCTTTTATGTTTTCTTCCTGTCTGATGGCTGTAGAAAGAACTTCCAGTTCTATATGGAATAAGAGAGGTGAAAGTGGACATCCCTGTCTTGTTCCTGTTTGTAATGGAAATGGCTTTAGTTTTTGACCATTGAGTATGATATTGGCCATACGTTTGTCATATATGGCCTTTATTATGTTGAGGTATGATCCCACTATTCCCACTTTGCTGAGAGTTTTTATCAGAAGTGGGTGTTGGATTTTGTCAAATGTTTTCTTTGCAACTATTGATATGATAATATGATTTTTGTCCTTCATTTTGTTTATGTGCTGTATCACATATATTGATTTGCAGATGTTATACCAGCCTTGCATCCCCAGAATAAATCCCAATCAGTTGATGTTTCTCTCTCACATCAATGTTTCTCTCTCTCCTTTCCTCTCTCTCTCTAAAGAAATCAGTGAAAACATAATCTCATGTGAAGAGTTTTTTAAAATTGGCTTTCTAAGAGTTAGCAAAGCATTATAAATCTTGGGATCATGCTTCTCATAATTAATGAATTAAATACTTGTCAGAATTTTAATATGAAATCTATTTAAAAGAATTCATGTCATCTATTCCTGAATAAAGTTTTAAGAGGTTGACTAAGAAAGAATATACTAGAAAGTTGGAATTGAGCATAGTTTATAAAATATCATCTTAAATTTTTAAAAAGTACCCTTATCTGATATCCTTCTAAATCCTAATACATTCAGAACTTCTTACTCTTGGATCTTATTTATTAACCCCACTGATAGAAATTAATAGGAGATATATATGTTTTTTGCTCAAGGTGATTTT
The DNA here is from genome assembly GCF_964146895.1 of Miniopterus schreibersii. Taxonomy (NCBI): domain Eukaryota; kingdom Metazoa; phylum Chordata; class Mammalia; order Chiroptera; family Miniopteridae; genus Miniopterus; species Miniopterus schreibersii. The sequence continues at coordinate 94,524,263 of NC_138101.1, read as the reverse complement.
ATAGACATATTCAACAACTACAAATATTTTTAATATACACAAACAATAATAAAGTTAATACCAATTGAAGGGACACAAAAAGTGGTAAAATAAGTCATTCAACGGTGAAATCCAAGGAAAATATTTCCCAGTGAATAAACTTATGTATTCATTTTATAAACACAGGTATAATATGTACTCTTGAAAGCTGTTTTCATTTCATAATTTTAAAAATTATACATTTTAATGTTCCTATTTTTTAACTTTGCCTATTTATTAGATAATCTATAATGAACAAAATAAAATCACAGGTGATTTTTTTATTATTGGAAACATAAACATACATCACCACATATTTAGGGAATTTAGGAATAATTAAAAAATAATAGAACAAAGTTATAATGATATAAGTAGGAAGCCATTTTGAAAGTTAAAATTGTCTTCCAACAAACATATACTTGCTTTATTTACAGAGAAGACACTCAAACACATTTGGAATAATTTATATTATTCAAAATATTTTAGCCTGTCCAGGTGGCTCAGTTTTTTGGAGCATCGTTCATGCACCAAAAGGTTGTAGGTTTGATCCCTGGTCAGGGCATGTACTCCAGAGGCAACCAATTGATGGTTCTCTCCTGCATTGATATTTCTCTCTTTTTTCTCTCTCCCTTCCACTCTCTCCAAAATTAATAAAAATATATCCTCAAATGAGGATTAAAAAAATACTTTGCATTTAGAAAATCAAAAGATTATTTTCTTCATTATATTAGTCCACAGTAAAATAAAAGAAAAACTATAATTTTTGCTCTGCAATTTTCTACCTTTCTATTTCAATGGGGCTGAGGAGAGAGACAGAGACAGAGACAGAGAGATTGTGATATATGTAAGTGTATGTGTGTGTGTGTGTGTGTGTGTGTGGTGATAGATGAAAAAGAGAGAAATAGAGATTTTGATAGAGTTTTTTTTTTTTAAATTTATTGCTGACTTTATTACAGATATTCCCAGTTTCCACCTCTTTTGCCTTCCTTCACCCTGCCCCTGCCCCTGCCCCTTCTGGGTTTCATCACATTACTGTCTATGCCTATGGCCTACTCACATATCCATATATATTCTTTGGTTGATCTCTTCCCATCCTCCTCACCCTCTTCCCCTCTGAGATCTGCCAGGCTGTTCCATGCATCCGTGTCTCTGGATCTATTTGGCTAATCAGTTTATTTTGTTCTTTATATTCCACATATACATCATTTGATATTTTTTTCTTTGACTGGCTTATTTTCCTTAACATAATAGTCTCCAGGTCTATCCATGCTGTCTCAAAGGTAAGAGAGCCTTCTTTTTTATAGCCATATAGTATTACATTGTGTAAATGTACCATAGCTTTGTTATTCACTCATCTACTGATGAGCTTGTGCTGTTTTCAGATCTTGGCTATAATTAAAAGTTAAATACAGGAAATATCCTTCAGAATTAGTACTATTCATAAGATATTCAATTTAGATTAGATTTACCTTTAAGTTGAATTCATTTTCTGAGGGTGACTTTGAAGAAAAATTTACAGTACATTGTAAGTTGTATTATCAAAGCAATTATTGCCAAAACCAAAATCTAGAAGCATTTCCCTTATGTTTTTATTTAAGAGTTTTACAGTTGCAGAAGCTACATTTATCTTTAATTCATTTTTAGTTGATTTTTGTGTATAGTGTAAGATGAGATAAAGGTAAGATAAGGATCCAGTTTAATTATTTTGCATGTGGATATGCAGTTTGCACAACACCACTTGTTGAAGAGACTATTCTCTCCACATTATGTAGTATTTACAAGATCATTTGCCCATATAAGTGAGGGTTTATTTCTGGGCTCTCTATTTTGTCAAATTGGTATATATAACTGTATTTATAGCAGTATCATACTTTTTTGATTACTGTAGTTTTGTAATATATTATAAAACCAAGAAGCATGATGACTCCAGATTTGCTCTTGCAGAGGCATCCAAAGAAAAAATAAATAAGTGGTATATCAAAGTAGAAATCTGCATAGCAAAGGAATAATCAACAAGATGAAAAGGCAACTTATAGAATGGGAGAAATTATTTACAAACCTCTTATCTGTTAAGGGGTTGATATCTAAAATATATAAGGAATTCCTATGACTCAATAACAAAATACATATAACATTTTTAAAATGAAAAATTGCATAGACATTTCCCCAAAGAAGACATACAAATAGCCAAAAAGCCTATAAAAAAATGCTCAATAGAGAGATTAAAGATGACAGTTACACTGTGAGTGGAAGCTACACTGACAATCACCCAGAATCAAACTGGAATCACAACTAAAATATAGAAAAAACATCCTGAATAATCAACTGCAACTCAAGACAAGCTGGAGAGCACCCTCATAATCAGGGAGAAAAAGTGGAGGCTGCATAGAGACTGGTAGGAAGTGCAGAGTCACAAGAGGGCTGGCTGGGCTCGCACAGGCTAAAGATCCAAAGGGTTATCTCAGCTGCGGGGGATTAACACTGAAGACTCTGGGGCCTAAACCTCAGGCTGAGCTTCCCAGACCAAGAGCACCAGAACTGAGAAAGGTGCCCACATAACATCTAGCTGTGAAAAGCAGATGGGTTTCTGTCTGCCAGGGAGAGATGTCTGGAAATGCAGGCACCCTCTTAAAGAGCCAACACACAAGGTTTCCTGTGCAACCACTCACCTTGGATTCCAGCAGAGAGATGGCTGGGTGAACTGGAGCTGTGTAAGGAGAATCTAGAGTTGTGAACTTGAGAAATAGAGCTCATACGGCACCCCTCTGGATTCCTGTGCCAAGTCATTCCTCAAAACTGCAGAGGCAGACATTCACCTTCCAAGCAGCTTTTGCCTGAGGAGGAAGCAATTGTCCCACCATGTTGGAAAACCTCTCAGCTGACTCCATGGAGTTTCTACAGCTTGAGGATCATTAAGAGAATCAAATAAATCAGCCTACAGGCAGAGGCAGACCTCAGAGTGCTTTGAGTCTTTGCCTGTTCTGCTTCTGGACTCAGGCCGTGGAAAAGCAAACTTTAGTGTGCATCTTGGTCCTGTCTAAATGCACCCAGTCCCAACAGAAGGGACCTTAGGCCATAAGTTGTTGATAACTCCAAACAGGGTACTCAAAGTCAGTCATGAACTGTGTCTGACATTGGCCTGTACCAGAGACCCTCTGAAAAGACTGAGAGTCCTAGCAGGCCTACCTAATACATATAAACAAACCCAAAAAGGCAGCCAAAGTGGGGAGACAAAAAAAAATAAGCCCAAATGAAATAACAAGAGACATCTCCAGAAAAAAGATCTAAATGAAATGGAGATAAGCAATCTATCTGCTATAGACTTTATATTACTGATTGTAAGGACACTCAACAGCTTTAAAACAGATATGGAAACTATGAAGGAAATGAAGAATGACATAGCAGAAATAAATAATAATTGGAAGGAATAAACAGCAGATTACAGGAAGCTTTGCATTGGATCAGGGAATTAGAAGACAGGGTAAAAAAAAATCACTCAATCAGAGACCCGAAACCAAAAAACAATTAAAAAACAGGACAGTCTAAGGGAGCTGTGAGACAACATGAAACATAACATTCTCATCATGGGAGTGTCAGAAGAGGTTGAAAGTTAGGAAAGGTTAGAGAATCTGTTTGAAGAAATAATGGCAGAAAACATCCCTAACCTGGTGGGGGGAAAAAGTCACACAAGTTCAGGAGGTACAGAGAGTTCCTAGCAAGAAGAATCCAAAGAGGCCCATGCCCAAACACATCATAATGAAAATGTCAAAAATTCAAGACAGAGACAGAATATTAAAGGCAGCAAGAGTAAAGCAATCTGTTACCTATAAAGGACCTCCCATAAGGCTGTCAACTGACTTCTCATCAGAAACTCTACAGGCATAAAGGGAATGGCATGAAGTATTCAAGGTAAAGCAAAACAAGGATCTGAAACCAAAATTACTCTAGCCAGCAAGGCTATCATTCAAAATAGATGGTGAAATAAAAGCTTCCCAGAAAAAAAAAAAAGAAGAAAAAAAAAGTTAAAGGAGTTTATTACCACCAAACCAGCACTGCAGAAAATGTTAACAGGACACCTGTAATTAGAAGTAGAAATAGAAGCATTGTAATATATATTAAAAGGACTGCTGTGATAATAAGAAAAAATAGAGAAACATAGGCATAAATAATTAAAATGGCAATAAATAAAAACCTATGAATAATAACCTTAAGGACTTTAAGGGAGAGATCAACAGCAATACAGTCATTATCAGGGACTGTAACACCCCATTGACTTCACTGGATAGCTCTTCCAGACAAAAAGTCAACACAGAAACAGTTATTAAATGACACACTAGATCAGATGGATTTAATTGGTATTTAGAGAACATTTCACCCAAAAGCTGCAGAATATATATTCCTCTCAAGTGCACATGGATCATTGTCAAAGATAGACCACATGTTAGGACACAAACCAGTCTCTACAAGTGCAAGATTAAAATCATATCAAGCATTTCAGATCACAAGAGCATGAAATTGGAAATCAGCTACAGTAAAAACGCTCAAAAACATTCAAATACATGGAGGCTAAATAACATGTTATTAAACAATGAATGGGTTACCATTAAGATCAAGAAATAAATCAAAAACTTCATGGAAACAAATGAAAATGAACACACAACAACCCAAAATCTATGGGACACAATGAAAGCAGTCTTAAGAAGGAAGCTCAGCCTGGCCAGGTGTGGCTCAGTGGTTAAGCGTTGACCTAGGATCCAGGCGATCAGGATTCGATTCCCGGTCAGGTCACATGCCCAGGTTGTGGGCTGCAGCCGATCAATGACTCTCTCATCATTGATGTTTCTATCTCTCTCTCGCCCTCTCCTTTCTTCTCTCTGAAATCAATAAAGATATATTTAAAAAAAAAAAAAAAAAAGAAAGTTCAGCCCGGTGGGGCGTGGCTCAGAGGCTGAGCCTCAACCTAGGATTCAGGCGATCAGGGTTCGATTCCAGACCAGGGCACATATACAGATTGCAGGCTGGATCCCCAGTCGGGGGCTTGCGGGAGGCAGCCAATCAATGACTCTCTCATCATTGATGTTTCTATCTCTCTCTCTCCCTCTCATTTCCTCTCTCTGAAGTCAATAAAGACATATTAAAAAAAAAAAAAAAAGAAGGAAGTTCATAGCACTGCAGTCTTATCTCAAAAAGCAAGATAAATTTTTAGTAAACTATATAACCTTAAAACTTAAAGAATTAGAATGCTTCCTTGTGAAGCTGTCGGAACTAAGACTTTTGTTTGCTGGAATTTTTTTTATTACTTCTTCTATTTCATCAGTTGTTATTAGGAACAAAATAGATCCAGAGACATTGAAGTATGGAATAGGCTGATGAATCTCAGTGGGAAAGTGGGGGTTGGGAGTTGGTGGGGAGAGATTAATCAAAGAACTTATATGCATATATGCATAACCCATGGACACAGACGACAGTGTGGTAAAGGCCTTGGGGGGGTGCAGATGGGTGGTGGAGGGGATCAATGGGGACAAATTGGGGAGATCTATAAATCTTTCAGCAATAAAGATAAATTTAAAAATATTTTAGAAAGATGTTCAATATTACTAGTAATCAAGGAAATTAAAATTAAAACAATGAAATATTTAAGGTAACACCTATGAAGATGGACATTTAAAAACAGATAAGTGTTAGAGTGTGGAGAATTAGGAACCCTTATATACTGTTACTGAAAATGTAAAATGGGCATTCATTATAAAAAACAGTATAAAGCTGCCTCAAAAAAATAAAAATAGAATGACTATATGATCCAGTATTCTCACTTCTATATATATCCAAAGGAATTAAAATCAGCACCTTGAAGATTATTTGCACTCATGTTCTTTGCGGTATTATTCACAATACCCAAGATATGAACAACCTAAATGTCCAGTGATGGATGAATGAATTAAGAAAATAGGGTATACACACATAGTGGGCTATTATTCAGCCTTAAAATAAAAGAAATCCTGCCATATGCAATAGCATGAATAAACCTGGAAGATGCTAAGTGTAAGAATCCAGTGACAAAAGGACAAGTTGTTTATGAATCCACTTATCTGAGGTATAAAAATAGTCAAAGTCACAGAAGCAGAAAGTAGAATGATGGTTGCCAGGGGCTTAGAAAAGAAAAAAATGAATTGTCACTCAATGGACCTAAGGTTTTAGTTATACAGAATAAATAAATTAGAAACATCTTCTGCACAATAGCAGATATACAATTTTACAAGTAATTGAATCTGACTCTGATTTGTTCTATGACTAGATTTTGAAAGGAGACCAAAGGCAATTTCTTGTGTGTATCTTTTCACTTCAAGTTTCTCAAGAGAATATTTACTAACAATCAATTCTCTTCAAAAGGGCATAAGGTAAATTACAAGGATGAGTATAAGGGAAGCATGAAGATGCTGCCATTCTATTAGAGCTCGTGGCTGTGGATCAGAGCAATAATGGCATGAAAAAGCCCGCAGGTTAATAAAGAAGCAATTGACAATTTAAAAAGTGAGAGTTCTATATAAAATGTATATATTATATATAAACATTTTCCCCCTTAATTTTAAACATATTTCTAAATTGACCTACATTCTACCATATTAAAGAATAATATATGTCATAAAAATGACGACACTGTTAATAAAGTCATCAAATATAATTTTGAAAAATTAACTTACTTGAGGATTGGGCACTTTCACATGTATTAAGAGAATTTACAAGCTTCAAATAAAATTGTAAAAGGAATTCTATTGTGTTGTTATTTTGTGCTATTTTTAGTATACTTTGTAAGTATATATATTTTTAGTATACTTTACAAATAAAAAGCAAACACAAAAGTTATGAAACTTATGGCTTAGTATTTAAAGGAATATGAATATTGGAAATTTTGGTTTAGATTATAGTTTATGATATGCAAGATGTACAAAATAATGATGCAAGGTCTGTATATATTGTGAAATGATCACTGCAATAAGTCTGGTATAGCTTTTACAGAAAGAAATCTAGTAATGTCTCATAAATTTAAATATATATATGCCTTTGAATTCAAACAACATGCTACATATAATTTACCTAATAGAAAGCAAAAGTATGTTAACTAAAGTTATATACATATACATACAAACATATATATATATATGGACGACTTTTACACTATCATTTATAATGGCCCAAAACGTAAGCATCTTGCCTGCTAATCTCTAAAGGCAAGGATACTTTTATTATAGTAGAATAAATAATGCATCTCTTACAAAAAAATAGATTAAAGCTCCACTAGTAAACTTGGAAGAATGTATGTGAGATATTGCTGGGTGAAAAAGCAAGATTCAGAGCAATGTATGCAATATGAATCCTTTTTGTTAAATCATAGTATATTCTTTCTAAATTAATTATATGTGCATGGCTACTTGTATATTATTGTATAACTGTTAGATTATATGATTATGAAGTAGTCATGAAATAATCTTTAACAAGATGTTAATATCTATCACTTAGGTTGAATGACAGGTAAGTAGAGGAAAGGGATCATGTGATGTGGTGAAAAGAATATAAGTCACAAGATTAGAAGAAAAGATAGATGTATTTGTGTATAACTCTATGTCTAATTTGTATAAAGTTATATATAATATACAGTTCTGTGTATAAAATACACAATAAAAAATATTTTAAATTTTTGAAAAAATTTTAAAGATAAAGAAATGTTGCCCTGGCCCGTGTGGGTCAGTTGGTTGGGCATCATCCCATGCACCAAAGTGTTGCTGGTTCAATTCCTGTTGGGACACATGCCTGGACTGAGGGCTAGGTCCCTGCTGGTGGGTATGCATGGGGCTGGTCAATCAATGTTTAGCTCTCACATTGATGTCTCTCCTTCCTTTTCCCTTCCTCTCTTTCAAAAAAATCAATAAAAATATTTAGAAAAAAAAAAGAAATGTTAATGGTACATAAATTCTAATATTCCATATAAAACCTATGATATCAGATAAATTGCAAATCTGCAATTCTTAATATACAGTGAAATGATATGAGTTATTAAATGATATTCAAGATGTTAATTTTATTCACTGTCACACTGAATAACTTATTTTAGAATTTTGGAGGCATAAAACATAAAATTTATTTCCAAGTACAGGTATGTAGGTGGGTAGATAGCTATATGATAGATAAGTAGATGATAGATAGATAAATAAAAAATAGGTAGATAAAGATAAATAGATAGATAAAGATAGATAAATTATTAGATATAAATACTTACATATTTTCAGAGGGAATGATACAATGTAAAGACATAATTTAGCTCTGAGTTAAAAAATATTTTGTACAAAATGTCTTTAGCAAGTGTGAATATTAAATGATACAATGCATAAAAAGTGAACATTGAGCATAATTTCCACATACAAATTCATTATATTGCTTTTAAAACAGCATTTTAGTGTTCAAAATATAAATAAAGATTAAGTTATAACTATCCATTTATTTAAAAAATGTTTCCTTCCATCAATAAATAATATTGTCATCCAAGTTAAATCTCATGTATAACTTCATTTTCTTAGTGTTTACCCTACATTTGATTAACCTATAATAATGTGACACAATAATAAATCCATTGCGTAAAATACATTTAAGTCTAAATATAATTGCCTTGCTTGGCAGTAATTTGCTTTTATTGGCTTATTATCCATTCATATTACATTTTACTGTCTTTAGCAAGGGGATCTTTAAAACAAATTTACTTAATGGCATCAGTCAATCATGCAAATAGATGAAAAGTATTTATCCACCCACAAAATGTTTTACCAGCCCTTCTGCTTTTGTAACATCACAAATGCAGTAAAGTTAACGTGATTAGCACCCTTTATGACTCACTCAGCAAAAGTTTTTTTTCCCTTTGAATTCATAACAAATGGCTAATTTCCAAATGTAAATCATTATTTCTGAATCATTTCCAATTTGAAACTGTAAATATTATGTCATGAACTTATAATATCTGTAATATTACTAAATAAAATAATTCTTCTATAACCAATATTAAAATGTGTTTATGTGTATTTTAAAACCAGAATATTTAGTGTAGTGGGGGAGGGGATGAGAATATAGTTAGTGCATGAAATTGTTGAACAAATGTTTCTTCTGTGATGATTATACCTGGATAATCACTAACAATTTTCCAGGAAAAAACTTAATTTGTTTGAGAGGAAGACTGTAAAATTTTTGCTTCAGCCACTATACTCAACAATTCTTTTTGTATCATTCATAGAGAGATCAGTGTCTGGAAATGACACAGAAAGGAACATAATTAACAGTGGCTCATGCAGATCTGTTGTAACCATCTTAGACTCTGAATCTTATGCCACTGTTTCCCTGACAGCCAGTTGCTGAGTGACAGAGCATAGGAATTTGATTATAGAAATATCATTCTTTTCTCATCTCTAATATTAATTCAATGTGGGGCTTTGATTTGTCATTTAACCTTATTGGACTCCAATATCTTTAATGTTAGGATAGATTTAGATAATCTTTAAGGCCCATCTGGATTATTAGGATTTTGCATCAATGCTTGGCTTGCTTGGCACAGGAGACATGACATACCAGTTGACAAGTTCATCCTCAAGCCCAGTCTTCTTAACACATGTCAGCGCTAAATTCATTAAAGTGAATCATTGATAACTTTACACATTAATTTATCAACAGAATGTGAGCATTTTCTATCCTAGGCAACCAAGAAAGGTGTAGAAGCAATAACAAACACTATCTAACCTTGAAACGATGTATGAAATGTGAAAAATATGTGAAGGCAGGAATATACACTTATTAGCAAAAGTGAAGTGATCTATGTACAAGAATTTTCACAAAAATTATAGAGTTCAAAAGGTACAAAATGACAAGGCTTGAAACTTAAGGGAAACTGACATTTACAACAAAATCCCCAAAAGAAATAGATTAGTTATAACATTGATCAAAATTGGGACAGTTTATTATGGAAATAAAAAAAAGAGAGAGCTCTGTGTTTAAACGAATTATCAAAAATGTCAAATTCTTACAGGAGGTTAAGTGCTCCTAAGATTTGTCAACAAAGATGGCATTTGTGACTTTGGTAAGGACAGGTTAAGCGTACCTAATGTTTTTCCTTGTGGTCAGTGCTTTCTCCAATTGCATATACCAAAGAATTTATATGCATATATGCATAACCCATGGACACAGACAATGGTGTGGTAAAGGCCTGGGGTGGGGGGGAGGTGCAGGGTAGAAGTCAATGGGGATAAAAACGGGACATCTGTAATATTTTCCACAATAAAGATAAATTAAAAAAAAAAAAGCTCAGTCTTGGCTCTAAGTTAATCAGCAAAAGGAAAACTCTCTGAGGTACAGGCACCCAGAAACATCAAACTGGGGCTGTCGTAAGCTTTTTATATTTGTATTTGCTTTTTTTGTCCCTAGCTTTTAACAATGTGGTTGTCATTGGTAGGCTGGATAAATGTTGAATGTATTACATCTATAAAGAGGCTATTCATTATAAATTTATACTGCCTCTTATTTTGTGAACTCATGGTATTTGGTTCAATTTCTGGAGAGCTTCACAAGATTCTTTGATGTAAATAAAGTGATACAGAAAAGAGGATAGTTTGGGGCTAGATCTACTTTTTATTTTTTTATTTTGAAAAATAAATTTACCAGAAAATTCACACATGCTGGAGTGATCCTAATCAATGTAGACAAAGAGGAGAACTCCTGTGACTGAGCCCCAATATTATATGAATGTTCTACCTTTCTCTAGTCATATCTATGAAACAGCTTTTGGGGAAGTCGTGCTCCTACTGATTCAATTGGATTGATATCTTCCTGAAATTGTTGAGACAATAACTTAGAGATTTCCATTAGAATGGGCGCTACTGTTAAATAAAGCAAATCAGGCAGTCCGTTTCAAAGTCTGCCCTTTCATATTTCACACATTTCTCAGGAACTCAGGACATTTTGTCTAATTATGTGTCATCTCCTCCTTACCTTTTCATAGTATACATAACTCAGTTCCCCTGGTGATTTGCTAGGGAACTGTCAAACTGATGCTGACAAATTGTTAGTATTACTCTATTACTTCAATAGGATCTTAAAAAAGAAAAAGAAAAAGAAAACAAAGACATGACCAAGATAGGATTAGGGCCTGCAATGCAGCTGAGGAACTAGAGGGGAAGGGGAAGGGTCTGAACAAGTGCCTGACTACCTTCCCCATTGCATCTTCCTTTGTGCTACAGTTGCCCATCAACCAAAAGATTCTGGTTATGTCATTACATTTTTAAAAGTATTTTTTATTGACTCTTATTGAAGGCAAACAAAATTCAAGCTATTAAACACATTATGCATGGCTTTACAAGATTTGATCACATTTCTTTGTGATTAATTCCACACATTCTAGTGCAATACTACGAGGAATGAGGGTAATATCTCTTCAGACTATTTTGATAGAAATCAAAAAGTGAATTTGTTTAAGATATATTTAATATGGTGATAATTATTTGAAAATAATTAATCTATATGATAGCTTTTTTATGTAGCCTACATGTGAGGAAGAGTGGAAGTTCCAATATAGAGGAATTTAGTATTCTCTACCTATTTTAATATGGTGTTTGTTAGTTCATATGTCTTAGGTTTGTAAGTTTATAGAAACAAAATATTTAATTTTAACCCTTATGAGATCAAGTGTCTGGGGGAGGGGACTAGAGGAAGAATACAATGCATATAATATAAGTAAAAATTATAAGTAAACAAAGTACAAATAGGTCATTCACTATGTTAGATTGGTTAGAAACAATACTATTAATCACATTAGACAAAAGTTGCCAAAGAGTGTTGGAATTATCTCAAAAAGACAATTTGAAATAGAGATTTGCACCTATCATTGTTAATAAATCTCTCCTTAAGAATATAATATACAAATGTTATTAAAGCATAATTGTAGACATTTACAAGCTAAAACCCAGAACATAGCCAAAAACTTTGATAGTAAAACAAAAACTGCAATATATTGTTTATTTCATATATACTTATCCTTTTAAAAATGTTCCATAGTGTATCACTAGAAATACAATATTAATATACACTATTTTTAAACATAAAAATACACTTATATTGAGGTTACACATTCTTTTTGCCTTTCTTTTTGCTTGTCCATTTAGGGCTTCAGTATGCCAGCATTATCCCTTTAAATTGTGCTATGCAAAGACTGTGGATGCTTGATAAAAAAACATGGAAGCCTGGCCAGGCATGGCTCAGTGGCTGAGCATCCACCTAGGATCGAGAAGATTGGGGTTCAATTCCCTGTCAGAGTACATGCCTGGGTTGTGGTCTCAATCTCCAGTCAGGAGCATGCAGGAGGCAACCCATCAATGAGGACTCTCTCATCATTGATGTTTCTATCTCTCTTCTTCTTTCTTCCTCTCTCTGAAATCAATAAAGATATATTTTTTAAAAAAAGAAAAAAGATGGAAGACCAGTCAGACAATGGACTCCATATATTTTCCACCTACCTTTTTTTACATTTTAATTATTTTTATTGTTGAAAATATTACAAATGCTCCCCTTTTCCCTCCTTGATTCCCTCCACCCTGCACACACTTTCCCTAGGCTTTCACCACACTATTGTTGGTGTCCATGGATTATGCACGCATGCATAAAAGATCTTGAATTAATCCCTCCCAACCCACCCATTCCTGCCTTCCCTCTGAGATTCCTCAGTCTATTCCATACTTCTGTGCCTCTGGATCTATTTTGTTCATCCATTTAATGTGTTAATTACATTCCACATATAAGTAAGATCATGTGATACCTGTATTTCTCTGACTGGCTTATTTCACTTAGCATAATACTCTCCCAGTCCCACAATGCTGTCTTAAAGGATAAGGGATCCTTCTTTTTTTACAGATGCATAGTATTCCATGTTGTAAATGTCCAAGAAGATACTTGATATGATTTCAATCTTCCCAAACCTGTAGAGACTTGTTTTGTGTCTTAACATGTGGTCTAATGTGCCATGTGAACTTGAGGAGATTGTATATTCTGCAGCTTTAGGGTGAAATATTCTGTAAATGTCAATTAAATCCATCAGATCTAGTCACTGTTTCCTTGTTGATTCTTTTTGTCTGAAAGACTTATACAGTGAACTCAGTGGGGTGTTAAAGTCCCCAACGATGACTGTATTGCTGTCATTCTCCCCCTTAAAGTCCTCCAGAAGTTTGGGTTTTTTTTCAGCCTACGTGAGTCTTTTGTTCTGAAGTGGATCTCTTATAGACAGCATATATATGGATCTTGTTTTCTTACTCATTTAGCTACCCTAAAACTTTTTATTAGAGCATTTAATCCATTTATACTTAAGGTTATTATTGATAGGTACCTATCAATTGCCATTTTATTTCTTTCTGCCTATGTTTCTCTTTCTCTCTATTTCAACTTATTAAGCAGTCCTCTTAACATTTCTTGCAATGCTGGTTTGGTAGTGATAAACTCCTTTAGCCTTTTTTTTTTTTTTGTCTGGGAAGCTCTTTATTTCAACATCTATTTTGAATGATAGCCTTGCTGGATAGAGTAGTCTTGGTTTCAGATCCTTGCTTCTCATTACCTTGAATACTTCATGCCATTCCCTTCTGGCTAGTAGAGTTTTTAATGAGAAATCAGCTGACAGCCTTATGGGAGCTCCTTTGTAGGTAACAGATTGCTTTCCTCTTGCTGCCTTTAAGATTCTCTCTTTGTCTTGAATTTTTGTCATTTCAATTATGATGTGTCTGGGCATGGGCCTCTTTGGATTCTTCTTGCTTGGGACTCTCTGTGACCCATGAAATTTTGTGACTTTTTCCTTCACCAAGTTAGAGAAGTTTTCTGCCATTATTTCTTCAAACAGGTTTGCTAACCCTTGCTTACTTTCTACCTCTTCTGGCACTCCTATGATGCTAATATTATTACACTTCATGTTGTCTCACAGCTCCCTTTAACTGTCCTTTTGTTATTTAATTGATTTTTGTTTTTGGTTCTCTGATTGAGTGATTTTTTCTACCCTGTCTTCTACTTTCCTGATATGATCATTAGCTTCTCCTAACCTGCTGTTTACTCCTTCCAATGTTTTTTTTTCTTCTACGTCATTCTTAATTTTCTTCATAATTTCCATTTATTTTCTTATTCTGTTGAACATCCTTATGATTAGTATTCTGAACTCTATATCTGATAGATTGCTCATCTCTATTTTATTTATTTCTTCTTCTGGAGAATTTTGTTCTTTCATTTAGGGCTTGTTTTGTCTCCTCATTTTGGCTGCCTGTTTGGATTTGTTTCTATGTATTAAGTAGATCTGTTATGACTCCCAGTCTTTTGGATGGTCTCTGATGCAGGCAGGCCAATGTCTGATGATGTTTGTGACTAACCTTGACTACCCTGTTTGAAGCTTTCCACACTCTACAGCTTGTGGTTCTGTGTGCTGTGGCTGGGTGCATTTGGAAAAAAACAAGATGTGCACCAAGATCTTCTTTTCCAAGCCTCGGGTCCAGAAGCAGATCAGGCAAAATCTCAAAGTACCCAGAGGCTGAATGTTACTCGTGTCTTAATGAACCTCAGGATGTAGAAACTCCATAGGATGGATCTAGGGTTTTTCCAACAAGGTGGGGCAATTGCTTCCCCTCCAGACAAAAGCTGCTTGGATGGCAAATGTCTGCCCAAGAAAGATATCCTCTGCAGTATGGGGAAAAGTCTCAGCACAGGAATCCAGATGGCTGCCCTCTGAGCTCTACTCCCCTGAGCCAGCAACCCTAGACTTTCCTCACACAGCTCTAGTTCACTCTCCCTCCCTCTGCTGGAGCCCAACATGTGTGGCTGGATGGGAAACTTTGTGTGTTGGCCCTTTACGTGGGTGCCTGTATTCCCAGCCATATCTCCCTTGCATACAGATACCCCACTGCTTTTCATTGCCAGATGTTATGTGGGCACCTTTTCAGTTCTGGTGCTCTTGGCTGGAGAGCTCAGCTTGGGGTTTAAACTCCAGAGTTCTCAGTGGGAACCCCCCGCACAGCTGAGATAACCCTCCAGACCTTCAGTAGCTGTTTGTGGGAGCCCAGCCAGCCCTCTTGCACCTCCGCATTTTCTACCAGTCTCTAGGTCATCTCCACTTTTCGTCCTTGGTTATGAGGGTGCTCTCCAGCTAGTCTTCAGTTGCAGTTGATTATTCAGGATGTTTTTCCTATATTTTAGTTGTAATTCCAGTTTGGTACTGGAAGAGAGTGTAGCTTCCACTCAATCCACTGCCATTTTGGAATCTCTCCATCTACCATTTTATTAAGAGAATCCTCATCTTTTCTTTCCTTCTACAGCCTGTGTATTTTTTATAGGCAAATATCTCTTTCAAGGTCAAACACAAAAATCAGTTCCTCAGAAAAATGGTCTAGGTTTCTCAAAAGAGAGGTAATCATTCTCTTCTATCTGCTCTAATAGATCCTGTAGAGCATAGTGTTGTCATAGAAATTTATAAAATTCTACTGTGCTTAGCATCCCATGTTGTTCTCCTCTTACAGACATCATTCTTAGACATATGGATCACACTTTCTTCATCACTTAAACCTAAGAGAGTGTTTTACATATGCTAAAACCTTAAAAATCATACATATTTGTTTAATTAATTTATAAATACTTAAATGTACATATTGTGGCTTTGCATGTGCTAAGCTTACTTACAGATATATCATTTTCTTTTGACATAATCTGGAAAAGTTTTGTGCAGCATGAAACACTGTATTTGGTCACATGTCTTATTTCCTTAAGCTATGAATTATCCATATATATATATATATATATATATATATATATATATATATATGGATATATGTATAAATCTCCAGCGGATATGTTTTGTTTTATTGATTTTTTTTTTTTTTTTTTAGAGAGAGAGTGGAAGGGTAAATGAGAGAATGAGAGAGAGAAACATCAATCAATCCCCTGCCCCACACACCTCCTGACCGGGAATTGAACCCAAAACCTAGGTATGTGCCTTGACTGGGAATTGAACCCACAACATTTTGGTGTACAAGACGATGCTCCAAATAAATGAGCCACCCTGCCAGGGCCATATTTTTTTTGTTAAATGCATTTGATTCCCAGTGTCTCAGGGAACATATATAAATGCACCACATGCATCTGCTTATCATTTTAGAGTTCTGAAAGTCTGTCAGAGTTTTCAGTGACTGTAACATAGCATAGCCTCATGAAACTTATATAATATTCAAAGATCCTTGTGCTGGTAAATACGAGGTAGAAATAGTTTGTAGTGTTTTATTAATGATAACTGGAGTGAAATCCCTTCACAGAAAGTAAAAATGCTTACAATGACCTTGACATGTGGTCAATGGGAGAGACATTCTGCACACATTATTAAATACTCATTTTAACTGTAACTAAAATTTGTAGTAAAGAGAATAATTTTCCTTCATTAGTCTCTATTGTGCAATATGAAAAAGAATAGAATTACAGATAAAAATTTCCAATGACCTTCTTCAAATATGTCTGGAAAAACTCATTGTAGTTTATATTTTAAAGTTTTTAAATACAAAATATATTTCATTGAATTTTTAAAATTCAAGAATGTATCATGGATGTTTACTATGAACAGTTAAAAAATTTTAGGAAAGGAGTGAAAACTTGTCTAAGCACATGATCTATATAAAATTACTACTATTTTTGAGTACTTATTTCTCATTTCTATTCTATGTATACATTGTAAGGTAATAGGAAATCTTAAATGTTCAAAACTAAAAAGAGTTAATAATTTAGGGTATTAGTTTTATATAACAATTTCTTAATTTTTTCTCTTCATATGTAACTCAAGTCTATGGAAATGAAATACTCAAAATAACTGATTCATGGATGTTCCCTTTCCTCTCTAAAATTTATTTTAATAATACGATAATTAACCTTGAATTTATCTAACATCCAGCATAAGCTCACAATAAATTGTATCTAGATCTGTAGCTCTCCAAGATTCTGCTTTTGTTTATTATAATAACCTTACTGAATACTATTGTTACCTATTGCTTTTCTTTTTATGTTGTATTACTTCATCAGTATGTATTCCTAAAAGCATTATTTTTCTTATGCTTATTTTTAACATCAAAAGAGTATAATTAAACTTTTATCACATAAATTAAATGCATCAATTCCCTTGATATGTCTATTAATTTAAACTCATATAGCCATGTATGTTCTTTAAGGTAATTTAAACTGCACTATTAATAAATTTATCATACAAAATTAACATAATTTTCTATTTTCAAAAGTAACATACACTTATAGTAAACCTTTCAAACTCTAAAGAAATCTATAAACTAGAAAATAAAAATCCATCTAGTCTCATCATCAAAAAGATAACCATAGCCCTGGTCTCTGTGTCTCTGTTGGTTGGAGCATTGTTTCATACACCGAAAAGCTGCAGGTTCGATTCTGGTTAGGACGAATACCCAGGTTGTGGGTTTGATCCCTGGTCAGGGTTTGTACAGGACTCAATCTGATAGATGTTTCTCTCTCACACTGATGTTTTTTTCTCTCTCTCAAAATCAATGAAAAAATGTCTTCAGGAGAGGATTAAAAAAAAATTTTAAATGGTGGCCATGGTTATTAGCTTTGTAAAAATCTTCCCAGACATAAATATCATGCCCAACTGAAAACATTATTCCCAGCTGGTATACATAGAGCTACATCAGTTTTTGAAGATGTAACATAATATGTAAATCAAGCCCAATTTATGAACATTTACATGAAATCTTATTTATAATCTTTGAATGAATTTCTTTGTATATGTTATCATTGCACTTCTCTGTACATGTTCTAAAAAAGACCTACTTAGAAGTGAATCAAAGGATATTAAAAGTTTTGAATCATAAAAAGATTGCTCCACACCAAAGGGTGTTCTAATTCACAATCCCATAAACATTATTTTATAGTGCCTGTTTAACCCTACTTGATAATACCAATGGTTATTAATCCTCTTTACTCTCTTATGCCATATTGAAAGGCAAAATCAATAATCAAAGTGCAATACAGAGAAAAAATAAATTTTTGAATTCTGTGTATCTATTTCTTTTCAAATATAATGCACTTTGGATACATTTTTAAAGATTCATGGAAAAACAAAAGAGAACAAATTTTGCTCTTTGGCAAAGATATAACTCAGTTTTTGTGTGTTAGCAGGGGAATGTATCCAGACAAGGGGTTAATGGTTGTTGGCTCAATTAGTGCAACTTGAATGAACAACTTTATTTTGAGAGCTTGAGGGTAAATTAAGACAACACTTAACTCTGCTTTTTATTAGCTGTGCATAAATTCTCCCATGAGCCTAATTAGCTCTGTCACAGTAAGTGTTTCATCCATTTACACAAAAGAACATTTTCCTTCCCCTTACATTTTGTCATGTAATAAATGACTGCAATACTGAATTTAAACTTCTTATTTAAGCAGTGATATGAAGTTTGCTGAAGGTTACAACATATTGTACAATTAAATGGACACTTTTGATTTTTTCTTGTGACCCCTGGGATATTAACCTAATATTAAATAATAGGCAGCAAAGTATTCTTCTGTTCATTTTCCCCATGTGGCCATTATATTCCTCATTAAATATAGATTTATTTTGATACTTGGAATCTCTTATTATCTGTTTCTTATCTTCCTGATTTCATTATAAATTACCTCTATCTCTAACTCTAATAACATTTTTAGGAATTCCTGTCCTTCATTTTGTAAAGAAAGCAATTGTTACTTCTACCTTTTCTTTCAATTATCCTCCCCATTTTTATTTGTATTTACGTCATAAGCTATCAAGTTTGATAGCATTTCATTCTGTTCTGCTTCTGTAAATAAGTCCTGGCATATTGTGTAGAGATTGCTGATTCTAAATATTAAAAAACAATAATTTATATGGAATTTATTGGGGTGACATTGGCTAATAAAATTATATAGGTTTCAGGTGTACAATTCTATAATAAGTCATCTGTATGTTGCATTGTGTGCTCACCATACAAAGTCAAGTCTCCTTCCATCAGCATTTATCCTGCCCATGCCTTCTTCCACCTCCCCTCTTCCCCTTTCCCTCTGATAATCACCATATTGCTGTCTGTGTCCCTGAGTTTTTTCCTCTTAATCCCTTCACCCTTTTCACCCAGCCCCCTAACCTCCTTCCCCTCTGACAGCTGTCGGTCAGTTATCTGTATCTATGAGTCTGTTTCTATTCTATAGTTTATTTTGTTCATCCCACATATAAGTGAAATCATATGGTATTTATGTTCTCCCATATGTGTTTTACTTCACATCCATTATGACCTCCTTGTTACACACTTTTTTTGCCTCCTTTATTTGTTTAGTGACTTTCTTTTATTTGGCCACTGTGTAGGTTAGGAGTGATTATTAGAGTCATACTTTTAAGGATCTAACTTTACCTTTTAAGTTTACAGTATGACTTACTATTTAATCTTTCTCCATTTCCTCACATATGAAATGGATAATTAAACTGCCTATGTAGTTGTTCAGAAGATTTACTGAGACTATATATATATATATATATATATATATATATATATATGTGATAGGCTGAAAGATGGCCCCTAAGTACATACATGGTTTAATCACTGGAACCTCTAAATATCACTTTACATGGCAAAAGGACTTTGCTGATGTGATTAAAGATTTCAACATGAAGAGATTATCCTGGATTATCCAGTTAAACTTTAAAGGCAATAATAACTGTCCATATTAAAAGAAAGTAGAGGTAGATTTGAGTAGAGAACAAGATAAGGAAAGCATGAATTGGAGTAATGCAGCCAAAGTCAAGGAAAGCCAGTCACCAGAAGCTAGAATAGACAAGAAATGAACAAATTTTCCTCTGGAGCCCCCTGAAAGAACCAGACCTCTGGCACCGTTAAAGCCATTCTTCTTAGAATTTATTCCTCACAAGTGTCCATAATGTAAATATTATCTTCCATTTAAAGATGAAAAAACTAAGTCTCAACAAGGTTAAATATTCTGCAGAAAGTCACCGAGAAGACGTGTTGGTTGTTTAATGAAATTTTAAATTTACTCATTTTATTTTTTTGTTTTATATATATAATATTTATATATCTGTATGTTTTACCATACCCAAAGTGCCCTAATGCCAGAACTCATATTTATTTTAGAGCTTTATATAGATATCTTACTTAGTCCATGACACACTCATCATAGGCCAGATTTCCCAATAAAAGACATGTTTCTCACCATCTTATATATGGCCACTCAGTCTTTAAATGATGTTTCATTTTCCTTGCAGTCTCAGAAATTTAAATTTTTATGTTGGTAATAACATGCAATTGTCATATTTAGACTTTTTATAAGTAGCAGCCCAAATGATTTTAGTTAAAAGAGCACTAGACTTCAAGACAAACAATTTGAGTTTAAATTCTTTTTATTATTATGTATCTAGTACCTTTGAAAAAAATCACCTTACCTTTCAAAACCCCAGTTTCTTTTTTTTTAAATGACAATAATTACACATTCCTCAATGACTTATTGTAAAATTTAGTTTAAAATGTGAAAGAAACTATCCAGGATGCATTTTGACAAATGTTAGGCATTCAATTAGTGTAATTTCCTCTCTCTTTTATTATAGCCCAGGAACAACACACATGAAATCACTAATAGTAATTAATTACGTATTTTATTTAGAAAATATACTAGCACTTTTTCTTACTATTAATTGAAACATGCTTTTGTTTTTCTTGGTGGTTTTTTGAGAATGGCAATGGCATTGTATATTTCTGCTAGAAATCCATCAAAGTTTTAAATTTCACTTATATAAAACATAAAAATATTCTTCATATGTATTTTTAAGCAAGTGATTAAATAGTATCCCTTGGGAACCACTGAATATGTAGATGGCATTACACATCTATGTCTTAAAGTTATTGCTCCTTAGGAGCAATGGGAACTAATTTTCAAAAAAAAAGCAATAACATAAACAACCAACTATCAATACAGCTACTTATTTGAGACACCAAGCCAGGAGAATAGCTAGTCTTTAAAACAGAGCCACAGTATGTATTATCCTTTTTGTTCTTGAAAATTTAATTTTGGCTGTGTGACCTCTCATTACTACTGGTATTTTCAAAGTAAATGTCAAAATTATAGTTCAAAGAAAACCCAGTGTGCCATGTCACTTTCTATATTATGTGCCTATCAATTTTAAGATCACCATCTCTATAGCTTATTATACAAGTAGAGATAAATGTGACTCTATATAATTACTTTGGACATGTACTAAAAAGAACAGATGTCACGGTATAATTTTGCTATTATAGAATTACAACAATTTTTCTTGCTACACAGCTCTTAGTATGCACATTCAACAGAAACCTGTATTTTTATAGGTTTTAACTAAAATAGCATTGTGATTATCACAATAATTGATTATTAGGACCTCAATGTTCAGTTATTCAGAAAGCTAACATACCTAAATAATTTCTAAAAGGGAGAGAATATAAGGCCCGATTTTATTCCCCTTGAGACAGTTAATTTGACTTGTTCTATGATCACAATTGTATTGTACTCTTGACTGACCTCACTCATAGGTGATAAAAGCAAATATCTTTGCAGTTTGAGTTGTGTGAGATAAAAATCACACCTGCTATGTATTATTTACTTCCCCAAACATCTCTAAAAATTTTCTGAGCTCAAATAAATTCCAATAATAAAGTCAACAATTGTTGCATACATGAGTGACACTTTAGATCTCCAACAGTTTCCATTAGCACAGATTAATTAGTCTACTTGGCAAGATGTCAAGGTAAGTAACATTAATATCTATAAAAAAGCAAGGACCATGCCTGTATTTGCATGTATCTTCTTTACTCTCCACAGCATACTCTGAAATGAGAAAAAAAGTTTTCCCATTTTACTGAAGAGTAAATTGTAATTTATTTCTGGTAAAAGGGTATTTCCAGGAAGTGGGAAATTTGGGATTCAAACCTCAAGAATCAAGATGTCAGAATATATGCTATTTCAGTGCATATTATTACAAATACACAATAAAGTC
Organism: Miniopterus schreibersii; assembly: GCF_964146895.1. Classification (NCBI taxonomy): domain Eukaryota; kingdom Metazoa; phylum Chordata; class Mammalia; order Chiroptera; family Miniopteridae; genus Miniopterus; species Miniopterus schreibersii. Next base: position 94,502,143 of record NC_138101.1, on the reverse strand, counting down.
ATACATTACAGTAAAAAGTAAAGCATGAGGGAAGAATGGATCCTGAGGAGAAGATAACTACCATCAACTAGTAAGCCAAAAGGCAATCCCCTCTTGTCTGAATTTTTTCCTAAGATTTCATGTAGTTAATGCAAACAGAAGATAATGAAACAAAACTGTGAGTTTGAAAAGAAAGAATAAAATGGGGAAGAACATGCCTGGACGGCATGGTTCAGCAGTTGAGCATCAACCTATGATCCTGGAGATCAAGGTTTGATACCTGGTCAGGGCACATGCCGGGGTTGACAGCTGGATCCCTAGCAGCTGATCAATGACCGTCTCCTCATTGATGTTTCTCTCTCTCTCTCCCTCTCCCTTCCTCTCTCTGAAATCAATAAAAATATATTTTTTAAAAATGAGGAAGAACAAAGATTGAGAAAGAGAAGAAAAAGAGAAGATATAGTGAATGAAGTATGTATGATACATTATGTAAATTTCATTGACAAATATGTATTTAGCTCAAGATGAAATCCATCAAAAACTGAAAATCAGAAATGACTTTCACTGGTGTGTTTTGACTTATCTTTTCTTGTTTTTGAAGATCACATAAAAGTTTTAAAATATATAATATTTAAGTGAAGAAGTAAAATGTTCATAATTATAGTTAATTAGAATCTATATATGTATAGAGTAATATATCTGTTTTATATCTAAGTAGTCAATAAAAATATGGTAGAAAACTATAAATTAGATGTTCAACTTTTGCACATACAGTAGCTATATTCATCACTTGTTTCTTCAGCTATGAAAGAAAAATTATGAGATTAAACAAAATAGGATTCTTACTTTGTGTTGCAGACAATAGGAAGTGGTCTAAATCATTTTCAGTTTAATAGACTCTTAACCTTAAAAAAAAAAAAATCTCACAATGCAAAGTACACTTCGGTGATGTATCTCCTAGCATGGAACCCCTGGCTGATTAAGGACTTGAAATTTTTTTCACCATTGCTGTGAAACACAATGTACATGGATTTCCTATGAGTAATATACTTGAAAATTGTCCTCAAGAGAGGATGTCTCAGAACATCAGGATATTTTCAAATAGTTTTGATATTGATGAAAGGAGTAAAGGAATGTCATACATATCCATCAAAGTTATGATAAAGATTCACTAGCACATGTAATGACTTGTTAAGGTTACTGATTTTAAAATAAACATTTTACTTTGTTGTATGCAAATTTGCCTTTTATTACAGAATGTGACTCAGGGTTCTGATTTCTTTCTCCGTGATACTGGCAGAAACAAATATGTGAAGGTGTCAGTTTACCTTATCTATAAATGTGTTCCTGTTCAAATGTGAAATAATTCTAGCTATTGCCTAACAAGCACTACATTTATCTTTGTACTGGAGATGGTTTGTCTTTTATTGAATCTTCTGTTAAACATTATGTATCTAGTCAGGAAAGACTAGTTTATGCTCTAGTAACAAATAAACAAAAAATAAACGACAAATAATCCTTGGTTTATAATCCAATTAAATTGTGAGAGAAAGATTTGTTTATTGATTCTGCCAAATGTCTATCACAAGTTGACTGGGAAGTCTGCTGATCCATTGTAACCTATAAGGACTCCAGGCTGACCAAGGTTCAAGCTTTACAACTATGTCCATGGCCACTAATATAGAAAGATAAGGATGCAGTTGATTTAAAACTTTCAGTTTAGAAGTGACACATATCACTTCTATACATGTTTTTGTTTTTTGTCAAAATAATTATATAATCTTATTTAATCCCAAGTGAGCAAAGAAGTGCAGTCCTACAAGAATCCAAAATGGAAATAAATACATGGTCAATAGGACCAATAAATACACATAGTTCATTGTTATTTTCTTAAGAGTTTTTAATCTCTCATGATCTGCATACTCATAATTCTGTTGTTATATGAGTTACAAATATAGTTAAATTCAGTCATTATCTTTATATTTTACAAATGTCATTTTCTTTGCATGTGGAAGTTTCTTTGCTTTGTTGGAAAGAGCTTCTCTACTCCATCGAATGACTTGTATATTTTAGATTTATTTTTTACATCAAAATCCTCCATACATCTTGATATAATCTTGGTATATTGTGAAAAGCATAAATTTAAATGTATTTGAAAATGTCTATTCAAATGCCTCAACAGTTATATTTTCTAAACGGAATTAAAATGTCTCCTTATCATTTACTAAATCACCACATACACTAACTGTATACCTGTACATTGTATTAAACTTATTTTTAAAAACAAATTTAAAATATTTAGCCAATCTTTATTAAACTAAAGAAAATGAAAAATGGTAAAAGGACTGATGAATATTATTGATTTAATATAGATGTAAGATAAATCTAGACATGGAAATTTTAGGTATTGAACAGATATGCTAATGCTACAAACTATACATTGTAGAGTTAGGACTAACAACAGTTGTGATTGGGAGACAGGAATTTGGGTTAAGTAAAAGGAAACTAACATTCCTAACTTAAGTAGCTGGGAGTCAGTCAATTTTACTGAAAATTAATTCATATAGCTAGACAACTGCATCTTCAACATAGATTTATTTGAATTAAAAATTTCCATTAATTTCTCATTCTTTTTAACTTTAATAAACATAAATAAAATTGTATTTTTTTATTTTTTTATTTTTGTTTAAAATATTATAGATGTCCCTTTTTCTCCCCAATGACCCATTCCACCCTGTCCCACCCCCCTCTACAGTCCCTCTTCACACTATTGTCCATGTCCTTGGGTTGTGCGTATATGCATATAAATTCTTTGGTTAATCTCTCTCCCTCTACCCACCAGCCCTCCTCCATGCCCCTGACATTCGTCATTCTGATCCATGCTTCCATGTCACTGAATCTATTCTGCTCATCAGTTTATTAAGTTCTTTAGATCCCACATATAAGTGAGATCATGTGATGTTTGTCTTGCTCTTCCTGGCTTATTTGGCTTAGCATAATATTCTCCAGGTCCTTCCATAATGTCCCAAATGGTACGAGATCCTTCTTCTTTACAGCTGCATAGTATCCCATGGTGTAAATGTCCCACAGCATTTTTATCCACTCATCTACTGATGGGCACTTGGGCTGTTTCCAGATCTTAGATATTGTGAATTGCACTGTTATGAACATAGGGGTGCATATATTCTTTCTGATTAGTGTTTCAGGATTCTTAGGGTATATTCCTAGAAGTAGGGTCACTGGATCAAAAGGCAGCTCCATTTTTAACTTTTTGAGGAATCTCCATACTGTTTTCAATAGTGTTTGCACCAGTCTGCATTCCCACCAGCAGTGTACCAAGGTTCCCCTTTCTCCACATCCTTGACAGCACATGCCATTTGTTAATTTCTTGATGGTAGCCATTCTGACACATGTGAAGTGATACCTCATTGTGGTTTTAATTTGCATCTCTCTGATGATTAGCGACTTTGAGAATTTTTTCATATGTCTCTTGGCCATCTGTATGTCCTTTTTGGAGAAGTGTCTATTCAGGTCCTTTGCCCATTTTTTAATTGGATTGTTTGTCTTCCTCTTGCTTGGTAGTATGAGTTCTCTGTGCACTTTGGAAATTAGCCCCTTATCAGATACATCCTTGGAAAACATGTTTTCCCAGACTGTGGGGTTTCTTTGTATTTTGAGACTGTTTTCTTTTGCTGTGCAGAAGCTTTTTAGTTTGATGTAGTCCCATATGTTTATTTTTCCTTTTGTTCTCTTGCCCTAGGAGATGTATCAGTGAAAATTCCACTACATGGAATGTCTGTGACTTTACTGCCTATGTTTTCTTCCAGGATTTTTATAGTTTCACAACTTACATTTAAGTCTTTTATCCATTTTGAGTTTATTTTTGTGTTTTTATTTTCCAAAAATAATCTGTATAAAATTAATCTTAAGAGAACAATTTTCAAGTAATTTCATTTTTTCAAGTGATGACCAGTTTGTACAAGGGTGGCCAAGCTTTTTTATTCCTTCCCAGTACAACCCCTTAATTGGAAGTCTACATGATTATCCATTCTTGATCTCTTCCTTAATAGCCAATTAGCTTAATAATGGTGTAGCTTTTTAACATCAGTCAAAAATATATCTAAAATAAGTTATTTTTACCAAAATTTAGTCTGAATGATGCTAAACTAAGAGGATAACCTAATTAAGTGTATTCTCAGGAAGTCATGGTATGAATGAACACATTCCTTCTCTTTGTTTTTATAGGTTACTTTGCATTACTAACTAACCAGCTAGGTAAATAGTTAGCTAAGTAAATAAGTAAATACACTTTCACCCATGTTTAGTCAAGTGCTTTGAATTGTCTATAGAAAAGTGATAAACTTTTCTATCATAGAAAAGAGAGATCTACCATGCATTTTTTACTTACAAAATGACTTGAAAAGGTGATAAAATCTCGGTATGCTCTAGCAATTTTACTTCTGGGTTTATTACGAAAATAAGTGAAGGCAGAGACTCAACCAGATCTTTGTACACTCATGTTCACTGCAGTTCTTTTGCACTAATCAAATGGTGAAAGAAACTCAAGTGTCCATGAACAGAAAAATGGATAAACAAAATGTGGTATACACATTTCAGTCCTAAAAAAAAGGAAATTTTGACACATGCTCCAACATTGAAGACATTATGCTAAGTGAAATAGGTCAGTCACAAAAGGAAAAATATTGTATGATTTATCTCATATAAGATTTCTAGAGAAGCAAATGCACAGAGATAGAAAGTGGAATAATGGTTGCCAGGGACTAGAGGAGGGGCTGAATGGGGAACTGGCATGTAATGAGTACAGAATTTTAATTGGGGAAGATGAAATCATTCTGGAGATGAATGGTGGTGATAACTGCACAACAAAGTGAATTTGCTTAATGTCACAAAACTGTACACATAAATTGCTAAAATGGTAAATTTTATGTTGTGTGTATTTTACCACAATAAATAAAAAGGAATTTAATGAAGTTACTCAAACTTTATGTCAGTAGGTAAAATGTATTTTAAGAGGTTAGAAAAAGCCTCTGATGCTAATACAGGTGGAAATAAAATGCAACTAGAATAGATTCTTCCTCAAATGTTCACAACTCCTTTTAAATCATGAAAATTCTCCATTTAGAGAAAGAGCCTGACTTTCTCTTTCTGTTGTTATTATGTTGCTTATAGTTTTTTGTATTTTTTTTTTTTTAATTCAAAGACAGTGCAGCTTGTGAAGTTTCAAATACAAATTATTTTCTGTTGGTGATGGCATTTGGGTTAACTAAACAGAGAGTTATCAGTTTTCTTGCACGATGAAGGCGAATTGCCTAATTTCTAGTTCTTCTCAAAATTGCATTGAAATGTAATAAAAATTATGTTCATGATCATGGGACAAATATCATTGTCTTATTTATTTTTGTTTTTGTCTTTTTTGGTAATAGGTGTTCTGGACTATTTCCAGGCTTCACCATTCCCTCAGTAACACTATATATTATACTATATATTTAATAGAAAAATAATAGAAGTAATAACAAAAATGGTATTTCTGTAATGTTGACTACTTGTCAAATAAAAAAAATACCTAATAAATAAGGAAAACTATCTCAATTTAACCCTAAAATACATCTACAATATAGGTAGTCCTATATCATTCTTCAGAGTAGGAAATTGAGGCTTTTATAGATTGAAAAAAATGCTAAAAACCAAGATATGTGCTAGTAAAAGAGAAAGGCAGAATTTTAATATATGTATATATATACATATATATATATTTGTTTATATATATAATTACATGCATAATTTATATATGTGTGTGTGTATGTGTGTGCATGAGTGCAGAAGCCTGTGCTCTTAACCAAAAGTATATATTGTGAATCAGTAGCAATATTAGGTTTTTAAGACAGGTTTTTCTCTTCTCCTGGGAAAGCTCAAGTTCCAACCTTTTTAAATTCTGTGTGTGTGTGTGTGTGTGTGTGTGTGTGTGTGTGAATAAAGATCATAACTATAGATTTCTAAGATGAACTAATGTACATAATTTTCAAGGCATGTTGGCAAAAATTTTACTTTAAATTTTCTCAAGAAGTCCATGGACATGTGGTCTCAATATGCTAGCTAATGGATAGGTGTCAGAATAAAGGTAGTAAAAACTTCTTTATACTTGTTTTATTGGATATTTTCTATTTTTAACTAAGGTGTAACCAAAGCTAATATTCATATTTTTACCATAATCAACTACCTTATCTGGCAATTTACACTCATAACTTAGCCACTTGATACTTGCTAAGCAATTGTACTCTTGAAAACTATACAATGTAATTTGGCTTTTGTTAATAAAGAGGATTTTTTAAATAACAAGAAAAACACATGAAAAGAAATTTCTTCCAGATTTAAGAAATTATAGGTTGTATTTGAAATTAATTAGTGATATTGAAAAAAAATTATCAATGAAGATGTGGCAATATTGTGAAATAAATGTTTAACTCTATACATAAGGGAAGAAAAAATGAATGAAGAACATTTAAGGATTACTGGATCTACTCCTGTATGCAAAAGGAGTTGATTTACAATAGAGTTGTAATATACACTAATTTTTGAGAATAGATTGGTATCCTCAATAAGGAATATAAGCATTTATGTCACTAGGAAGATATATCCTGCAATTTTGCATTCAATTTGCTTTCCATTCATTGGTCACATGTAAATTTGTTTTTTATGAACATTTTACTGAGGTCCACTAATTTCTAAGTGGACAGATAAAATAATTTTTAAGTGCATGACTGAGGACCAAAACCCCAAGTGATACTAAATTAACCATATTCATGCCTTTCCATAAAGTAATTTATCAACCTTTTGCCAAACATTTTCTCTGAAAGTGAAATGCTATGGTTTCACGTCCCTACTCTACAATGAATATATGATGAGTTGCGAAACAACTCTCTTAATAAAACTATTAAGTCATTTTCTTGTTTAATCTCCTTGTTTACACTATAAATTTTAATCTTAAATGAATAAATCAGGTGTCCTTTGATGGGGGCTTCTATACCTAATGTGTAATTCTTTAAGAACACAGCAAGGAGCTATTCAAATTACTGCATATGTGCAGGTGTACATGTGTGTAGAATTTATCCCTATATAGAATTTATCCATGTAAAGTATATTGATAGGCAGATGGTAGAAATATAGAAATATTGAGGTCGCACAGGTAAAAAGCTCTTGAAATATCTACTGAACCCCATAATTTGATTGTACTGTTTTATTCTGATATTAAATAAAAACCTTTCCATAAAGAATCCAATTTAAACAATAGAAATCAATCCAATTATACTAAGGTTACATTGAAATATAAGTTCTTATACATTGTTGGTAAAACTGAAATAACACTGTTACTAATGTATACATATACAGATTGTATTAAGAGCTTAAAAATAGTATACATTTTTAAATCTGATAAATTTAATTTGAATATTCTATTATAAGGAAAAAATATCAAATATAGAAAGTATTAAAAGTACTATGAATGAAGTTATCCATGTAATGTTAATATAATAGTGAAAAAAATAAAAAATTCCCAGATGTTCAAATATATGTATGACATGGATAATTCACAAATAGAGTACTAATCAATGAATTGTTATATAGTCACAGAAAATATGCAATATATTTATAAATTGGTAATAAACTGAAAATAATTTTGTATCAAAGGCACAGAATTGAGAAACAAAGAGCGTAGGATATTGATTTTGTTTTCTTAGCAATATTACTATTGTTATTATTCAGTCTCTCAAGATAACACTAGGTATGCCAAAGAACATTAATTTGCTCTATGAACTACCCACTGGAGAATTTCAGATTTAGTTTTTCTAAGAGATAAAATGTGTCTCCCTGTTTGCTTTTAATAAAATTCATAGTTTATATTCAATTTACAAATATATTCAATTACTTTTATCCTTATAATTATGAGATTCTGAAAGATTATATTTTTATATCTATTCACTGAAATTGATATCTACTTAATGAGAAAATATCACAGTATGTGTCATATCAGACGATTTTCCTTTCTGATAACTACCAATATATTTGTAGTAGTGGTTCTTAATTGAGATGGGAGGCAATTTTGTCTCCCATGAGACATGGTAAAGTCTTGAGGCATTTTTAGTTGTCACTGATGGGAATATGCTACTGGAACTAGTGGGTAAAGGATGGTAAACATCCCACAAAGTGAAGGACAATAACTTCCAGCCTCCAACAAATAATTATCCAGCCCAACATATCAATAGTGCCAAGGTTAAGGAATACTGATTTATAGCATAGTTATTTAACATTTCTTAGTAAAAGCAATTAGAATAAAATTGACTAATATATGAAGCAAGGTAATTTATTGAAGGATGTTTGAATGTACACAGAATCAGCAAGAGAGTCAGGGATTTGTTAAAGATGACAGCCAGGTTCTGCCTTCAGATTGTGTTGCAGAGCTAGTCTGACACACACATCACCGTCACAGCAAGTAACCCAAGACATTGAGGTTAGACAATACCCTTCTTCTTCATAGCTGGACTTTTGAGGTAGAATCACCTAATAATATTGCTAGATATTATTAGTGTTATAATCACTCCTGCCTTTAGGAACGGAATGAAAATAGATCATTTTTTGCCATAAATGCTAGATGAATTCTGCCCATTAATGCATTCTTCCCCCCTCATAGCTTCTGCTAAAGATCAGGTACCTGTATTCCAGACATACAAGAAGCAAGGAAAGCTAGTGCCTGAAAATCCATCTTCTATTGTGAAAGTTGGAAGAATTTTTAGATGCTGAGTTGACAAAAAAAAGACACAAATACCTAGTACTCACTTTACTCAATATTATCAATTTTAAATGATTTCTCTTTTTTTTAAGTTTCTTTATCTTTATTGCTGAAAATATTATAGATTTCCCCTTTTTAACCCCATTGATCCCCTCCACCCTGCATCCATCCTACCCCTAGACCTTCCCCAGACCAATGTCTCTGTTCTGAGTTATGCTCATAAATATATAAATTCTTTGATTAATGTCTCCCAACCACTCCTCCTTCCCCATCTTCCTTCTGAGATCCTTCAATCTCTTCCATGCTTCCATGTCTCTGGATCCATTTTATTCATCAGTTTATTCTGTGTATTATATTCCATATACAAGTGTGATCATGTGGTACTTGTCTTTCTCTAACTGGCTTATTTCACTTAGCATAATACTTTCTAGTTCCCTCCATGCTCTCCCAAAGGATAAAAGATCCTTCTTCTTTACAGCTGCATAGTATTCCATGGTATTCCACGTGTGAATGTCCCACAGCTTTTTTATCCAATTATCTACTGATGGGCACTTGGTCTGTTTCCCGATCTTAGCTATTGTAAATTGCACTGCTATGAACACAGGGCTGCATAAGTTCTTTGTGATTGGCGTTTCGGGTTTCTTAGGATATATTCCTAGAATTGGGATCACTGGGTAAAATGTCAGGTCAATGTTTAATCTTTTGAGGAAATTCCATACTGCTTTCCATAGTGCTTGCACCAGTTTGAGTAAGAGTGGTGAAAGTGGCCACCCCTGCCTTGTTCCTGTTCTTAGGGGAAATGGTTTTAGTTTTTGCCCATTGAGTATGATGTTGGCTGTAGGTTTGTCATATATGGCCTTTATTATGTTGAGGTATGATACCACTATGCCCACTTCCCTGTGAGTTTTTAAAAAAATTGGGTGTTGGACTTTATCAAATGCTTGTTCAGCATTTATTGATATGATCATGTGATTTTTGTCTTTCAATTTATTTATGGGATGTATCACATTTATTGATTTGCAAATATTATTCAAGCCTTGCATCTGGAATAAATCCCACTTGGTCAGGGTGTATGATCTTTTTAATATATTGCTGGATCCAATATGCTAATATTTTGTTGAGGATTTTAGTGTCTATGTTCATCAGGAATATTGGCCTGTAATTCTCTTTCTTTGTAGTGTCTTTATCTGGTTTTGGAATTAGCCTAATACTGGCCTCGTAGAAAGAGTTTGGAAGTGTTCCTTCCTCTTGGATTTTTTGAAATAGTTTGAGGAGGATAAGTGTTACTACTTCTTTAAAATCAATTCTTTTAAGAAATGATTTCTTTCTTCCAAGAGCCATAGCAATATAGTTGTATTTTATTTTATTTTATTTTATTTTATATTTTATTTTATTTTATTTTAATTTTATTTTATTTTAATTTTATTTTATTTATTTTATTTTATTTTATTATTTTATTTTATTTTATTTTATTATTTTTACTTATTTATTTATTGAATTTTTATTTTTGTTTAAAATATTACAGATGTCCCTTTTTCTCCCCAATGACCTGTTCCACCCCATCCCAACCTCCTCCCCAGTTGCTCTCCCCACCATTGTCCCTGTCCTTGGGTTGTGCCTATATGCATATAAATTCTTTGGTTACTCTCTCCCCCTCCACCCACCTGCCCTCCTCTGTCCCTCTGACATTTGTCAGTCTGATCTATGCTTCCATGTCATTGAATCTATTCTGTTCATCTGTTTATTAAGTTCTTTAGACTCCACAAATAAGCGAGATCATTTGATTTTTGTCTTTCTCTGCATGGCTTATTTCACTTAGCATAATTTTCTCCAGTTCTACCCATACTCACCAAAAGGGTACGAGATTCTTCTTCTTTATAGCTGTGTAGTATTCCATGGTGTAAGTGTCCCACAGCTTTTTGATCCACTCATTTACTGATGGATACTTGGGCTGTTTCCAGAACTTAGCTATTGTAAACTGTGCTACTATGAACATCGGGGTACATATATTCTTTCTGATTACTGTTCCAGGATTTTTAGGATACATTCCTAGGAGTGGAATCACTGGGTCAAAAGGCAGCTCCATTTTTAATTTTTTGAGGAACCTCCATACTGTTTTCCATAGTGGTTGCACCAGTCCATATTCCCACCAGCAGTGTACTAGGGTTCCCCTTTCTCCACACCCTCACCAGCAGGAGTTGTTTGTTGATTTCTTGATGGTAGCCATTCTGACACCTGTGAAGTGATACCTACCTCATTGTGGTTTTAATTTGCATCTTTCTGAACATTGAACATTTTCTGCGTCCCTTGGCCATCTGTATGTCCTCTTTAGAGAAGTGTTTATTCAGGTCTCTTGCCCATTTCTTAATTGGGTTGTTTGTCTTCCTCTTGCTGAGTAGTATGAGTTCTTTTTTTTTTTTTTTTAAATATATCTTTATTGATTTCAGAGAGAGGAAAGGAGAGGGAGAGAGAGAGATAGGAACATCAATGATGGGAGAGTCATTGATCGAGCCCGCAACCCGGGCATGTGCCCTGACCGGGAATCGAACCCCAATCACCTGGATCCTAGGTCGACGCTCAACCGCTGAGCCACGCCCGGCCAGGCTCTTTGAAATTTTTTTTAAAATATATAGTATGAGTTCTTTGTACACTTTGGAAATTAGCACCTTATCTACATATGTTAAACTTCAAGTTTATTATCAAAACTTTTAAAAACTAACCAAGCTTATTCTAAAGATCCATGTGAATAAATAAAAGTGCAATATTAGGCATTTTTTCCAAAAGAAATTATTAATAAGATGGTACAAGCCTACCTTTTTGAAGATACTAAAATATATTTATAAACTACACTGTAGTACTAACATATAGACTGAAAAATCAATGAAAGAGAATAGAAAGTCTGAAAATATACCCAAATAAATGAAAGAAGTAGCACTTTAAATAAGATGACAAAAGCCCTAGGGGATTTTTCTCAGTGGTTAGAGTGTTTGCCCATGGACTGAAGGGTCTCAGGTTCAATTCCAGTCAGAGGCACATACCAGGCTCAATACCCCCACCAGGTCTGGAGCACATGGAGGAGGCAACCAATCAATATGTCTCTTTCACATCGATGTTTCTCTCTCTCTCCCTCCCTTCCACTCTGAAAAGCAATGGAAAAAATATCCTCAGGTGAGGATTAAAAATAATAATAATAATAATAATAATAATAATAATATGACAAGATTATAAGTAAATGGTTTGGGGAAACATTTATAGCTATCTACACAAATAAGTTGGATTCGCACCTCAAGACTTACACAAAATATTGTGGGGTAAAAGGGGTCAATGGGGAAAGAAAGGGGGACAGCTGTAATACTTTCAACAATAAAGATAAGTAAATAAATAAAAACGTACACAAAATGAATTCCATGTTTCAAAAATACAACTGTATAAAAAGACCAAATATGTTAGAATAATTCAAGGTATTTTTGTGGTCATTTCTCATATTGAAACAGTGAAGGCTTTACTAAACATGTTGCAAGATGCAAAAATAAAGTTAAACATTAATAATTTTAACCAACCAAACTTTGGAGCAATTCTGTCTAGCAAGATAGTTCTAATAACTGGGGGGGGGGGGGGGGGATATCGCATAGCCCTGGCTGGCGTGGCTCAGTTGTTTGGGCATCATTCCACGCACCCAAAGGTTGCTGGTTCTATTCCAGGTCAAAGCACATGACTAGATTTTGGGCTTAATCTCCAGCAGAAGGCAGTCAATTAATGTTTCTCTCCCTTTCCCTACTTCTCTCTCTAAAAATCAATAAAAATATTTTTTTTAAGTTCTATCTTATAGAACAAATAACAGTGTTTTCTTTGACATATACAAGTTTCTTTAAAACAATATGCATAGCTGAGGTTGGTGTGGCTCAGTTGGTTTGAGTATTGTCCCATACACCAAAATGTGGCAGGTTCAATTCCTGGTCAGGACACATACCCAGATTGTGGGTTCCATTTCCAGTGGGGATGCCTATGGGAGGCAGCAACCATTTGATGTTTCTCTCTCACATTGATGTTTCTCTCTCTCTTATTCTCTCCCTTCCTCTCTCAAAAATCAATTTTTAAAAAAATGTCCTTGGGTGAGTATTAAAAAAATTTTTTTAAATAAAAATAAAATGAATAAATAAGCATAAAAATCTATCAAAATTATACAAGATAAGCTATTTAAAATACTTGACAAACACAAGCATAATTTTTTTCTTAAGATTGAATTATCTTTTTTACTTTTTAAAAAAATTTTGACACTTTTACAGATGTCCCCATATTCCTCCCCTTTGCCCACCTCCACCCAGCTCCCACACCCCCACCCCACCACCGCCATCCCTCTGGCCATCACCACCCTGTTGTCTGTGTTTCTGTACTATGCATATATGTGCTTTGGTTAATTCCTTCACCTTCTTTCATCCAGCATGCCACTCCTCCTTACCTTGTAACCTCTGTCTGTTCCAAGTATCCATGCCTCTGTTTCTATTTTGTTCATCAGTTTATTTTGTTCATTAGATTCCACATATAAGTGAGATCATATGGTATTTGTCTTTTTCTGACTGGCTTATTTCACTTAGCATAATAATCTCCAGGTTCATCCATGCTGTTGCAAAAGGTAAGATTTTCTTCTTTTGTTCGGTGCACAGTATGCCATTGTGTAAATACTTTTAAACCTATGGAAGGCTGATAATTCTCACTAGCAATACTAGAAAGGCAAATTACAACCTATTGAGGTAGAAAGTTTTATCTTTCAAATGGGAATAGATTTGTAAATAATTTATAAAAACATTGTATAGAAGAATGTTGAGAAATATGCATTTTCATATATTTCTAGTCAAACAGTAAGTTGGCAAAATTCCTGGTGGAGGCTAATTTAACAATCTATCCTCATTCATATATTGACCCATCAAATCTACTCCTGAGGATTTAACATACAGATGTACTTACATGTGTATGCACTTGCTTATTTTCAAAGATATTCATTGCAACATTACTTGTAATAGCAAAAAACTGAAACAAATTTCAACAATAGAAAATTAGTTATTATAATATACTCACTCTGTGAAATAATTTTCAATTAAAAATTATAATTTTGTATTGAAATGGAATGATTTATAAGATATGATATTAATTGTAAAACAAATTATAATATGCAGAACATGCTACATTTTGTATAAGAAAATTAAAATATAATATATGTGAGTATCTTTGTTCAGGTGCAAGGTATTTCTGAAAGTGGGAAACCTTAGGTGGCCATCATGTATGGAAATTGAGTGGCTTGGGGTGGGGGAGGGAAGCTTAATTTTATACTCTTATGATTTTTAAATTTTGTATCAGGTGAACATATTACTTATTAAAAGGATAAACACACTTCAAAGTAATTTTATCTCTAAAGTTAGACCATAGTCATTTATTTCTTGCATGTTTGCCTCCTTTCTTCCCTCTCCATCTTCCCTCCCCTTTTTTAATCTCTACTGATTTTAGAATAGTTATATTATTGATTTTTTACTACCTGTATACTCCTCTTAAAATCTTAAGAAAATTATGTTCTATTTGACTTATTCATCTTCCTACTCATTTTTTGTTGATTTAGCACTATATACTCTTAAAAAAGGGGGGTGGGGAAAAGCATATCTGAATTTTTAGCTTGTCTTTGATCATACATATGCCTCCAAAGTTGAAAGGATTTTAGACTTTATCAAAATGAAAGAAATTACATAAAATATTGAAACAAATGTCTCTATAATTCAAGTTAAATATTGTTGTTATTTTCAGGTTGCATTTCAAGTGAGCTTTTTCTAGTACCTAAAAAGGTAGGAAAGCCCAGCTGGAATCTCCTGCTTTCTAACAGAAGCCTCAGAGGAACCAAAACACCTACTATTATTACCACTACTGTCACTACTGCTACCGCTACTACTATTAGGTAACAGCACCACTTTTTCGGTGATTATCATAACCCAAACAAAAGGCCTAAAAATGAAAAGAAAGCATTCACTAAGCTTAGCGCTCCACCACAGTCAGGGTCTGATGCAGAGAGTAGCTTTGTTTGTTATCCTGGTGCTTGTAAACACTTAACTCAGGATTGAAAGGTTAATACATAACAAATATCATGTAGGTTAATGTATCTGAGTTGATGTTTAGTTTCACTTTGCTACTATAAAACATTACAATGTGTAAAAACTGGAAATCCTATTGAGATTATACTATTTGAAATATATTAAAAATAGAATAATTAAAATATTTAACAAGCTAAGACAAAAAATCTGAGGAATTTTTATCATAAAAAGTTCATGGTAAATCATAATACATAAAATTTGTAAAATAAATGCTCAAAAATTTACAACAAAGCCCATTTCTAAACTATACATATATCCCGGCCGGGCGTGGCTCAGCAGTTGAGCGTCGACCTAGGATCCAGGCGATCAGGGTTCAATTCCCTGTCAGGGCACATGCCCGGGTTGCGGGCTCGATCAATGACTCTCTCATCATTGATGTTTCTATCGATCTCTCTCCCTCTCCTTTCCTCTCTCTGAAATCAATAAAGATATATTTAAAAAATAAATAAATAAACTACATATATAATAGTTTATAATATATGTGTCACACAGCAAACATAATGAAGTGACACACATACATTTACTGCTTCTGTGATTATAAGTTGAATATCATAGAGTTCTATAGCTTCTTCTTGGCTAAGCAGTCACAGAAGTTAGTCTTAATTCTGAAGAAGATGTATTCATGTGTATCCAGTGAAATGTAACTAAGGGGTCTTCACCTTTATTTTGGTAGTTAATTTCCACTCAGTGATTTTCTCAGAACAGCTTGCCTTAGGTTATAGCAGTTTAATGGAATAGTTGGCCATTTTTACCATCTACTTAAACTTACAAATGAGACAATTTAAACATCCCACATGGGGTGTTGCTCTGATTGCCCTCAGAATAAATTCATATTAATAATTATTATCATGATTATCATGTTAAAATGAAAGTAGGTTAATCTACTGAAGTAATTAACAGTCTAAACTTGTAGGATGAGATGGTAGTTGAAGAAAGAGTATCCACAATCTGCAATATGAGTACACCACACACACACAGTGAATTACATTAATGTTGTTAAAATCAAGTATTCAATTTCTATATTTCTACATTTAAACAATCACAAATTTTATTAGATCTAAACCAACCTTGTCATTGACATTTTTCAGTGGTAGGGAGTTCTGTCTGGAACGTCAGATGTCTGCGCTGATGTCCTCTCCTTATGGGTATCATTCAAATTCTGCATCTTCAGCGAGGTTTCTGTAAACCTCTAACAGGATTGCAACATTCTTCCACTCTTTTTGACCTGTTCATGCTTTATTTTTCCTCCAACAGTTACCACTATGTGTCATACACTTTAACTTCCTTTGTTTCTTCTTAATTGTCTTTCTCACCTGACTTAATGGGAAACTCAATATAACCAGGCTAATTCTGTCTGTTGTAGTCAGTGATGTATCCTTAATGCTGGAATACAGTGGACTCGACAGATTAAATAAATTGATGAATATGTGAAATAAAAACAGGTGATTAAACCTTATGAGTGTTTTAACTGATACATTCGATATTAATATTTTATTACAGATTTTCCATAGTGACAAAACCTCTAATGTGAAATATATCAGCGGTGCAAATTTTAGGTGAAATTTCAGAGGTAACATATGCAGCTGGCTAAGTAGAGTGGCTGTATAACAAGATGTGGTGTGGAAAAAAACATCAAACAAGTAAAGGATTCTAGTATGTGTATGTCTACTATTTTAATTTTAGTAATTCTAATAGATATATAAAGGTGTTGTATTGTGTGCATGCTTGAATTCCCCTTTGACAGCTCTTTTCATATGCTTACCACATGTACTTCTTTTTCATTATTTGAATGCTGGTTCAATAACATTGCCAATTTTTAAATCTTCTTTATCATGTTACTATTAAGTTGTAAAAATCTTTCCATTTATACAAGTCTTTTAAAATTTAATATATATGAACATATATATGCAATTTCAGCCTAGAAAACTTACACATATTTAGTTAGAATTAAACATTAACATATATACTATACCTTATACTAATGCCTTATTATACTAATAATACTACAATAGTTATAATGTAAAGTATACCTTAGGATGCATTATACTAATTATTATGCATGACACTAATACCTTGTACTATAAAACATTGTTTTTATATTAATTTCCAGGTGTTCATTAATAGTGCCTAGATCTATATTTTTATTTTTATGTATTTAATGTATATCCTTCTAATCTTACTAAATTCTCATTAGTTCAAGTAACTTACTTGCAAATTATTTTAAACTCAATATAAAAAGGTATTAATAAAGATAAAAGAAACAAAAAAGGACACAGAATTATTCAAATATATTTCTCTTCTATTTTTTATGCTGGGTACCCAGAAGTACACATCTTTAAAAAATATTACATATATATGTGTTATGTAACATATATGTTTTACAATATTTCATGTAGTCATGTGTGATTAGCTAGTCTTTTTTATAAATTGCATTTTCAATTCCTATGTCCATTTTGTAATGTGCAATTTATCTCTTTCAATTGCTTGGTTTAAATTTTTTCATGTAATATTAAAGGAATAAAAATCTCTTTCTGTCATATGTATTGCAAATATTTTTACTCAATATTGCTGTTTGCTTTTTAACTCATATTTTGTTATTTATTCCCATTAAAAATGTTAAATATGTAGTCAGATTTATCAAGAAATTTCTTTATCTTCTGGATTATATGTCTAGCTTAGAAATGATTTTTCATTTTCTAAACATGTATTCATCCTTTGTGAAATGTTATGGCTTTTTCCTCAAATATTTAATTTTATAGAATTTATTTTGGTATAAATATAAGTTAGGAGATACATTTATGTATACAGGGGTGGCCAAAGTAGGCTTACAGTTGTATGTGAAACACAGAGTATTACTTATTAATTATTGTATTATTTAACT
The DNA here is from genome assembly GCF_964146895.1 of Miniopterus schreibersii. Lineage (NCBI taxonomy): Eukaryota > Metazoa > Chordata > Mammalia > Chiroptera > Miniopteridae > Miniopterus > Miniopterus schreibersii. Next base: position 94,484,346 of record NC_138101.1, on the reverse strand, counting down.
TATGAATGACTGTAAAACTACTTTCATCCACCCCTGTGGGAATGGTGCTAGGAAGTTGCCCAACTTGTGTCCACAGCATAAACAACACTATATATGCCCTCTTTTACTCTCAGTCTTTATCATAAACTGAAGCCTTGAATGTATGCCTATTTTTAGAATTTTATGCATTTAATTTATATTTAATATTATCTCATCTCCAAAATTTGATAATTATAAGTATCACAGATTCATAATATGTTTTACTTTCTGATAGTGGTAGCCAAATACGTTTATTTTTCTCTGTTATTTTGTAAGTTTCCAAAACAAATTTGTTATCATTTTAATTGGGACAACACTTAATTTATTGCGTATTACCATGTATTTAGTTCTTTGTCAGGTGTTATACTATTCCAAGAGTCAGGCTCCCATCCATTTGTCCATATTTAGAACCAGAGCACAGCAGACTCAAGGCTATACAGCCTGGGTTTCAACTGTCTGCTCCAGTTCCTGTCTAGCCCAATGAGAGAAAGCCTGTAATCTTTATGGTAACCATATATTTTTAATTTTTAACTGTAATTGTTGTTTTGAAATTAAAGATATTTTTTAGAACAGTGTTAAGTTCAAAGCAATATTGAAAGAGAAGTTTACATATATCACATATACCCCCTACCCTGACATATGCATTGCTTCCATCATTATTTATAGTTGTTTTTAAAGTGAAGTTCAAAAATTCACAATGCACATAGAGTACTACCTGGTGATATCGTATTTCAAAACTACTTTCAGAATTTTTTTGTAAGAAATCTGAACGCAATCCAAGGTTAATTCACTGAAGGATCAATGCCTATAAAATAAATAAAGTGGAAATTATTTAAATGGTTATGATATGCTTACCTCTAAATGGTCTCTAAAGTCTAAAAGACATATGAGTTTCCCAGTAATACCCCAGGATTGATCAAACAAATATGCCATCACTTCATAAGGTTTTCATTATTTTTGTTTAAATTTAGTTGTCTATAAATATCTCCCTCCTAAACAATCATTACTTTAAAAAACATTCTAACCCATTGAAAAAATTAGATATACACTTAGAGTGAAAATGTGTAACTTAGAAAAGCATGAATATATCTATACCAGAGATAGTTGTAATCTTCCTTTACAATTTCTTTTGTTTGTTTGACAACTTAAGCACCTAAATTTTGGGACTTGATAAGAGTTAAAAATAGCTGAATTTACACCATGCTTGAATTTTAAAAAATCATTGTCCATTCCCTGGTGAAGCTACATCTTACAGCTAAGTGAAAAAGCCAGGAGCAGGTAACAATGATCTAACAAAAATACCAGTTCTCAGTTTGGAGCAATTGAAAAATTACTTATGCTTACTGGTGTTAAAGCCAAAGTCCCCTAGGTTCCTGTTTTGGTTGAAATGGAAAGAAGACTATTAACATTTTAAATGAAATGAGGTGAATTTGGATTTGGTAAATTATGTTAAGCATTCTGTGAACAGTGCAAACAGAAGAAAGGAATAATTATCTAAATAAGACCTATGTTAAAAATTAATTGTGCACTCTTCCAATGAACCTAAAAAACAAACAAATTGAAGTGTGTTTTTACTAATCTAAAAACTATTCAACAAAAGTTAAATGTCATTGGAAATAATTAGCAATTTATCAGGTGACATTTACATTAAATAAATAAGAATGTCAAAGCAGTTACATAGATAATATGTACTCATTTGTATTTATATATATTTGTATAGATCAGAAACAAAATCAATGCATAATATATATACCATATATTTTTATTACCTATATGTATAAATGTGGAAATTTAAAATAATTAGAAGGGGTGTGAAATTTAAAATTTACCGAAGGATGAAAACTTATTAAGAAAAGTTTAACCAAAGATTATGAGAAGTGTGGAAAACTATGTGATGGTACAATGAGAAAGTAGTGTCAACAGTGAGAGCCAAGGGTTGTTTTTCTTTTTTAGAATTTTCTTTTTCACATATGGTCACATGCACTCAAAATGTATTGACATAGAGATGTGCATTTAAACATAAATACAAATGACAGCACCACTGCATTAACTACAAATCATTTCACATAACAAAACATTATTGCAGACATATTGTCATTACCAAACAACTCAGAATAGGTATTTACATAGTTTAGGATAAATGTGTTAAATTTATTTTGTGTTTTTCCAGAGCCACCTTGCCCTATCCTGTCCTCTGCCAGGTTACCTGACCTATATGGATCACTTCCAAGAGCTTGCATGACCCTTGACTTCTTGTTGGGTTTAACCAACGATGAATCATGGCAGAGGTCTGGAGTTTGAGGAGAGGAAGGTTATGTTATAGAGTTCCCTGCTTTTCACATCATGAGCCTGCCCTGTGCTTGCTTCTTTCCTTCACAGAAAGGCATTGCTGCTCCCAAAGTGGCCCATTCTACACAATTATCCTTTTTTTTTTGGAACTCTGAGCCTCCTCCTCATATCCACCTTTGGACCTATTCACCCAATAAGGCATATATAAGATAATATATTAACTGACTCCACCCCCAAGCCACAAGAACCAGCAATCTAAAAAAGCCTTGGGTTGCCTATAAGCTTCAAAAGTAGTAGCATTTTAGTGTTATACCTGCTTACAACAATCCTTTTCCTCCAAGAACTAATTACCATCCTTATCTCCTTCAAGAGGGAGTACCTGGTACACATGTTTTTATAGATAGTACCAGTTCTTCTTTTATCCTAATAGAATCGAACTCATCTTCCATAAATTTGCTTTTCTGAGTCAGACTCAAACTGCCAATATGTTTGGGTTTTGTACAGATTCTTCCATGTCCCAAGTATAATATTTCGTTATAAACTTCAGAAAATGTATTTATCTCACACACAAAAATATCATTACATATGATAAGATTTATTTCAGGTAAAATAAATGTTTAAGGTAAATAGAAATATATGAATAAAACACATTTGATTTTTTCGAATATTGAAAATTAAACTGAAAAGATGTAGAACCAAATTCTGAAAGCCTCAGTTGCCAGATACTGAACATTTCCTGCCAGACCTTGGAAATTCTAATTTGGGAGTATCCACAGGCTGTGCTATATTTCCTGCTGGCAGGAGGGATCTAGCCAGAGGAATAGGCCTTGTGCTTCATTAGCACCAGGGACTAGATGAAAATTTCTGTCCAATTTTACACCAAATTAGTTGAATTTTTTTTTTTTTTTGAAAGTGTATTTAAGAACATTTGGCCAAACATACTAGACCTGTTAACAAATATATGTTTTCATAGCCAAAATATTTTTAAAATTCACTATCAATTTAACCCTTACTTAAATCTTTACATGAGATATAAAATACAATGTGATGAATTCTCAAATTGAGATATTCAGCACAATAAAAAATATTCTAGAATAGAAAGAGAAAGATGCAATATTACTGTTTAACAACAATAACAATAATAACTCAGGCATTGTGCTGAGTTTTCACCTGCATCTCTTATCTTATTAATATATATAATGAACAAAATGTGTCAAATTCAATTACATATACCTTCAATTTTAAAATAATTCTCTAGTCTAATCTTACTTCTCCACATAAATATTATCTGGCCTTGCATTTTTAGTTTCTAGTACATGTATTCTTGAATGACATAAATATTGGAAGGTCAAAATTACATATACAGGGGAAATTGGGACTTAAAAATTTAACTAAATTGCCAAAGGTAACACATTAAGACACAATATTTTTTTACACCAAATCCAGGTAATTTTGAGAACATGATTTTTCTTAACCTTTTGCAATTAATTAGGTAACTGTTATCTTAGTTTTAGCTATTTTTATACCCAAAACTAACAGAAAATTGATTTTTCGTTTTCAGGAAAGTGCTAGAGATAAAATACTTTAAATTTATGTTAACCATATGCAGAAGACAAGATTGATGCCTACTAGTTATTTTTTTTTAAAATAACTGATTTTAAAACTAACTTAGAGGCTGATTCTCCGCCATCTAAAGAGAGAATGCCTTTCTGAGTAAAACCATGAGGTTGACTGAGAACTATTCAAGAAAAAAGAAAAAAGGAGCCCAGCCGGATGTGGCTCAGTGGTTGAGCCTCGACCTAGGATCCAGGTGATCGGGGTTTGATTCCCCTTCAGGGCACATGCCCGGGTTGCCGGCTCGATCCCCAGTCGGGGGCGTGCAGGAGGCGGGGGATGGTGACTCTCTCGTCATTGATGTTTCTGTCTCTCTCTCTCCTTCTCCTTTCCTCTCTCTGTAATTAATAAAGATATAGTTTAAAAAGAGAGAGAGAGAAAAAAGGAGAGCTTTTGTACGTCATTCTTAGAAGATAAGGGCAAGCTCATCAAGCATGCTAGCTAGCTGTGGAGGTTAGTGAGAAGGTCCCTGGAAGTGGGATTAAATTAAATTGGAGTGTTAAATGACAAAAAATATTGTCAGAAGGGTTAATGTGGCTCAACCACTGAGCCACATCCGGCTGGGCTCCTTTTTCTTTTTTCTTGAATAGTTCTCAGTATAGGAGGAATCGCCTAGTCAATATGATTGGCATAGCATAAGGTATAAAGACCAAAAGTTGCAATAAAATTAAGAGATAAAAGCAGGTCAGGAAACAATAACTCCATGAAATAAAATTAATGATATCAGAATGTATTGTGTCAATGATATCACTGATGTTTTGTGTATTGAAAGCATGTTACAGTTGTGGACTGATTACTGTGGAATCACAGAAGAATAGACTGCACACTCCTTCATAAGCCCAACAAGGTCTAATGTTACTTGGCCTCTGCTATCCCTCCAAATATATCTTCTACCATTGCTTCCTAGCTCACTACATGCTATGCCTAATGATTTTGTTTCTGTTCTAATATGTCCTGTTCTTGCTTTCTAGTCTTTGAATTTTCTCCAAGCCCTGCCTAGAAACTTGTGCTTCAAATCTTCATGTTATTATTTTCTTCTTGCTCATATTTTAGCTCAAAATTCATGTCCCTTAGACATGCCTTTCTAATCATCATATTCAAGTCCTACAACTATCCAGTTCCAAAGACCCTTTGTTATGTATTATCCATAGTACTTGCCACTATCCAAAATTATCCTTTCTTTTATTTGTTTATCTGTTATTGTTTGTTTCTCCCTCAAGAATTTAAGCTCCATGAAAGGGTACCCGGGATTCCAGACATGCTAACAACTCTATTTCAGCATCCTAAAAATGCCTGGGGAGTGGTAGGCAAAAAATAGACATTCACTAAATATATCAATATTAGACAATTTTTTTAAATTACTACTCAGCCATAAGAAAAGATGAAATAATATTATTTGCTACTGTATGGATGGATCTTGAGAATATCATGCTAAGTGAAATAAGCCAGACAGAAAAAGTCTGAATGAACCATATGATTTCATCATATCTGGGATATAAAACTGAAAGTAACAAATGAACAAACAAGAAAAAAAGTGTGGTGGTTACCAGAGGGAAGGGAGTTGGGAGGCTCATAAAGAATAAAGGAGGTCAAATATATGGTTATGAAAGATTTGACTTTGGGTAGTGGGCACACAATGTAACATACAGATGATGTATCATAGAAATTTACACTTGAAATCTATATAATGTTATTAACCAATGTCATCCCAATAGATTTAATTTAAAAAAATAATTTTTTTTCTAGAATCAAGCAACCCCCAAATCTCAGTGAATTACACATAAGGCTATTTCTTGTTCATGTGTTATGTTTGTTATGAGTCAATTGCCAATGTTTCAAAAGTCTATTCTCAAACACAGAATGAAGGAGCCACCCTCAGATGGATCATTACTTATTGTTCCAGAGGGAAGAAAATGAATGGTAAAAGAAGGCAATAGCACTTAAAAATATGTAATTTCTATTCACATTCTGTTTTCCTACCAAGTCACTTGGCCAAGGCTGATTTCAATGGGAATTTTGGCCATCCAGTCAGGGCTGTACAATTCTGGCAGCATGTTATAGGTGTAGGTTGATTAATGTGGTTTGTGCTAGAATAAAATGCACACCCCTTTTAGTGTCTACTGAGAGGGAAACCAGGTAATTAAGAACAATAACTTTATCATAGTATTAAAATTGATAGAGATTAGGTACAACAAAAAAACACAGGGAACATTATTTTCTGAGTGAAGAAAAGTGAATTTTCATGTAAAGTTAAACCTGTGATTCAGTCTCAAGAACAATTAACATGCTGACCTAACTAACATTGGAAACTCCTTCTAAATATATGTATTTCATGAAACTAAGATATCATCCACTATAAAATAACACCATTATTTCATGTGATCCATATGAAATAAAAAGAGCCAGTGAAATAGACACAATGTTAAGAAGCATTTAGCTGAGGTAATAAAATGAGACTGACACATAGATATAAAAATCAATAAAAGATGGTAGTAAGTATATAGATATAAATTACCTAAGTTTATGACACTTCTCCACAAGTTAAATATATATTTATTTTTAACCCGATAAAGAGAATATTAGCAAATTACCACATCACATAAATTTATGGGAGCATATTTAATCTGCTTAAGTTAATGTTCTTAAAAGGTAATTCCCTATTAACTTTGATCTATAGATGATTATTACTCTTTCTAAGAAAATATTATCTACATGTCAGTTGGACAGCTATTGATACTTCCATTTGAGAAGAACACCTGGAGACAAGCTAGAAAACCTGGTTCTTATCATTGTAAGCAACAAGCAATACTTCATTGCAAATAAAGTTTCACCTCCATGTGTTTGTCTCAGTTTCACATTCTACACTAGGATTTGCTTAGAGCAGCGATTTTCAAGCTGTGGCTCATGGAGCCTTAGGATTTGCTTACTGATATTCAGGGATCTTTAAGAGATGAAGATGTGGAGCAAGTAGAGATAGAAAATTCCTTTACCTTTTCTCTAAATAAGTTTATATTTTACTCTATTGTATATAATGGAGTCCCAATTAACATTCCATATAAAAATAAAAGAAAAGGAATTGTTGACAAAAATTTGGAGACTAGACAATTTCTATTTAAAATAGTCACATATAAATTAAAATGAGAAATCACATGTATGAATTTTATGATTACTTGGTATGTCAGTCTTAGGGACTGAAGCAGACAGGGAGGCTAGTGTCTGTCAGAAAGATAGTTTTACACACTCAGGTTTGCTTCACAGTATCAGTTAAAAATGTATATTATTAAGATATACAATGTGCCACAAGCAATAATTCTAGCAAGTCTGGAATTGTTCTGAACCATTTTACTGAAATAAGGGATGTACCTGTGTGACACTAATCCCTAGTCAAGGCATAAACTTGTTGATTAATAGTGTTGCCTTACAACCATTGGTACACAGACCAGTCTAAGGTTATCAGCATAGTTTATTGAGAACGGAGATTAATGTTTTGCAGTTGGTCTCTGTGAGACCCACAAGAGGGCTCTGCCATTGGGGTGGCTTATATAGTAAAATTAAGCTTATGTAACCTACAGGATATAAGTTTGGGTCTATATTCTATTGTGGGTTACCTGATCCCATAGTGTTCCATGCACAAGCTAGTGATTTCTGACCCAAAAGAGAAAGCACATCATGATGCCCTGCAGAGGAAGGATGATGGGAGATTGCAACCAGATAGTTTGAATCGCTGCTGTGAGGCAGCCTTTGAATATTATTAGTATTATTATTTCTCTAATAATAATACTATAATAATAATAAGAGTATAATAATACTCTTTGCTATATGGCATCATTTTTGTGCAATAAATCTTAGATTTTTAAATATTGTCATTTTGGTCCTGTTTGCCAACTTCTATAGCAACTGAATCCATATTGCCACCATTAATGTGCATGTGTGTGTGTTCATATGCTTGCCCACACATACACATACATTTGCCATTTCCTAACTGATTTACTATATCTTTCACCACCTACACATCATTTGACAGCTTACCAGATGACAATAAGAAAATTAATAGATACTGATGAAATCCTATACCTAGGATCCTGAGACAGGAAGAAAATATGGGTGGTGTCCACAAAGTAGACATAGCTTATCTTCCTGGGAGATGAGCATCCAGAGGAAGCAGGTCACAAGCAAGAGTTTTGGAACCACAAACCAGAGTTTGATGTTGGTTCTGCATTTATTCTCTTAGTAATTCTAACCAAGTAGGTTAAAGTCTTTAATGATGATATGTAAAAGGAAAAGAAAATGCCTACCATGTTGTTATCATGTTGTATATTAGAAAACAATGACATCTGTATCCATATCTATTTATACCTATAGAGCGATAAATGTAAATTTATATCTCTGTATATACATCTATCTACTTAAAAACAGTGTCAGGCCAAGTAGGTTTACAGTTGTTCATATGGAAAATAATAGAATTATTAAATAATTATACAAGAATAAATTGTATTTCATGCACTCACAACTGTAAACCTACTTTTGCCCCACCCTGCACAGCACATATCTATATCTATCTAAATATCTGTATAGATATTTTACAGATGTCACTCTCAAAATTACCAGCATCTTGTTTGTGCTGATTAATACTAATAATAACACTGCCTTTAGTATTAAAATATTTAAACTACGTTGGCATTCTTGGAACTGTCATTTTACTAAATGTAAAATTTTTGATAAATTATGGCCAAACTTGATGAGAGATTGTTCTTTTACAAAGTTTAGACAGTGGCCAAGAAGAGCAGATGTACTTAACTCAAAAACAAGATAAAATTAGAAAGAAATTTTAAAAGGCAAACAAATAAAACAAAGTAAGAATGAAAAAATAATACATGTTAATTGCATATCATTTTAGTTGTATAATATGTAAATGTACTGTAATTTCTCCTTTTTCAAATAAACCTTAAATTTAAAAAAATATATGATCACCTGAGCAGAGAAACAAAATTAACTGTTAATGCAGCTGCCAGATGGAGTGGGGAGGGCGTTGAACAAAAAAATGAAAGAAAAAAGGAGAAAAATATTCATGGGCATGAACAACAGTGTTGTGATTGCTGGGGGAAAGGGAGTGAGTGGAGGTGGAAGAGAGTATGGGAGAGTATGGTAATGGACAGAAACTTAATTTGGGGTTATAAAAACACAATACAGTGTACAGGTAATGTGTTGTAGAATTGTGCACCTGAAATCTGTATAATTTTGTTAACCAGTGTCACCCCAATAAATTCAATAAAAATAAAAAATATAAAAATTAAAAAAGAAAGCATTGCCACTGATACCTTGACTCTGATGTCTCTTCTAGCTACCATTCTATTCGTCTTATTCATTTCACTGTCATTTCTAGAAAAAGTACTATAAACCTTGTTTCCTCACCCCAATGTCATCCCTTAATACTCCTAACCTGGTTTCCTTCCTATACTTATTTTTACTTAGAGGAACACAAATTATTACTTTTTCATAAGCAAGACCTTTAGTGATCTTTTCTCTGCCTTTATCAACTTTGACTTCTCTAGGATGTCACTATTGCACATCCTCTTTAAATTTTTTTATAAAAACAACACTAAAAAAATTCCACTCTGACAACATTAGAGATTCTGAAAGAAAATAATCACTTATACTTTCAAATCCTAGACAATTGTTTTCATTTTTTCATGTTCCGTACTTTTTCAGATTGTATAATACATACGTATATATTTTATGTAAGTAAAATCATAGTGTATATATATGGTTAAATTCTGCAAAAACATTATATTGTAAATATTTTCTTTGTGCTACAGTTTTTCATATTTATTTTGAAAATGTTAATGCATACTGAATCAGATTTGGAAAGCATGGAACATAAATTATTTCTCCAATAAATATGTGTATTCCCTGTCCATTATATAAACTTGCCAATCATGAGTTCATAATATGGCAATTGTCACATTAGAGACAGTAGGGGAGTGGAAGTATAAATTAGAGAACTACCTTTCAGTGGGGTTCATAACAGAGTAGGGGCAATATTCATGTGCACTGAAAAGTAAATGCATGGTGAATAATTGCAAAATAGTGTTTAAAAAGTAGATACAAAATGTTTCAGGTGTTTAAATGTAAAAGAAACTACTGTAGTATTGGGCATCCTGGAAAGAATCACTCAGTAAATTGTATTTGAGCTTTGAAATTTTAGGACAATTTGGACTTACACAGATGTGGGGGGATGATATTACATTTAGAGTAAACAATGCAAGAAAGTATGGACATAGGGACAAAGAGAGGTTAATCTTTCTTTTTTTTCCTTGTGACTACTATTTGCTGTTTGAAGAACTTTTTTTTTTTTTTAATTTATCTTTATTGTTGAAAGTATGACAACTATCTCCCTTTATTTTCCCCATTGACACCCTCCATTCCTCTCTTGCCCCTTCCACAGGCTTTCACCACACTATTGTCTGTGTCCATGGGTTATGCATATAAGTTCTTTGGTTAATCTCTTCCCCCCTCATCCTTTCCCCCTTCCTTCTGAGATTCTTCAGTCTGTTGCATGCTTCCATGTCTCTGGATCTGAAGATCTTTTAAAATCTACTCTCCTTTCCAGTTTATATCCTCTTGTTCTAGCATTTTTTCTGAGCCTTTCAAATCATCTATACCTGATTCCTGATTTTCATGGAACTTATATTCTCAGACTGGATAAGAGATAGTATACAAACATGAAAATGCATTCACCAAATGGGAACAGTTGTTCTCACAGATCTTTGGCATTAAGATCCAAGATGGCAGTGGACTGAGTGGCAGCTACATTGACTCTCTCCTGGGACCAGTCTGGATTTACAACTAAAACATATAAAAACCATCCTGAACACCAACTGAAGACTAGCTGAAGAGCACCCTCATAACCAAGGAGGAAAAATGGAGACTGCACAGAGACTGGTAGGAAGTGCAGATGTGAGAGGGCTGGCTGGGCTCCCACAGACAGCAGCTGAAGGTCTAAAGGGATATGTCAGGTTTGGGAGTTCCCACTGAGTAATCTGGGGCCTAAACCACAGTCTGGGCTTCCCAGTCAAGAGCACCAGAACTGAGAAAGGTGCCCACATAACATCTTGCTGTGAAAAGCAGCTGGGTTTCTGTCTGCCAGGGAGAGGCAGCTGGAATTGCAGGCACCCTCCTAAAGAGCCAAAGCACATTTGATGTGTAGCCACTCAACTTGGACTCCTATAGAGGGGGAAGGGAGTAGACTGGAGCTGCCTGGGGAGAGTTTGGGGTTGTGGGCCCTGGAGAGTGAGACCAGGGGATGCCTGTCTGGATTCCTGTGCCGAGTAATTCCCCTAGTATGTGGAAGACACCTTTCTCAGGCCTCGAATTTTCAGCATGTGCCTGAGGGGAGAGGCAATTGCCCCACCCTGCTGGAAAGCCTCTGCCACTGCGCAGAGGAGTTTCTACAGCCTGAGGCTTGTTAAGAGACTGATAACAACCAACCATCCCACCCTATGGAGCTTCTACAGCCTGAGGCTCATTAATAGAATCAGATTAACCAGCCTGCAGGCAGAGGCAGACCTCAGGGTGCTTTGAATATTTGCCCTATCTGCTTAGGGACCCGGGCTTACAAAAGCAGACTTTGATGTACATAATGGTCCTGTCCATATGCACCCAGCCCCAGCAGTGGAGGCCTCAAGCCTTGGGTTGTTGATAGCTCCAAACAGGGTACTCAGGCTCAATCACAGACTGTGTCTGACATTGGCCTGTACCAGAGACCCTCCAAAAAGACTTAGAGGCCTCGCAGATCTACCAAACACTAAAAACAAACCCAGCCCAGCCAGACGTGGCTCAGGGGTTGAACATCTACCTAGGTTCCAGGAGATCAAGGTTCGATTCCTGGTCAGGGCACATACCCAGGTTGCAGGCTTGACCCCTAGGCCAGGGTGTGCCTGTCAATGATGACTCTCTCATCATTGTTTCTATCTTTCTCTCTCTCCTTTCCATTACTCTCTGAAATCAATAAAGATACATTAAAAAAACAAACAAACAAAAAAGTAGCTAAAATGGGGAGACCAAACAAGCCCCAAATGAAAGAATAAGAGAAGTCTCCAGAAAAGAGCTAAATGAAATGGAGATAAGCAATCTATCAGATATAGACTTCAGAATACTGACTGTTAGGATACTCAACAGCATGAAAAAAGATATAGAAAATATGAAAAATGACCAGTTGGAAATGAAGAATGACATAGCAGAAATAAAGAATACATTGGAAGGAATAAACAGCAGATTAGAGGAACTTGAGGATTAGATCAATGAATTAGAAGATAAGGTAGATAAAAATCACTCAATCAGAGACTCAAAAACAAAAAACAATTAAAAAACAGGAAGACAGCCTAAGGGAGCTGTAAGACAACATGAATCGTAACAATATTTGTATTATAAGAGTGCCAGAGCAGGTGAAAAGTAAGCAGGGTTTAGAGAGCCTGATTGATGAAATAATGGCAGAAAACTTCCCTTAGCTGGTGAAGGAAAAAGTCATACAAGTTCAGGAGGCACAGAGAGTTCCAAGCAAGAAGAATCCAAAGAGGCTCATGCCCAGACACATCATAATTAAAATGCCAAGAATTCAAGACAAAGAGAAAATCTTAAAGGAAGCTAGAGAAAAGAAATCTGTTACCTACAAAGGAGCCCCCAAAAGCCTGTCATATGACTTTTCATCAGAAACTCTACAAGCCAGAAGGGAATGGCATGAAGTACTCAAGGTAATGCAAAACAAGGATTTGAAACTAAGACTACTCTTTCCAGCAAGACTATCAATCAAGATGGATGGTGAGATAAAGAGCTTCCCAGATAAAAAAAAGATTAAATACTTTATCACTATAAAACCAGCATTACAGGAAATGTTAAAGGGACCACTATAATTAGAAGTAGAAATAAAGAGAATGAGAAACATAGGCATAAAGAAACAAAATGACAGTAGATAAGTATCTTTCAATAGTAACCTTAAAGGTAAATGGATTAAATGCTCCAATAAAAAGATAAAGGGTGAATGATGGATAAGAAAACATGACCCAAATATATGCTGTCTATAAGAGACCCACCTCAGAACAAAAGACTCATACAAGATGAAGGTGAAGGGATGGAAAAAAGTTTTCCATATAAATGGAAATGAAAAAAAAGCTGGAGTAGCAATACTCATATCTGACAAAATAGACTTGAAAATGAAGATCATAATGAGAGACCAGAGAGGTCATTACATAATACTAAAGGAATCAATTCAAAAAGATGATAAAACCCTGGTAAACATATATGCACCCAATATAGGAGCACCTAAATTTATAAAAAAAACTTCTAGAGGACTTTAAGGGATAGATCTACAGCAATACTGCCATACTAGGGGAATTTAACACCCCACTGACTTCACTAGAAAGGTCTTCAGATAAAAAATCCACAAGGAAACAGTGACCCTAAATGACACACTAGAATAGATGGATTTAACTGACATTTTCAGAATATTCTACCCCAAAGCTGCAGAATATACATTCTTCTAAAGTGCGCACAGGGCATTCTCAAAGACAGACCACATGTTAGGACATAAAACAAGTCTCTACAAGTTCAAGAAGACTGAAATCATATCAAGCATCTTCTCAGACCACAGTGGCATAAAATTAGAAATCAACTACAATAAAAACACTAAAACACATTTAAACACATGGAGGCTGAAAAGCATGTTTTTAAATAATGAATGGGTTACCAAAGAGATCAAGAAAGAAATAAAAAACTTCCTGGGGAAAAATAAACACACGACTCCAAATCTATGGGACACAATGAAAGCAGTCCTGAGAGGGAAGTTCATAGCACTACAAGCCTACCTCAAAAAACAAGAAAAACTTCTAATAGACTCTCTATCTGTACAACTTAAAAACCTAGAAAGAGAACAACAAGAAAAGCCCAGAGTAAGTAGAAAGAAATAATAAAGATGAGAGCAGAAATAAATAACATAGAGACTAAAAAAAATAATACAAAAAATCAATGAAACCAAGAGTTGGTTCTTTGAAAAGATAAACAAGATTGATGAACCTTTAGCCAGGCTCATCAAGAAACAAAGAGAGAGGAGCCAAATAAACAAAATCAGAAACAAAAGGGGTGAGATAACAACTGACCCAACAACAATACAAAGGATTGTAAGACAATGCTATGAACAACTAGCTATATGACATCAAGCTGGACAACCTGGATAAAATGGACAAATTCCTAGAAAAATACAACTTTCCAAAACTCAATCAGGAAGAGTTGGAAAGTCTAAACAGGCTGACAACTGCTGATGAAGTTGAAACAGCAATCAAAGGCCTCCCAGCAGACAGAAACCCTGGCTTGGATGGCTTCACTTTGGAGATGTACCAAACAAAGAAGAATGAACACCTATCCTCCTCAAACTATTTTAAAAAATCCAAGAGGAAGGAACACTTCCAAACTCTTTTTATGAGGCCAGCATTAGCCTAATTCCAAACTCTTTCTATGAGGCCAGCATTAGCTTAATTCCAAAACCAGATAAAGACACTACAAAGAAAGAGAATTACATGCCAACATCCCTGATGAACACAGATGTTAAAATCCTCAACAAAATATTAGCAAATCGGATCCAGCAATATATTACAAAGATCATATACCCTGACCAAGTGGGATTTATTCCAGGGATGCAAGGCTGGTACAATATTCACAAATCAATAAATGTGATATGTAACATAAACAAATTGAAAGACAAAAATCACATGATCATATCAATAGATGAAGAAAAAACATTTGATAAAATCCAACACTCATTTTTGATAAAAATTCTCAGCAAAGTGGGAATAGAGGGATCATACCTGAACTTAATAAAGGCCATATATGACAAACCTACAGCCAACATCATACTCAATGGGCAAACACTAAAACCATTTCTCCTAAGAACAGGAACAAGACAGGGGTGTGCATTTTCACCACTCTTATTCAACATAGTACTGGAAGTCCTAGCCACAGTGAACAGACATGAAGAAAACGTAAAAGGCATCCAAATTTGAAAGGAGGAAATAAAACTCTCATTATTTGCAGATGACTTGACATTATACATAAAAAATCTTAAGGACTCCACCAAAAATCTCCTAGATTTAATAAATGAATTCAGCAAGGTAGTAGGATACAAAATTAACACCCAGAAATGAAAGGCATTTTTATACACCAATAATGAACTCTCAGAAAGAGAAACTAAAAAGCAATACCATTTACCATTGCAACAAAAAAATAAGATACCTAGTAATAAACTTAACCAAAAATGTAAAAGACCTTTACTCAGAAAACTACAGGACACTGAAAACAGAAGTAGAGGAAGATAAAAACAAATGGGAAAATATACTGTGTTCATGGACTGGAAGAATTAACATTGCTAAAATGTTCAGACTACCCAAAGCAATCTATAAATTCAATGCAATCCCTATTAAAATACAAACAGCATCTTTCACAGATCTAGAACAGACTTCAAAAATTTATATGGAACCAAAACACACCTCGAATCGCCACTGCAATCATGAGAAAGAACAAAGTTGGAAGGATCACATTACCAGACATCAAGTTATACTACAGTGCCACTGTAATCAAACCAGCTTGGTACTGGCACAAGAACAGACATATAGATCAGAGGAATAGAACAGAGAACCCAGAAATTGACCCATGCTATTATGGTCAATTAATATTTGATAAAGGAGGCAAGAACATACAATGGAGTCAAGACAGTCTCTTCACTAAATGGTATTGGGAAAACTGGACAAGTACATGCAAAAAAAAAAAAAAAAAAGAAACTGGACCACCAACTTACACCATACACAAAAGTAAATTCAAAATGGATAAAATACTTAAATGTAAGACATGAAATTATAAAAATCCTAGAGGAAAATATAGGCAGCAAAATCTCAGACATCTCTTGTAGCAATATGTTTGCTGATACATCCCCTAGGGCAAGAAAAACTAAGGAGAAAATAAAGAAATGAGGCTACATCAAAATAAAAAGCTTCTGCACAGCAAAAGAAGCCATCAACAAAACAAAAAGGGAGCCCACTATATGGGAGAACATATTTGCCAAGGACACATTGGAAAAAGGGTTAATATCCAAAATATATAAGGAACTCATACAACTTAACAAAAGGAAGACAAATAATCCAATTAAAAATGGGCAAAGGTCTTAAATAGACACTTCTCCAAGGGGAACATATAAATGGCTAAGAGACATATGAAAAAATTTTCAAAGTTGCTATTCATCAGTGAGATGCAAATTAAAACCAGAATGAGGCATCACTTCACACCTGTAAGAATGGCCACCATCAACAAATCAAGGAACTACAAGTGCTGGCAAGGATGTGGAGAAAAGGGCTCCCTAGTGCACTGCTGGTGGGAATGCAGACTGGGGCAGCCACTATGGAAACCAATAGGGAGTTTCCTCAGAAGATTAAAAATTGACCTGCCATTTGACCCAGTGATCCTACTTCCAGGAATATATCCTAAGGAACCCCAAACACCAATCACAAAGAATTTATGCACCCCTATGTTCATAGCAGTGCAATTTACAATAGCTAAGATCTGGAAACAGCCCAAGTGCCCATCAGTAGATGAGTGGATAAAAAATCTGTCGCACATTTACACCATGGAATACTATGCAGCTATAAAAAAGAAGGATCTTTTATCCTTTGGCATTGCATGGAAGGAACTAGAAAGTATTATGCTAAGTAAAATAAGCCAGTCAGAGAAAGACAAATACCACACAATCTCACTTATATGTGGAATATAATAAACAAAATAAACTGATGTACAAAGTGGATCCAGAGACATAGAAGCATGGAACAGACTGGAGGGATCTCAGAGGGAAGGTCGGGAGGGGGAATTGGGTGGGTAGAGATTCATCAAAGTACTTATCTGTTTATAACATAACCCATGGACATAGACATTGGTTTGGGGAAAACCTAGGGGTGGGATGGATGTGGGGTCGAAGGGATCAATCCAATGGGGATAAAAAGGAGACATCTGTAATATTTTCAACAATAAATATAAAGAAACTTACCAAAAAAAAGAATTAATTGTATGTTATCATTACTTTTACCATGGGCATACCAAATCTTTTATTAATAAAAACACAATATTAACTTATTTTTCTTGTTACCTGTAGATAAATTATGATGTATTTTATAATAACAATTGTGATCTTTATGTTAATTATAAAATATTGCATAAAAAAGAATAATATAAATTTGAGAGAAAATGAGCATTTGTTAAAGCATATATGGCTAAAATGTAATTTTTCAGGTTGGATTGAAATAA
The DNA here is from genome assembly GCF_964146895.1 of Miniopterus schreibersii. Lineage (NCBI taxonomy): Eukaryota > Metazoa > Chordata > Mammalia > Chiroptera > Miniopteridae > Miniopterus > Miniopterus schreibersii. Next base: position 94,467,090 of record NC_138101.1, on the reverse strand, counting down.
AACAATTTAAAATCAAATGTTAAAGTAACAGGAGTCACTGTGCTTTAACAGAGAGACAGCAGGAATGTCTTAAAAAATGAACATGGTAAATAACCTTTGAATAAATGTGTTGCCCTTAGATTGATGCATAATACAAATGTTATTCATGCTCTGTGAAAAGTGAAAATAGTACTTATATGTCAAAAAATCAATAGATTTTTATGAAAACTGAACTCAAGTTTTTGTACCATTAGCATTTCTTTGACCAGTCAAAAACACAAACAATCGTATAAAGCCAAAACAAAGGTAAGCCTATCAATTTAGAAATATTCTATAAACTGAGTTTTATGGCATTTCAAACACTTCTAAGTCGTTAGTGTCGAAATAAACATGAACATGTGATTTGAAATAGAAAATGATAGTGCCTTTTCATCAATTAGAATTAGAATTTTAATGGAACTGCACCATTCAACTAGAATTGTACTACAGTTTGGAATTAAAATATAGTTTCTTTTAAGACATTGCTCAGGGTGGTGGGCACAACTTCATAGTTCTTGAAAATGTATAATGAACAAAATGTGTCAGTCAAAACTTGAAAATTCACAACATACTTATTTTATTGTCATTTTACACAGCATGCGTACTTCTCTATTCAGGCTCCAAAGAAAGCCTGCCACTGTTGGGATGGTGGTATATTATAGATCAAATATCGCTTCCACACTGTGGATATTTATAGTGTTCTACTTTCCTGGAGGAATGCTTACATTGCACTACTGTGTTTAACTTGTGAGCTCGGATAAGAGATCGGGTTGATAACGTTAATTCCAGCTTTTACATTTCACCTCTCTTCCTTCTTAGTCCATTTTTGTGAATCATTTTATCTACCTACTTGCACAAATGTCATGTCTATCAATTCAGGAAAATATATGCTGTTTCTTTTCTCACCCCCCGACCATGTACTTTACCTTGAGAGACACAAAATGAAAATAAATTGTGTCAGACTATTTCTCTGAGCAAGCTGATAAAAATGCATAGTGTTTTTGTTTGTGAGGACTTCTTTTCCCTCCTAAAAGACTCAGAAAAAGAAATGCATGCAGGCATATGCCTATATAAGTTCAAAAGCACCAAATATTGATCTGAAAATTCAGAATCACTAGCCCAAATATGTCAAGTGTCAGTGGAGCCCACTTAAACTTTAAAAAAGAAAATCTGTTACTGCCTCAAGTAGCAATAGTTTGGTTAAATACATTTTGAGTACATTCAGATTTGGCATTTATAGCATCTTTAGTTAATATTCCAAAATAAATATGCTATACTGAAGTATTATGACTAATTGAAACAAAATAAATAATAATGATAATATTATTATACTTCTCTGGATTTCAGTGTCCTATCAGGAATCTCACACCTAACCATCCCAAAATCCCTGAGCCAAAGCCTTCCTTGGGTATATGTGGGGCAAATAAAAACAGTTTTCAAGATAAATAAAGGCAGTGCCATGGACAAAATTTAATTAAGTCATATAATATAATCTCATAAACTCACAGAAAATATGAAAGAATACTGAGATAAAGAAACTCACAGCCGACAGATTCACCATCAACCTTAAAGCAGTTTAGTTTGTTTTACAAAAAAAGGTTTGAAATAGTCACAATAAAAAGCCATTAGAATAGACACAATCATACTTGAACTTTCAAAATTATTTTCCACAAGTTTAGTAGGTTTGACAACTATATCCTTTATCATACAAAAAGCAAATTAAGTGGTACTTGGTAAATTTCTCTTTAATTAAATAGGTTTTCATATTTATGACATGTAGAATTCATTTGTATGACTAAATGACTCAACTTTAAACCTTTCATAAGAATCACACAAGAATTTTAAGCAGCTTTATTGAGGTATAAGTTATATGTGATTCAATTCACCATTATTATTCAAGGGTATATTTAATGAGTTTTTCAAAGTATACAATGTTATTACAACTACCACAATAGAGAACCCCAAAATGTATATTTCTGTACTTCATTAATACTGATTTACCAAATGAAAAACTACATACAAAAAAACAAACATTTGTACCACCATGTAAGTACTGTGCATCAATGTTTGGAATAATATTTATGCACTAGAATATGAATAAATATTTTCCAATATTTAATTTCCAGTATTTAACTATCTTATATATCTGCTAAAAAATAGTTTTCACTATTAATGTAAAGTAATATATTGTCAAGTAATATGCTGTTCATGCAATATACAGGTGCTGTATCATAGAAATGTATGCTTGAAACCTATATGATGTTATTGACAAATGTCACCCCAATAAATTTTATTAAAAATATTAATAGTAATTTTGTTTTCAAAAAGAAATATTTTATAAATTATAATTAAAAATAAAATTTGACCTTCATACTATATTAGCAAAAAATTGCATTTGACTTCAGGTAAAATGGATCTGTAAAAAAATGTGGCTTGAAAAAAATAAGGGTTTTTACTTTATCACATAAAAAATATATATAAAGGTGGTGGTCCAGGGCTAGGACTAAAAAACTTTAATGTCGCCCGGCTGGACATGGCTCAGCGGTTGAGCGTCGACCTGGGATCCAGGCGATCGGGGTTCGATTCCCGGTCAGGGCACATGCTCAGGTTGCAGGCTCGATCAATGACTCTCTCATCATTGATGTTTCTATCTCTCTCTCTTCCTCTCCTTTCCTCTCTCTGAAATCAATAAAGATGTATTTAAAAAAAACCCAAAAAAACAAAAAAAACTTTAATGTCATTAGAATCTAGACTCTTTCTTCTCAGTCATCCTTATTTTATGCTTATTTGTGCACAGTTCCAAGATGTCTACTGGAGTTCCAGTCATAATATTCCGATGAATAAGAAAATAAGATAGGAAAAAGCAGTGAAAAAAAGGCATGTGCAGACTCTGAACTCTCCTCCTTCACCATCTTTAAGAAACTTATGAAAAATCCACCAAGCAGCTTTCACTTATATCCATCAGAAAAAAAGTTAACCATATAATAGCCACTGCAAAGGAAAATAGAGAATAGCTTTTCCAATACAATTCTGATCTGTTAAGGCAGAGAAGAACTGATATTGGGTGGGCCATAAGCAGTTTGTGCCTACAATATAGATTGAAGAGGTAAACTCATCTAGATTTGATACTATCTATATTTTTGATGAACATATTTTGTTAATTTTTTATCAATGAACAACAAATTATCTCTTATGACTGCTCACACTCTTACCTACACCTGGAATTATCTTTACTTCTAACTTCCATATATCCATATCTTGCATACCAACCATGGCCTTACTTAAATGTCATCTCTTCTACATGTGCTGAATATCCTAGATGTAAAAGTGGTCCTTCCCTCTAGTTTTATAAATACATATAGTTTCAACTTTTTAACATAAATTATATTGTTTTTTTAATTAATATAATAGATTAGATTATTTAATTGAATGTTTAACATTTAATCACTACCATATATATAATAGGTTGGTATAGTATTATATTCTCATCAACAATACTACCCTAAGAATCCAGTACCAGTCAGTAAATTCTGCTTAATAATATGGCAAATTAAATTTATTTCAGCTGTGAGTATATAAGTAGTTACTGATAACAAAGGTCTAAGTCAAAAAAATACAAAGCATGTTAGAGACTAGTAAAAGCAGTACCCAGGGAAGAAGAAAAAGGGGAAATTTTTAAAAACCTGGAATATATTCCATACACTGATTCTATTTCTTGGCCTTATTTTAAACTTTCTAATTATTATCCTTCTTAAGAGGCCGGGGAAAAGTATGCTTTTTAGCATAGTGACAAAAGTGAAAGATAGATGAGGCAGAACATCTAATCTGAGTGCATTCCCCCCAAATATTGTACTCTCAAAGCTATCTCTAAGCCTGTATATGTTCCGTTCTCTTTCTAATTTCTGCTACATAAAGGTCCATAGGGAGATTTGGCTATGCAAAGCGCAACTAAAAAAACAAAACTTGTATATTAATCTATAAAAAAATTAAAGTTATTTAAAGTAATAGAATATATATAATGGAAAAGGTTTCAATGAAGAAAAATATACAGCAATTCTAAATTTTGTTTTCAAATATAATAAACAAAAACTGGTTGACATGAAAATAAATTTAACAAATCTATTTTATAAGAAATTTTAATATACTTATGACTATAATTACTAGATCAAAGAGACAAAAAATTATTAAGGTTATATAAGAGTTAAGAAGTTCAGTTAGTAAATTGATCCAATGGGCAAATATATTAAGAACTCTGTATTGACAATTAGAATACGCATGCACATTTTAAAGTACGAATTTGCAAGGACACATTTAAAAGAAGTGATTATATGCTGAGACATAAAATCTGGACTTCAAATATTTTTTAAAAGTTTGTATCATGCCTTGCCAGCGTAGTTCAGCAGTTGGGTTGAGCATCAACCTATGATCCAGATTGCAGTTCGATTCCTGGTCAGGGCACATGCCTGGGTTGCAGGCTTGATCCCCAGTAGGGGCGTGCAGAAGGCAGCTTATCAATGATTCTCTCATTACTGATGTTTCCATCTCTCTCTCCCTCTCCTTTCCTCTCCCTGAAATCAATAAATAAAGATATATATTTTTTAAAAGTTTGTATCATACAAAACACATTTTCTCACTGCAGTTTCCTTATATTTGAAATATTTCGTTAAATTTTGATAGCCCCATATATTTGGAAATTTTAAGAAATCAGTTCTAAATATATCATGAGTCACAGAATAAATTATGATAAATATTTGAAAATACTTAGAATTTTATGATAATAAAAACACCAAGTTTTAAACTTGTAGGAGGCAGACAAATGTTTCTTAGAAGAAAAGTTATGGCCTTAAATGTTTAGTGAAGAAAAACAAAACAATCTAAGCTTCCAACTTACGAAGTAAGCAATAGAAGAAAATAATAAACTGAAGAATTAATAGGGACAAAACATCAAATGTAAGTGCAGGAATAATAGAGTACAAACATCCAACAGAGATAATCAATAAAGTTAAAAATGATTATCGAAAAATAATTATGTAGAATTATCTCTATATAATGAATACAAAATTGGTGAAAATTTAAAGAGTATTAGATATTAAAAGACAAACATCTCAGGTACTACTAAGATTAAATTAAGAGAACATTATAAATAAATTTTCCTGACATAAAAATTGTAAATGAAAAGAATTAATTACTAGAAAAATACAATTTAAAACTGAATAAAAATAGAAAATATTAATTCTAGAAACATTAAAATTAAATAGTTAATGTTTCCCACAAAAAATATGAAACTGTATATCTTACTTGCAAACCTACTTAGTATTTATAACATAGATCATCTGGATGTTAAAAAAACTTAATTACAAAATGTAAATAAGGTAGAGCTCTGCAATTCATTTTATTTTAAGAATGCAAAGTTAAAAATTGATTAATGATCATATATTTAATGGAAAATAAAAACACCACACTAGAAATCAAAGTCTTGGATAAAAACATCCAAGTCTTGTGATAAAAACCTTGTTTGGGTTCAGTAGCTCATGAAGAGAAATCTGTAATAAAAAATACCTGTTAGTCTCGATTGAGTGAACATTAATGAATCTCAGTAAGATATAAAATAATGAGGGAAAATTGGAACATCTAGAGATTTCAAAACTATTCATTATTAATAGTTGCTTAATGTTAAAAGGTAGATGAAATAGACAAATTCCTTTAATAGCACAAATTACCAAAACTGCTTCATAATAGAAAATATGCACAGCTTTTTACCAATTACATATATTAAATTTGTTATTAAAAACCTTCTCAGAACTTATATCTACATAAAAACCTACACATGGACATTATAGACTCTTTATCCTTGTCAAAACTTGGAAAAAAACAAGATGTCCTGTAGTAGGTGAATGGATTAATAAATTGGTACATCCAGGCAACTGAGTATTATTCAGGACTAAAAATAAATGATCTATCAAGCCATGACTGGTTTCCTTTTAAAAAGAGGAGAATACACAAAGACATACACAAAAAAAGACATGTGATGATGGAAGCAGACTTGGAGTGATGTAGCTGCGAGCCAAGCAATTCCAAGGGGGTTGCTGCGAGCCACCAGAAGCTAAAAAACGAAGGAAGAATTCTTCCCTAGAGTTTTCAGAGAATGCATGGTCCTGCTAACAACTTGAAACTAATACACCTACACAAACTCTTTTAGCATAGAGAAGGAATACTTTTAGTGTAATAACCCAGTATTATTCTGATATAAAAAGATAATGTTATCATAAGCAAACTGTAGACCAATATCATTCATAAAAATAGAGGCAAACATATTTAATTAAATATCAGTATACTATAACAATATGTTAAAACAATATATGTAAAAATACTTCATGAATAATTGAGTTTTATATCACAAATGGGCACTTGGTTGAACATTTAAAAATCAATCACTATAATCACCAACTAAATACAATAAAGGAGAGAAATTTTATGATTGTCTCAATAAATTCAGAAAAAACATTTTCTGTATTCAAGACCTACTCCTGATAAAAGCTCTCAGCAAGCTAGAAAAAGAATAGATTTTCCTCAACCAAAAGAAGGACATCTGGAAAAAGCGCAGTGCTAGCTGGCATCACACACAATCGTAAAAGTCTGAAAGTTTTCCCTAAAATCAGTAATAAGGCAAAGATGCCCATATTCTCATCTATGCATCTTCACACTGCAGGTCCTAAACAGTGAAAAAGGAAAAGAAAAAAAGCATACAGATTGGAAAGAAAAATGTAAAAATGTTCTATTTGTAAATCACATTATTGTGTATATGATAATCTCAAGAAATATTCTTAACAAATTCAGTTTAGCAAATTTGCAGGATATAAGATTAATATACAAAAAGCAGCTATATTCCTTTAGGTAACATATAATGAGAAAATAAAATGAAAATAAAATTATATACTTGATACATACATTAAATTATATTATTAATATAAATTTGGTAAAAGATATACAAAGTTGTTGATTTTGACTACAAAACATTAAGGCATCAATATTTAGCAAAATATGCTATATCCATGGATTGCAATACTCAATACTATTAAAATTGCAAATTCTCTCAAAATATAATTCTCCCAAAAATGATCTATAGATTTAAAAAATGCCAAGGAAAACTCCAACAGACTTCTTATAAAAATTTTCAAGGGGGTTCTGAAATTTACATGGAGAACAAAGGTCTGTAATTACAATTTTTTAAAAGAACAAAGTCAAAGGACTTACACTATTTTATTTCATGACTTACTATAAAGCTACCGAATTCAAGCTAGCATAGCATTGGTATCAGAATATGCATAGATTAATGTAACAGAGTAGAGAATCCAGTCAATTATTATTTTTTAAAATTCTAACATAATCTAATGAACTTTGTATTTTTAATACATAGTGCTGGAACAATTGGATTTTAATTCAGAAAAAAAATGATGCTCATCAGGAAAATACCATATGATTTAATTTATATGTAGACTCTAATGAACAAAATAAGCTAACAAAAAACAAACTCATAGATACAGAGAACAGCTGTCAGAAGAGAGGAGGGCTAGGGGACTCAGTGAAAAAGGTGAAAGGATTAAGCAAAAAAATCCAAAAAAACTCATAGACACACACAAGAGTATTATTACCAGAGGGAAAAGGGGCGTTGGGGGAGGTAGAAGATGGTTACGGGAGAATAAGTGGTGATGGAAGGAGGCTAGGCTTCAGGTGGTAAATACACAATATACAAATGATGTATGATAGAATTGTACACTTCAGATCTATATAATTTTATTAACCAATGTAACCCCAATAAATTCAATACAAATATTAAAAAATAAAAAATAATCTAAAACAAAAAAGGAGAAAAAAGATGCTTAAACCTTACTTTATACCCCACACAAAAGTGGCACATACCCCTTGTAATTCAAAGGGAACATACATCTAAATGTAAGAGATAAACCACAAAATACCTGAAATTAAAAAAATTAATGCAAATCTTTACAACATTGGGTTAGATATATATTTATTAACAAAGTCACAAAAAGCATCAGTAAACCAAAATAAATAAATTAAGTGATAAATTAACCAACTTTAAACTTCTGCTTTTCATGATACCATTGAAAAGGCAAGCCACTCACTTGCAAAACATCTATTCAATCATCTCTCTGCAGAGTATAGAAATAACTCTTACAGTTCAATAATGAGACCAAAAAAAAAAAATCACAAGAAAAAAGGAGCAAAAAATTGTAATAGATACTTTACTAAAGAAGATGTGGTTAAACTAATCAAACTGAGCATTTAAAATGAGTGCATTTCATTTAATATAAGAATGACTAATAAGCACATTAAAATTTATCAAGATCAGTACTCCTTGTGAAATACAAATAAAAGTTAATAAGTTACTTCTATACACATAGAGGACTACTTAAAATATAAAAGAACAACAATACTAATTATTGGATAGTATGTGGAACATCTGGAACATTCGTTCATTGTTGGTGTGATTTCAAATGGTACTACAGTTTTGGAAAATGGTTTGACTGTTTTCTATGAAGTTTAAAAATATTTACCATAAGATCCACCAGTTCAACCCAAGACACATAAAAACATATTCACATAAAGATTTATGTGCAAATGTTCTTAATAACATTCATTATAATATCCCATATTGGAGCATCAATCAACTGGTAAATAGGTAAATTGTAGTGAAGGGATAACAGTGGAATACTATTGGTATATGCAACGACGCGGATTAATCTCAACATCTTTCCAATTGACAGAAACTAGAAAGGAAGGTTGCATGCTTTATGGTTTTATTTACACACAACATTAGAAAAGGCAAAGCTATAGAGACAGATTGCAGGTCAGATATTCCCTGTGACCGGGGTTAAGGAGAGAGCATCACCTGCAGGGAACACAAGAAAATTTGGAGGGATGATGAAATGAATCTGCATCTGTATTGTGGTGGTGGTTACACAATTGGGTTGTGGGGTTTTTTTGGTGTGTTCTATGATTTTTTAAAATGTATGTATGTATGGATGTAAGTATTTAAATTTCTTCCTGATAAGAGGTTTTTTAAACTGTTGACACTATTACAGATGTCCCCCATTCTCCCACTTTGCCGCCCTCTATCCAGCACCCCACCCTCCCTTCCACTGGCCTTCACCACACCGTTGTCTGTGTCCATGGGTTATGCATGTATGTTCTTTGGCTAATTTCTTCACCTTCTTTTCTCAAGTCCCACCACCCCACTCCCACCTGACGTTTGTCAGTCTGTTCCATGTATGCATACTTCTAGTTCTATTTTGTTCATCAGTTAATTTTGTTAATTAGGTTCCACGTATTAGTGAGATCATATGGTCTTTGTCTGACTGGCTTATTTCACTTATACAATAATCTCTGGGTCCATCCAAGGTGTGGCAAAGGGTAAAAGTTCCGTCTTTTTTAACCCAAATAATATTCTATAGTGTAAATGTACCATGGCTTTTTTATCCACTCATCTATTGATGGGCACTTTGGCAGTGTCCAGACCTTGGGTATTGTAAATAATGCTGCTATAAACATAGAGGTGCATATATTCTTTCTGACTGATGTTTTGGAATTCTTATAATACATTCCCAGAAGTGGTATCACTGGGTCAAAAGGTAGTTCTATTTTTATTTTTTTGAGGAAACTCCATACTATTTTCCACAGTGGCTGCACCATTCTGCATTCCCACCAACGGTGCACTATTTTCATAAATTCATTGAACTACATTTCTTCTTTTACATTATTTTCTTCCTTCCTTTGCCTTCATGAATAAATCAGTCCAGATCCACTAGTTGGGGTTCAGTAAAGCAGACTCTTGTGCTGGTAGTAGTGAAAGTAGAGCCACATTAGAACGGAAGAAGATGAGTACTTCCACGACCAGGGTGATGGCCAGGCATAGTTGAAACAGGGTGTCAGAACAGAAGTACATCAAAGAAGTTCTTCCCTGGGGATGCTGCTGGTTGATCATGTACAAACTCGGGCATGGAAAAAAGAAACGAACATGGGGAGATAATCTGATAGGAAACCCAGTTTCACATCTCTGATATTCCTGCCAAAAGAGTAAGAAAAGCATCTAAGAAATACCATAGAAACTCATATTGGGGGTGGTTATGCAAAACACTTGGCCAAAATGTCCAGATCTTTACAATCAATAAGAGACTAAAGTTAAAAATGATGGAAACTAATGGGACATAAGTAACATCAATGCATGATACTCAACTGAATCATTTGGCTGGAAAAAAAAAGACGCTTTAAAAAATTGGTGATATTTCAATGGCATGAGGGTTAGATATTCTATTAATAAATAATATATTAAAGTTTAAAAATAAATATTTATATTGTGATTATATAAGATAATGTTCTTGTCTTTGGGAAATATATACAAAATATTGAGGCATGACAGGGGTAATTTTCTCTCAAATGGTTCACAAATTTTTTTAAAGTTCTTTGTACTATACTTTCTGTTTGAGATCATCTTTAAATAAAATTGATCTATATATTTCAAACTTCCAATAATTTACAATGTAATAATGTATAATTCTAAACAGGATTAGTTGAATATAACAGTCAAGAGACAGTCCTTTATATTTAATAGTTTTTTGAGAAACAATAGATGTTGGCTTCTCAGGGAAAATATCATGCAAAGTATATTTACTATGTAAATATGTAAAATCATCTCATAATATATAGTGCATCAATAGTTTGAATTTGATTGATTTTTGAAACATGTATCTTATATATAGTGTTTAAAAAAATTTAGTATGTTTTTATTGATTTCAGAGAGGAAAGGAGAGGGAGAGATAGAAACATCAATGATGAGAAAGAATGGTCGATGGGCTGCCTCCTGCATGCCCCCTACTGGGGACTGGCATGTGCCCTGACCAGGAATCAAAATGTGACCTCCAGGTTGATGTTCAACCACTGAGCTACATTGGCCTGACTAATTTTTCCTCTTAGAAGGTAAATTTTACTGAAAAAAATAGTAAACCTATTTTAAAATATTAAAAATATATACAGCCATGGTTTAAATGTTTAAATTTTATCAAGATTCAGTATTGGATTTTATTCTGCACATATCTTCTGTTGTGTCTGGCAAGAAAATAAAAAACAGTCATAAAAATATATTGTGCATTTAATATTCAAGAGCCCAACCATATTTTACACAAATTAATCTCTTTAGTAAGTCAAATTCCAAGTCTCCTTTCCATAAATTTAATTATATATTAAAAGTTAGATGTTACCTAAGGGTGCTTAATATTCAATTTCACTGGAGGTGAAAAAATATTTACATATTTTGAAAATTTTTTGAATATTCATGGAGCACATATATAAGGACAAGTCAAATATGGATACACTGCATTTGATTAATGCCCTCTAAATACATAATAGATATTATTGCTTCAACTTGATAAGCATTATGAGTCCATATTGCTAGTGTTCACAGAAGAAAAAAGTATAGCTCTTCACTAATATTCACTATTGTAACAGGAGAGTAACTGTGACTAAAGAGATGATGTATAAAATAACTAAACCTTTAGCTAAAGTTTTTAGAATGTTAGAATAAGCACACTGTTAATAATCCCCTTAATTTTCTGAAGACTTATTATAAAAGTGGATGAACAGAGTAATAAAAAATAATATTTTTGCTTTTCATCTTGGCATAGTTAGATGGAAATAACTGATAACCACTATAATTATAATTTCACTATATATTTTAATAATTATGAAATACTTTAAGATAAGCCATGGAGTAAAGTTTAACCACCCACCCCTACCTAAAGTCATATCTATAAAGAAGGACTTACATTGACTCCACATTTTTTTAATTTTTACTATGAAAACTAGTGTCTACTCTGGAGATAATCACCCCATCATGAGTGATTATATGACACACAACAGACTCAGCAAATAGCAATCTCTTTGGTATTTACATTTGCTCATATGATGAAAACACTTTATTTTGTATTATTTTCTATTTATTTATTGTATTATTGTTGACACTATTCATGAAAACACTTTAATGGCTAATTTTGCTTCATCGATTTATATGACACACTTTTCTGGAAGCCTTTTGTCCTTTGCAGAGACTACATAAGGTTTACCTCATAAGGGGGATCCTCTGTTTATTCTTTTGTTTTAAATTACTGTGGCTAAAGTGGTGTTGATCTAGAAGACTTGCTACTAGAATTGAGAGGGTTGGAGAAAGAGATTTAAGGTTGATCTACAGAAAAATTAGTAGAGAAACTGAGAAAGCAGGATAAAAAAAGTATTGTACTTCTACAAGCACTGAACTTTAACAATAAGTATAGAGATACTACTAGAACCAAGAACGATAACAAACCTTGTCGTGTGGAGTTGAAGTTTAAAGTCGGTATTTCTAGGGAAGCAGGATAGGGGCATGTAGGAGAGAAGCTGTCACAATCTAATCAATCTTCCTTGTAGCTGTTGCAATGTTGTAACTGTATGTGGGTGGCCCTGTCTGCTGCTTGCAATGAGTTATAGCTGCAAATAAAATAAAAATTAATAACTTTATATGCATAGTACATTTTGTAATCATCTTATGAGTGGCTAGCTGGGAGCAAAAATAAAACTTAAAATTTGCAGGTTTGACATGTGATGTAGTAGAGTGCTGTTAACCTGCTACAATACTACACTATTACTTATTGGGTTACTACCTACTAATACTCACTGCATTTTCCAATATCTGAGTATTCTCTGTAGGCTGTAGTTTTTATAAGTAACAAGAAAAAAAGATATAAAGCTATGTAAATGTTGTTGTGGGAATACTTCAACATATATTCAGTAACTAAAATCTTAATTAGCAAAAACAATTTTGAGCACACCAGCAAAACCAAAATATTCATAACTTAAAAAGGAAATGAACTTATATAAAATATGTAACCTAACTCTCGAACATCCTTTCCAATACACTCTTATATCCCAACAAGGTCAAAGTTAACTGAAATAAATTGCTGTAAGTCTGGAATATTTGTCACAAATCAAAGAAAGGCAATTATCTTAGAGCAATTAATACTGTGTGATTTAAATTTTTCTCTTACTATAGGTGATTTTAAAAATTAAATGTTTGCAACATCATTCTCCAATTTTTGAATGATCTTGTTTTGGCATTTACTTTATATTCTTTATCTCATGAAATACCACAAAGCTTTGGAGATTAGAAAGCTGAAGATCATGAGATTAGCCATTTGATTTAGATCCTCATAGATTATGAATGACCTAGTTGAGATTTTAACTAATGTACATCCTACTCTAAAATGTGTTTGTATTGCACCATAACAAAACAACCTGCATATGGTAGAACACATTTATTTCAGGGAATCATAAAAATTTTACACATGTACCTTGTTTCTAAGTGCTTTAAAAGAGTTTAATATATAATTTTCAGTTTTTCTTAAAGCCGAGTCTTAAGTATATTCAGCTGACATCACTATAGTTTATTATGCTCACTTTAAAAGAATTCTTACTCATACCTAATTTAATCTTTATATTGTGTCACATTTGTTCAATTTTTTAGAAACATCTAAACTATTTTCTTGAAATAGCAACTTGTATTATATTTATGCCCATGTTTTATTGGTCTAGAGAATATAAAACTTTTTAAGTGTAGCAACATATACAATTGCTATAAAGAACTTTGTGATCAAAACAACTAACTCTTGGGAAGCAAAACACTCAAATGTTAAGAGAAAGGCTTGTCTTACCATTGGATGTTTAATAAAGCTTATCAGGGTCAGACAGTGGGTCTTTCAGCAAAAGAGAAAGCATCCATTAATCCAGAATGAAATCCTATTTAAAAAGTTTCCAATAAGATAGTAAAAATTAAAGGTTTGCTTTGTGTGAAAATAGTGATGAAATTCCATAAATATGAATAATGACATTTGAACAAGACTACTAGCACACTTGTATTTCCCTACTATATCAGAGTACTTAGCCCATATTAGATGCTGAGTGAATACTTATTTGTTGGATGAAGAGTTGGGTGATTGAGTGTATAACGTATAACTTCCAATCTATGAATGATTCATTCATTCAACAAGTAATTGTTGAATACCTACCATAGCCAGGCATATTTATTGACATTAAGAATAAAGCTAGAGCCCGGCCGGGCGTGGCTCAGCGGTTAAGCATCAACCTAGGATCCAGGCAATCAGGGTTCGATTCCCGGTCAGGGCACAGGCCCCGGTTGCGGGCTGCAGCCAATCAATGACTCTCTCATCATTGATGTTTCTGTCTCTCTCTCCCTCTCCTTTCCACTCTCTGAAATCAATAAAGATATATTAAAAAAAAAAAAAGAATAAAGCTAGAAAAAAAAAAAAAACCTGCTCTCATGAGACATTTTAGTGAATGTGATAGACATTATACAAGATAAATTGGTAAAATATAAAAAGAATATATTAGATAGCAATAAACTACCTATAAACTTCATAGTGACAAGTGGAAAAAGTTGAAAGCAAATGTTAATCACTGGTTAACTTTGGTACTCTTGCACACTTGGGTATAAGCAACTTAGAAAAGAAACCATTGCCCTGCCGGGTGTGGCTCAGCAGTTGAGCATGACCTAGGATCCAGGAGATAGCGGTTCGATTCCCGGTTAGGGCACATGCCCGGGTTGCAGGCTCGATCCCCAGTGGAGGGCAGGCAGGAGGCAGCCGATCAATGACTCTCTCATCATTGATGTTTCTATCTCTCTCTCTCTCTCCTTTTCTCTCTCTGAAATCAATAAAGATATATTTTTTTAAAAAGAAAAGAAAAGAAACCATCAACGAAATGAAAAGACAACCCAATGAATGGGAGTACATATTTGCCAATGATACTTCTGATAAGGGGTTAATACCCATAATTTATAAAGAAATTATGAAGCTTAATATCAAAACAAAAAACAATCCATTTTAAAAATGGGCAAAGAACCTGAACAGACACTTCTCTAAAGAGGACATTCAAATGGACAATGGGCATATAAAAAGATGCTCAACATCATTAATCAACAGAGAGATTCAAATTAAAACCACAATGAGATATCACCTCACACCTGTCAGAATGGCTATCATCAATAAACACCTCAAAAAATTAAAAATGGAATTGCCTTTTGACCCAGTGATTCTACTTCTGGGAAATTATCTGAAGAAACTGAAACACTAATTCAAAAGAATATGTGCACCCCTATGTTCATTAAAGTGTTATTTACAATAGCCAAGATTTGGAAGCAGCCCATCAATAGATGAGTAGATAAGAAGGCTGTGGTACATTTACACAATGGAATACTATGGGGCTATAAAAAAGAAGGAAGTTTTCCCTTTTGCATCAGCATGGATGGACCTGGAGAATATTATGCTAAGTTATATAAACCAGTTAAAGAAGGACAAATACTATTGATTTCACTTATATGTGTAATCTAATGAACAAAAAAACTAGCAAACAAAATAGAAATAGACTCATGGATAGAGACAACAGACTGGCAGCTGTCAGAGGGTAAGGAGTTTGGGGGGCTGGGTGAAGAAGGTTGAAGGGATTAAGCAAAACAAAATCCTCATAGACACAGGCCACAGTTTGCTGATTACCAGAAGGAAAGGGGGGGTGTGTGTGTGAGGGGAAGTAGAACAGAGTAAAGATAGGATAAACGGTGATGGAAGGAGGCTTGACTTTGGGTGGCGAACACACAATACAATATACAGATGATGTATTATAGAATTGTACACTTGAAAACTATATAATTGTATTAACCAATGTCACCCCAATAAATTCAATTAAAACAGAGAGAGATAAGAGCTCAATCAAAAGCCAAATAAACAAGAATAGCCTTCTGTTTCTTAGAAAATATTCATTGCTATTATTAAAAAATAATGCTTTATAAACTAGATATATTAGAAGGTAATAATGAATAGTGCAAGTGATAGTAAGCTTTTCAATTCCTTCTGAATGAAAAACTCAGAAATTTTCTTGGTATTCATGTATTCTAAAAAAGTTCACAGTTATATTAAACTTTTTGTTCAACTACCTCAAATGTGGCAGTTTCTCATTTAACTTTCTTGAAGTCAGCACTAAACATGAAGTTTGGTTAACAAGAGCATGTTACTGAGACTTTCTGTAGCTCTAGTACTCAATTCTTTACAGCTTATTGAAAATATTTGCAAGTGTATTTTACATAAAAGCTCTTGAAACCTCAGAGGAAAGATTAAGTAATGACATTTTCCTTTTTGATTTCAGTTTTATGTTTTCATTAGTATTTTCAAGGAAACATTTTGTTTAAAAGTGTTTTATTGTAGGCCTTACTAGTCATTAATTTTAATATTTCCCTGTTACATATTTTAATCATTAAGCAAAATTTTAAAATCTCAATAAATCAAATAAATAAATAAATGAGTTTAAGAAAACAGTATCATGTAAATCATGATAAAGTTATTGAGATAAATATGGAAAGAATATAATTGACAAAGAATATATGTTGCTTTGATTGAAAAGTCTCTTAATGGGTAAGTGATCCAAATGTTTTCATTGTGATTCAATCTTCTTTATAACAAGTGCTCCTCTAGACATGGTATCTAAATTCTTTCCTAAGGTATCTAATGGAATTTTAAAATGTTGTTTGTGGTGTTATTGTTGTTTCTTCATAATGATCAAAATTCTTTGCTGACTAAATGTAAATTGGATAATTTTGAAATTAATATATTTAATATGTCTCTCATTTTCCCAGCCTTTGCCCACCTCCACCCAGCTCCACCTCTTCCTTTGGGTCTCCCCCACACTATTGTCTGTGTCCTATTTTCTTTAGCTAATCTATTCAATCTCACTGTTTTCAGAGGAGTCATGACAGGCTACTGGAAAATTTATTGAATGAAATTTTTTATTATTGTTTCTTCCGGTTCTTATTTTTGCCTTAAATTCTTATTTTCTGATTCTGACCAAACAATAAAAGCTCTCTTTTTGTCTTTATGTATGCATAGTATATTTAATGCAATTGCTGATATATTGGATCTAGGCCTATCACATATTTATTAGTTTAAACCTTATAACTATGTTTTTTTCTGTTTTTGATTTTTTCTGATTAATTAATAATCATGTTATTAATATTTCCTCTTTTTTAGCATTTGGTTAGGCATTCCTTTACTTTTAGTGATATCTTGAGAGATATAATATTATCCTTAATATTAAAATATGGCTATAATATCTTCCTTTTCTATTATCTCAAAAGGTATCTTCCATTCCTATGAATCTAGATTAGGCTCTGCTTAATTTACTGACATTTAGTCACCATTTTGAATTCAGCAATAAGTTGTCAGGAAAAGAATATTAATCAGCAGTCAGAACTCATAATCCTTTTGTCCTTCTCTTGTTTATTGTGCAATTATCATTATTTTAATTACCCATCTATTTAAACTCAGTAAGTGAATATAGTCAATATTTACTTATATTTACACATATGCTTCCCCCACCACCATCTTTTAACTTTTTCTTTCTTTCTTGTTTCTCTGAACTGCCTTCTGGGGATATTTTCTCCTGCATGAACATTACTTTTATGCCAGTTGGTACAAATTTGTTAGTCTCTTTCTTTAGGTCCTATGCTTTAATCTTTATGTGCTTTAGTGTGTTTATATTGTTCTGAACTGTCTTCAGTTCACTAATTCTCTCTTAGGCTCCCTCCAATCATCTCTTAAAATCATTCATTGAATTCTTAAATTTAGTGATTGTACTTTCCAATTTTAGACATTTGTTTACCTTAATTTCAGTTTCTGTTTCTCTACTTACTTTATCTTGTATTTTATTTTCCTAAACATATTGTGCATAATATTAAAATTTGTCTTTAATATTCTCATTATTTTTTTTTTGTTCCCTTTCTGTTATTTAACTCTATTCACCTTTTTAGAGAAAGGTCTGTGTTTTTATAGGTCTGGTAATTTAAATGGAGAGATGGATATTGTTTATGGAAAATCATGTAGGTAACTCAATGCTATGGCTTATGTTTCTCTATCGAGGATTTAATTTTGCTTCAGGCTGTCAGCTAGGCTGAAGCCAAAAGCAAATATAGATCAACTTAATTTAAATTAATTGTAATGGGGCTTTGATTCCTGGGATGAGTGGTCTATATTTGATGTAAGCTTGCTGTTAGTGTTTACCCGTCATGGTTTCTTCCAAAAACTGGCAGTTATACCTTCCTTTCCACTATCTTGAGTTGCAGCTTTTATTTATTCATTTCCCCTTCCCTAAGACTTAAAAATTTTACATTCATTCACTGGAAGAGAAAAGTGATACCAAATTGGATTCATATTTCTGGTTTTCTTTACTTTTCAGTATCTTAGCTGCACAAATCCTTCTTAGCTTGTTAGCAATACGATGACTTCAAGCACACATTGAACATTTGTCAGCCTCATCATACAAGGATTTCTCTCACAAATGTAGAGCTAGAGACACTTCACTTCCATAGTCACAATATTGAAGTTGGGCAAACTTCACATTGATTTTTGTCGAACCTATCAAAAAAATATTTCACAGAATTGTGAATACAGGGTGAAACATGCATTTTGTTGTTGCTTTTTAAAAATTTATCTTTATTGTTGAAAGTATTACAGATGTCCCCTTTTTTTCCACATTGACCCCCTCTACTCTGCACTGGGCCAACACCCCACCAGGCCTACTGCACTACTGTTTGTGTCCATGGGTTATGCACATATACATATAAGTTATTTGATTAATCTTTTCCCACTCTCCCTCCCCTCCTTCCCTCTGAGATTCCTCAGTTTGTTCCATGCTTCCATGTCTCTGGATGTATTTTGTTACTCAGTTTATTGTGTTCCTTATATTCTACATATAAATGAGATCATGTGATACTTGTCTTTTTCTGACCGGCTTAGTTTGCTTAACATAATACTCTCCAGGTCCCTCCATTCTGTCTCAAAGGGTAAGTGTTCTTTTTCAGAGGTTCATAGCATTCCATTGTGTAAATGTACCACATCCTTTTTACCCACTCATCTGATGGGCACTTGCAAAATCTCCGAAATATCTCATAGCAATATGTTTGCTGATACATCTCCTAGGGCAAGGGAAACAAAGGAAAAAATAAACAGAGAACATATTTGCCAATGATACATCTGACAAAGGTCTCATTTCCAAAATATATAAATAACTCATACAAGTTAACAAAAGAAAGACAAACAATCTAATTTTAAAAATGGGCAAGGGACCTAAATAGACACTTCTCCAAAGAGGACAGAGAGATTGCCAAGAGATACATGAAAAAATGTTCAAAGTCACTAATTATCTTAGAGATGTAAATTAAAATGACAATGAGGTATCACCTAACACCTGTCAGAATGGCTACCATCAACAAATCAGCAAAGGACAAGTGCTAGAGTGGATGTGGAAAAAAGAGAACCTTAGTCACTGCTGCTGGGAATGCAGACTTGTGCAGCCACTATGGAAGACAGTATTGAGTTTCCTCAAAAAATTAAATGGAGCTGCCATTTGACCCAGTGACCCCACTTCTAAGATTAGAACCTAAGAATCCCAAAACACCAATCGGAAAGAATATATGCATCCTTATGTTCATAGCAGCACTATTTACAATATCTAAGCTTTAGAAACATGAGTTTTTGCTTACTTGTAACAGATGCCACCTGACACTATATAAGCCATAAATTTAATTTTTCTATAGGAAAGTTTTAGAAATTGCTAAAGTTTAAGTGTAACCTTCTGTGAGATTGTGAAGCTACTGGTATCCACAGTCATAGGGAAGTTTCCACCCACTTGCAGGCTTTTCTTTAATAATTGCCTGGCTCTCAAAAGGAGAATTAATTAAGGAGAATACAGAGATAATTTTCCTCACCTATGGTGGTGCTGGCTAGTAGAGAGGAAAACAGCCACTGCTGAAATCTATGTAAACCCACGTACCCCATCTTACTTATGGCGCAAAAAATTTATTCTGTTGGTGAAAATTTCCATTGCAGCTGTTGAAAGATCAGGGGAGCCACCACTGACACTTGCCTGGACCCATTTTTCTTATATCCTTTAGGTAACTAAGGCTTTAATCTGCAGGGGGACAATTTATAAACTATAATCTGAAGGCGTTGTTGGACATGCACTGCAGTGGGAGAAAGGAAAGAGAATCCAAAAATAGTCTTGGAGGAGGGGAAGGAAACCTTGTGAAGGCTATACCTTCATCTCAGTCCATAGCCAGAGGCTTGAGATAGTTCAAGATCAGAACATCACAGAATGCTCTTCCATAACCCTTTCCCTCTACCACCACACTAAGAAGCCCCAAGGAAAAACCTAATAATGGAAAAGAGTTAGGATGGCTGAATAAGAGAGACACTATCAAGGGAGAAGTACAAAGGAGAAACCAAAACCCAATTAGGGAGACTAAAATAAAGCATAAGTATTCCTTGACTTATCATGGGATAACATTCCTAACAACTCGTTGTAAGTTGAAAATATCGTAAATCAAAATGTATTTAATACACCTAAATATAGAACATCATAGCTTAGCCTAGCCTACCTTAAATGTGCTCAGAACACTTACATTAGCATACAGATGGGTGAAGTTATCTAACATAAAGCCTATTTTAGAATAGCGTTGAACACCTCATGTAATTTATGTAGTTATGTCTTGTCGCCTTCACACTGGGCAAGTGTTTTGAGTTTCATCTCAAGTGTAATTGCCTTCCTCTTTTTTTTCTCACCAGAAGCAGGAGACAGATGGGTGTTTGTAGACATGATCAGATGTGAAAACACAAAACACAATATCCAAGAAATGCTGGCAATACAGTACACTACAGTGTATTGGTGGTTTATTCTAGTTATCACATGGCTGGCTCGGAGCTGTGGCTCACGGCTGCTGCCCAGCATCACAAGAGAATATTGTACCACTTATCACTAGCCCAGAAAAAGATCAAACTTCAAATTTTGAAGTATAGTTTCTACTGAATACATACTGCTTTCACACCATAGTAAGACAAAAAAATCACAAGTAGAGCCATTATAAGTTGGGTACTGTTTATATTCAAATTAGTATAGAAATTTGAATCTCTGGTGGCCATAGCAACAACAAATTTCAACTCTGTTAACTATAGTAACAACAAACTTTACATAAATTCTGATTCCTAAATAGATTCACGAAAACCCTCCTTCATACTAAAGACTTAGGAGAAAGAAATGGTGCTCTTCTCCACACATTAAACATTAAGTCCCTTAGTATCTATGTGTGATACAACACATTCACCTCACAGCAAACCATTACTAAGCATGGCAAAGTCTAGCAAAAAACACTCTGAAGAAACAAATCAATTATGACAAACAAAGCCAAATATATCAGAATTACCAGGTAGAGAATTTTAAATAACCATGATTAATATGTTAACAATTCTTATGGAACATACAGGAACAGATAGATAATTTTAGGAAATATATGGAAAGTATAAGAAAAAAATGGAATTGAGAAAAATTAAAAACAGTATAACAGAAATAAAGAATGCCTTTTCTAGACTCATCAGTAGAGTGGACAGAAAAGATGAAAAACCTAGTGAACTTGAAGATATTTCAAAAGAAATATCCCAAACTGAAAAATAAAAGGAAAACATATATCCTGATTATTACCCCTATATTTAATATTGTAAAATATGCTGTATTTAGAGGCAACAGTTAGACCCCTACATTATAGCAATTTTAATCCTCACCTGAGGATATTGTTTCTATTGTTTTTCAGGGAGAGTGGAAAGGGGAGAGAGGGCTAGAAACATCACTGTGGCTAGAATAGAACCTGGGACCCTTCAGTCTGAGGGCTGATGCTCTAACCACTAAGTCAAACCGGCTAGGGCTACATAATAATGATTTTAAAGCAATAATTTATTTCCTTACAAAAGTGGTACTTGTATATAGGACATATACTTGATGTATCTATTATGATAGCACACTTTCATTGTGCTACATTCATTGTAGATGAGCTACATCATCATTGATAAGGAGTTCCTTAGGGCTTTCTAGTTTCTACAGGATGTCCCAAAAAAATGTATACACACTTTAATAGCTGATTCTATTACATTTTGAAAATGAAGTGTATTTTAATAAATACTGCCTTTATAATTATTCAAAGTGTATATACAGTTTTTTGGGATACCCTCTATTTTCTCAAGGCATTTTCAAAAAACTGTTCAGAAAATATATATATATATATATGTATCTACTAGAACACAATAAAAAAATACTTTATTCTCTGAAAACTGAAAAATGTAGAGTGGGAATTTGGGATTAGAAATTATTCTTAGCCTTCCTGGAATAAAAGGGCACATTTTCTCTAATAGATTATTAATTCCTAGGCTATCTTAGAAACTGAAATCACTACCATAAAAAAAGGTATTATGGCAAACAACATTTTTTTTTAGTCTTTTCAAGAAATAAATACTCAGGTACTGACATTTCAGAAATGCCTCTGCAAAGGTGAATTAATTAAATGTATTTCCAGCCATAGTTCTGAGAAATGACAGTAATACTTTTTGGTTATTTAGATTAATGGTAATTGTATGTTTGCAGCAAGGCTCCTTTTAGGGCAAATAAAATATTTATTCCCATAGGTCTTCAAACACAACTTTTTCAATAGGTTTAAATATAATACCTGGTGGCCTATACTTAGATGCACGTGTGTGTGTTTGTGTGTGTGTGTGTGAAACATCAGCTATAAAAAGAAACATCCATACATTCTTTCTAAATAATGTTTTTAAACATTATTTAAAGACAAGGTTTTACTCATTGCTGTATTATGTAGAAAATGTAAAAAATTGAATAAAACATTCAAAAGTGCTCTATGATTTTACTTTAATTGTTCATATTGAAATAAATCCCATAAAGTAAAATCTAAAGTAAAATACAACGCTTATCTTAGCTATTTGGGCTTCTATAACAAAATACCATCGACTGGGTGGCTTATAAAGAACAGAAATTTATTTCTCACAGTTCAGGAGGCTGGAAGTATGAGATGGTTTCTGGTGAGAGTCCTCTTCCTGGTTGCAGGCAGCCAATTTCTCATTGTGTGCTCATATGATTGAAAAGGAAGCAAAGTCTGTCTCATCATTCTTATAAGGCCACTAATCCCATTCATGAGAAGTCTACCTTCAAGGCCTCAATTTAATCCTAATTACTTCTGAAAGGCCTTACCTCCTAATACCATCGCATTATGGAGTAGAGTTTCCACTTTTAAAATGTGGAAAATAAGAATCATTAAATATGAAGTAATTTCATGTGGCTTGGTAATAAAATATTCAAATATCTGGAACTGAGATTGTTTTCAGCAATGTGATAATTTAGATATAAAAACTCCAGATGTTGAATTTACTTATTAAAGCAATAAGGATTTTAAAAATTAAGAAGGAAAACAGGAAAGCCAGAAAGTGAGCAAAAATGGGTGAGGAGGAAGGAAGAAGGAAGGAAGATGGAGGGAAGGAAGGAAGGAAGGAAGGAAGGAAGGAAGGAAGGAAGGAAGGAAGGGAGGGAGGGAGGGAGGGAGGGAGGGAGGGAGGGATAGCTTTGCAGTATCAGGTTTTTATTTTCCTTCACACACAATCAGCATCTGAATAGTCAGAATTATTTGAATCTTTTTTAAATTGAATTTATTGAGGTAAGATTGGTTAATAAAATTATATAGGTTTCAAGAGTACAGTTCTATAATGCATCATCTATATATCATATTGTGTGCTCACCACCCAAAGTCAGGCCTTTCCATCACCACTTATCACCCCCTTTACCATCTCTTACCTCTCCCCACCCCCATTTCCCTCTGATAATGTCCATACTGTTGTCTAACTTCAGGGTTTTGTTTTGGTTTAGTTTGGTTTGGTTTCGCTTGGATTTTTGCTTAATCCCTTGACCTTTTTCACTCAGTGTCGCCTACCCACTACATTCTGACAGCTGTCAGTTTCTCAGTATCAATGAGTCTGTTGAATCATTTTTGTAAATTTATCTTTATTGTTGAAAATATTATAAATATCCCCCCTTTCTCCCCCATTGTTCCTCTCCACCCCGCCCCCCCCCCCAGGCTTTCACCACATTATTGTCTGTGCCCATGGTTTATACATATATAAGTTCTTATACACATATAAGTCCTTTGATTAATCTCTCCCCACCCACGCCCCCACCTCTGCATTCTCACTGAGATTCATCAGTCTGTTCCATGCTTCTATGTCTCTGGATCTATATTATTCCTCAGTCTATTTTGTTTATTAGATTCTCCATATGAGTGAGATCATGTAAAACTGAATGGGGAAGAATCAGAAAACCTGAATAAGCTAATAACAACTGATGAAATCGAAGCAGTAACAAAAAAACTCCCAGCAAACAAAAGCCCTGGTCCAGGTAACTTCACAGGGGAGTATTCTAATTCTTTAAGTTGTAGGGTTAGTTTACTAAACATTTTTCTTGCTTTTTTAGGTAGGCTTGCAGTGCTATGAACTTCTCTCTCAAGACTGCTTTTGCTGTGTCCCATAGAGTTGGGGTTGTTGTGTGTTCATTTTCACTTGTTACCAGGAAGTTTTTTATTTCTTTCTTGATCTTATGGGTAAACCATTCATTGTTTATTAACATGCTATTTAGTCTCCATGTGTTTGAATGTTTTTGAGTGTTTTTACTGTAGTTGATTTCTAATTTCATGCCCTTGTGATCTGAGATGCTTGATATGATTCAATTCTTCTTGAACTTGTGGAGACTGGTTTTATGACCTAATGTGTGGTCTATCTTTGAGCATGACCCATGTGCACTTGAAAGGAATGTATATTCTTCAGCTTTGGGATAAAATGTTCTATAAATATCAATTAAATCCATCTGATCTAATGTGCCATTTAGTCACTGCTTCTGTGTTGACTTTTTGTCTGGAAGATCTATCCAGTGAAGTTGATGGCATGTTAAAGTCCAGGACTATGACTGGACTGCTGTTGATTTCTCTCTTAAAGACCTTAAGGTTATTATTGATAGGTCCTTAATTATTGCCATTTTAATTCTTTATGCCTATGTTTCTCTCTCTATTTCTTCTTATCATTACAGAAGCCCCTTTAACATTTTTTGCAATGCTTCTATTTCTACTTTTAATTACAGCAGTCCCTTTAACATTTCCTGTAATGCTGGTTTGGTGGAGATATACTCCTGTAGTTTTTTTTTTGTTGTTTGGCACACTCTTTATTTCACCATCTATTTTGAATGATAGCCTTGCTGGATAGAGTAGTCTTGGTTTCAGATCCTTGTTTTGCATTATCTTGAATACTTCATGCCATTCCCTTCTGGCCTGTAGAGTTTCTGATGAGAATCCAGCTGACAGCCTTATGGGAGCTCCTTTGTAGGTAACAGATTGTTTTTCTCTTGCTGCTTTTAAGATTCTCTTTTTGTCTTGAATTTTTGGCATATTAATTATGATGTGTTTGGGCGTGGGCCTCTTTGGATTCTTCTTGCTTGGGATCCTCTGTGCCTCCTGAGTTTGTGTGACTTTTTCCTTGACCAAGTTAGGGAAGTTTTCTGCCATTATTTCTTCAAACATGTTCTCTAACCCTTGTTTACTTTTAACCTGCTCTGGCACTCCTATGATGTGAATATTTGTTATAGAAATAGATTTGTGTGTGTATTAGAGTCAGGAATATAAGTTTGATGTGTGTATTAGATTTGAAATAAGTAACTTCATCTTGTGTGACTGAGTGTAACTGTGAAGCCTGCGTGCCATGATAAGATTAACACTTTGTAGCCCTGGCTTCCAAGCAGGCCTGCGCTCTGTAGGACCCTGATAAGACACACTGAAGACGCACCACACCTTCAACTCAGCTGTTAAAAGCAGGGGCTTTTCGGCCACATCTTTGGATGCTTGTCTGCCCTCCACAGACTTCATCCCCAGCTCCGGGAAAGCTGACCCTGCCTTGCTCTGCCCTGCACCTCTCTAGGAGAACTTCCAGAGGGCTGCAGTGACCGACGCCGTTGCGGCCGCACCCCCAGACCTTGTGTGTGTCTTTCAGCGGATCCTACGGGTGGCCTGCTTGTGCCAAGAGCCATTGGGAACTGGTAAAGAAACTCTGTGTGATTTGCTTCATGTTTGTCTCTGTCTCCCTTCTTGAAATTTGAATTATTGGCTTGGTCTTATTGAATTAAAGTGTCTCTCGACCCTCACGGTGGTATAGCCACGTATTGGGAGTTAGACCACCTGCGTTTATGTCTCCAGAGAAACTGGACAATATTGTTACATTTCATGTTGTCCCACAGCTCCTTTAGACTGTCCTCCTGTTTTTTAATTTGTTTTTTTGGATCTCTGATTGAGTGATTTTTTTCTACACTGTCTTCCAATTCATTGATTTAATCCTCAGCTTCCTCTAATCTGCTGTTTATTCCTTCCAGAGTAGTCTTTATTTATGCTATGTCTTTCTTCATTTCCTTCATAGTTTCCATATTTTTTTTCATGCTGTTGAACATCCTTACAATCAGTATTCTGATATCTATATCTGATAGATTGTTTATCTCCATTTCATTTAGCTCTTTTTCTAGAGACTTCTCTTGTTCTTTCATTTGGGGTTTGTTTATTTTTATTGTTTGTCTCCCCACTTTGGCTGCCTATTTGGATTTGTTTCTATGTATTAGGTAGGCCTGCCAGGACTCTCAGTCTTTTTGGATGATCTCTGGTTCAGATCAATGTCAGACATTGTTTGTGACTGACCTTGAGTACCATGTTTGGAATTATCAACAACCCTAGGCTTGAGGTCCCCTCTGTTGGGGCTGGGTGCATTTGGACAGGACCAATATATACATCAAAGTTTGCTTTTCCAAGGCCTGTGTCCAGAAGTAGATCAGGCAAAGGCTCAAAGCACTCTGAGGTCTGCCTCTGCCTGCAGGCTGATTAATCTGATTCTCCTAAAGAGCTTTAGGTTGTAGAAAATCCACAGGGTGTGGTGGCTGATTGTTATCAGTCTCTTAATGTGCCTTAGGCAGTAGAAACTTCACAGGGATGGGGTGAGAGGTTTTCCAGCAGGGTGGGGCAATTGCTTCCCCCTCAGGCTAAAGTTGCTTGGAAGGTAAATGTCTGCATCTGCAGTATGGAGCAATGGCTAGGCACAGGAATACTGATGTGTGCCCTTTGAGCTCTACGTCCAGAGCCCCCAACCTTAGATTCTCTTCACACAGTTCCAGTCCACTCTGATCTGCCTCTGCTAGAGCCCAATGTGACTGTTTGCACACAAAACTTTATGTGTTGGCTCTTTAAGAGGGTGCCTGCATTTCTAGTCATCTCTCCCTGTCAGACAGAAAACTGGCTGCTTTTCATAGCCATATGTTTTGTGGTCACCCTTCTCAGTTCTGGTGCTCTTGGCTGGGAAGCCCAGACTGGTGCTTAGGCCACAGAGTCATCAATGGCACCCCCCACAGCTGAGATATCCTGATGAAATTTCAGCTGCTGCCTATGGGAGCCCAGCCAGCCCTCTCACTCCTCTGCCCTTTTTACCAATCTCTATGTGGTCTCCACTTTTCCTCCTTGGTTATCTTCAGTTGCAGTTTATTATTCAGGATGGTTTTTCTATATTTTAGTTGTAATTCCAGTTGGGTCTTGGGAGAGTGTCAGTGTAGTTTCCACGCAGTCCATTGCCATCTTTTTCTGCCTAGAGTCTACTGAATCTTGAAATGCGTTTTGAAACTACAAGGAAAGCACATGATATATAAAAAGTGAGGTCCTATTGCTGAAGTCAATGGGAATTGGTGGAAAAGATTTATTGAAGGCTACGTATTAATCTGATACTTTAGTGTTCCAAAGCTCTTACATCAACTAGCCCTGCTTAAAATAATTTGAAGTCTTATACTGATAGGTTTTGAAAGCCTTAGTGTTAAAGTAAGCATTAGTTAGGATACTTGTTTCTGATAAGTAATTTTTAATGAATAGCATAGCATGTAGAAAATATGGACATTTTTGATTTTGTATAATAAACTTCCAATAGGTTATCCTTAAATGTTTGAGAAAGAAATAACTGATTATAAAATATCTACTCAATTTATTTGGTACTGTGTTGATATTAAATACTATAACAAATAGAATGATTCACTCTTTCCTTGCTTCTAGGACATGTGATAGAGTTTAAAATATCATGCCTGGTGGGTGTGGCTCAGTTGGCTGAACACAGTCCCAAGTACCAATAGGTCACCAGCTCATGTTTTTTTGTTTTGTTTTGTTTTTGTTTGTTTTTTTAAACAAAGCATTAGTGTTATCTATTTGGCTATTAGTATTAGCAATTTAGCTACAATATTTAACAAGGTAAATTGTAGGCAAAAATTTAGTACAGTTTCAATTGAAACACCCCTTTTTTCCCCCCCCTGAAAATAGAGCAGCATTTGAAGGACTAATTTTTCTCTGCATCAGTTATAAGGAAGCTTCCCATCTATGAACAGGAACAAAAAAAGTATCTACAAACCTTGTAAACAGATCTGTATCATTTATAAACATAAATAATCCAAATTATTAACAGCCAACAGCAGACATTAAAGTATCGATTCTATGATCCAGGGCTCTTTGCTTGCCCAGCTTTACTCCTCCCTCTCTCCCATCCAGGATTGAGATAAACTAAAGCCCTGCTAATACACTGTTCAGGACCATTCTCAGGTACTACTGATGATCCACAGGTCAACTTATGACAAGTTACTGTTTATCTGTCAGTTCATTTCTCCCACCCCCCAAAAAGCACCCTCAGTCTGGCAGAAAGCTTTGCATTTTTTAAAAAAAATAAATCTACATTCGTACAAGTGTGTCTTCTGTTGAAGTCCAAAGACAAGGGCACATGCTCAGTAGGGGAAGTGCAGGAGGCAGCCAATAGATGTTTCTCTATCATTGATGTCACTATCACCCTCTCTAAAGAAATAAAAAACATATTAAAAATCACTGTATGTTTTCCTTTTATTCCTTGAGTAATTCTCCCACCCAGCCCCTCTTAAATTGAACATACCTTTAATGTATTGAATCTTTTTTTAAGATTTAATTTACTGTTTACATTGGTAGCAACTATGAAACTAAATTGTCAATCTTGAAACCAAAATTGTTGCCATTATTCAATTTTTATACAAGAATCTCTCTCTTGCCCAGCCTAGCATGGCTCAGCAGTTGAGCATTGACCTAAGATCCAGGAGATCATGGTTCAATTTCCGTTCAGGGCACATGCCCAGGTTGTTGACTCGATCCCCAGTTGGGAGTATGCAGGAGGCAATCAATTAATGACGACTGTCTCATCATTAAAATTTCTGTCTTTCTCTTCCTCTCCCTTTCTCTCTTTGAAATCAATATATATTTTAAAAATAAATTAAAAGAATCTCTCCCTCTCTCCCTCTCTCTCTCTTTCTCTCTCCTTCTGTGTGCGTGTGTGTCTATGTGTCAGAAGAATTCAGATAAGATATTAGGGGAATTGAAAGATATTTAATTGTTTTAAAAGCATCTGATGTCTTTTTATTACTATCCATCCTATCAAGAAAATAGGTAGTCTTTTTTTCCTTTTTGGAAGGGAATTCATGGCATTCAGGAAAATTGTGTGAACTAGCATATGACCTTAAATGTTTATTCAAGTTCTCTCTATAACTCTTTAATACAAAATTCTGGGTTCCTATGCATTAAAAAGGAAGCAAAAGACCTCAAGAACATAGTTTTGAGAAGTATGAGATACATGCATATATAATTAACTATATATATAATAACTATAAATATTAGTAGAGTAGTTTGATACACATCTAATTGAAATTTTAATAATAAAAAGGAAACTCAGAGGTACTGCCTTTTTATTTGGCCTTTGAAGCAATATTTTGAAATATTACATAGAAAGATTATATGGGTATACATGCTCATTTATTACTACTGTATTTGTATTCTATGTAAATTCAAACAATAGCAAAAAGACTTAAAAATTCAAATGGGCTTTGGCAGGTTGCCACTCTTTCTAGTCTGAATTCAAATTAGTCCATTGCTGAAATTTAAATTGGAATTAAAAAGTCATAGTTTTCTTTTAAATACAGTTTTCATGGATGTTTAAAAATTTTCAGAATAAACTAAATTAATACAAACACATACTATTGCTATTATTGTTTTAATAAATACCAAAACTATTACAAACAAATATGGGGCTCTAAACTAATATTCTACTCTTTCATAAAATGCATACATAATTTATTCAATATATATGTTACTAAAATATAGGTTTCTGGAATTATAGATAATTAAATATTGCTTTCTATGATAAATCAAATCAATCAAAATCATTTTTAAAAATAATCAAAAGAATTAGAAATCTATTTTGTAAATGCAGCAAATGAAAATTTAAAAATTACATGTCTCAACATTACTTAATCTAGATCGATCACCTTTTACTACATCTGACATAATTTTACACTATTAATAACATTTGTTTATCTACTTAACTCACTTCATAAAATTTATAAAATTTGATTAAAAAACTAGTTTGCAAAGTCATTGTCTACAAATCATTTATAATCATTTTGCACATTACAAATATTGATTATGGAATTTTTTTCTAAATTTTGTTATAAATTTTCCAATATGTCAAATTTTTGAGCATTTATTATTACATAATTCAATAAAGCTTCTGTATTAGTCAGAGTTCATCCAAGAAACTGAATCAGTAGGTTATATAAGGAATTAGCTCTCATGATTGTGGAGGTTTGGCAAGTCCAAAATCTGATAAAGATGGTAGCAGTCTGGAAACCCAGGAAATGGTTGCAGTTTGAGATCAAAGGCAGTCTGCTATAGAACCAGGAGGGCAGACTATGCAGAATTTCTCTTGTAGGGGGGAGATCAACACTTTGTTTTATTCAGGCCTTCAACTAATCAGATGAAGTCTACCCACATTTAGAGAACAATTTAATTTAATCAAAGTCCACCAATTTAAATATAAATCTCATCCAAAAACACCCTAACAAAAACATCTACAATAATGTTTGACCAAATACTTGGGCACCATGGTCCAGATAAAGTGACACATAAGATTAACCATCCCATGTAAAGTACAGAATAGGAAATAAAGAACAGAAAAGGTTTACCATTCCAAATCCACCCCTTGTCAACTTGGCATCCATATGAAACTCTTTAACCCATAGTAAATTTCCAAATGAAGACAATAACAAGGAGATACTTTTGCCTAACATGATAGGATTATCCTGTGTACAAGCAAAAATGCATTAACTCTTTTCCCAGAAGAAAATGCAAAACCTTGGATTATCTTTACTCTTCTCCTTGTATCCTGTACTTAAATACTATAATGTAAAGTTAACAAGACTTAAATAATGTGATATAAAATAAATATATGTTACATGATAAGAGAATGAGGGGAGAAAAAACAAGTTATTTGCTTAATATCACATATATGTATTCTGTATATATACATCTATAAATATATATATATATATATTTGGTAAATACCTTGTTTAGGTAGATAGATATAGATGCACAAACATATTCATAACAAAATAAGGAGGAAATACTTATGACATTATAGTCTTTGTTTCTGTAACTGGTCACAAGGTCATAGCTGGTATTTATAAATATCATGTTGCTCTATTTGTTTTATATTGTTTTTGCCTTCAGCAAGCACCTCAGCTAGTTATGGTTCTTTGCCTGGTGAGTTATTAAGATCTTTATTCCTGAAGGGCCTGGGCTATTCTTAATAGTGCCTGCTTTGAGTTGTCATTATTTTCCATTGACTTTAATCACCGGGCATGGTAATACTAAAGAGGTACCCTTGGGAATATCCTGCATTCCAGACATACTCTTTTTTTTCTTCCATTGGGAAATAGCAGTCCAATTTCTCTTTGGTGGTAGTCAGAGTTGTCAGAGTTGGGTGTTCACCACCCCAAGTCAAGTCTTTATTCATTACCATTTATCCCTCAACGAAATAACTATAGTCAACATAGAGAATTACATTGATTTCTAATCACCAAAGATAACTTACATAAATATATTTATTTATAACTTATACAATATATATTCTTACTCAACTGCATCCAAAAACCATTAAACCATGTGATTATTCTAAACTGACCATGATTGCTTGGCCACCACAACCATCAGAGTTAACTCCCTTTTTGCCTGTTTATTTTGAGCCATCAAAAGCCCAAAGTGGCCAGGTGGTAGTCTTAACTTCCAATTCAATGGAATCTTTTTATTTTTTGTCCTCACCAGAGGATATGTTTTAATTGATTTTTGAAAGAGAGGAAGGATGAGGTGGGGGAGAGGAAAAAAGGGAGAGAGAGAGAGACATCAATCAATTGCCTCCCATATGTACCCAGACTGAGATCAAACCCACAACCCTAAGTATGTCTCCTAAAGGGGAATCAAACTCACAAATTTTGATGTATGGGACGACTCTCCAACCAGCTGAGCCACCTGGCCAGAGCCCAGTGGAATCATTATTAATTTGTCTCTCTTGTTATAAGTTTTCCTTCCTTTGGAACTAAGATCTCTAGGCCAGTAAGGCCAAAGGACTGAGGCAGAAAGCAAAAATATTTGCTAGTAGGTAAAGTATCATTTTGCTATTATGAAGGGTAATAGTACATGATACTACTCTCATTTCCATCACTTGATTTTCAGACCTGTGAATCCTAGCTAATACTGAGATGGCTGGGATACCAAGAGTAACATCCAGGATTTATTTACCTAATGCTATCCTAGCTGGAACCTTGGTATTCTTTTTAGAACATGCTTTCTTATTTTTTTCAATATGAATAGGCTGAGAATTTCCTAAAACTTCAAATCCTGGTTCCTTTTTTGCTTAATACCTCCATAAATTTATCTCTCTCCTCTCACATTTTACTACAATCAGTAAGGAGAAACCAGGAAGAGTTTTGTATGTTTTTCATACTACATAAATTCAAATTGTTTTAGTACCTAACACATAACATTTAATAATTGGAATACAATTCAGATTCAATTTAATAATTGGAATTCAAATCTATCAGATGAATGATCTGAATACAACTCAGACTCTGTGAATGATGAAATTTGATAAATTCGAATTATTATTATTGTTGGAAGTGTCACAATTTTAAGAAAATCCTTATTAAATCTTTTACAATTGAAGCATCCTTACAAATTAATGATCACTGGTTAGATAACCATGGCCAATTTTTTAAAATATGTCTTTATTGACTTCAGAGAGAGAAAGGAGAGAGAGAGAGAGAGAGAGAGAGAGAGAGAGAGAGAGAGAGAGAAACATCAATGATGCGGGTCATTGAATGGCTGTTCCTTGAGTGCCCCCCTACTGGGGATCGAGCCCAAAACCCAGACATGTGCCCTGCCCAGGAATCAAACTGTAATCTTCTAGACCATAGATTGATGCTCAACTACTGAATCAGGTTGGCCAGGAATTCATGGCCAATTTAGAATAATCACATGGTTTAATAGTTATTGGATGCAGTTGAATAAGAATATATATTGTATATATTATAAATAAATATATTTATGTAAAGTATCTTTGGTGATTAGAAATCAATGTAATTCTCTATGTTGACTATAGTTATTTCATTGGGGCATAAATGGTAATGGATAAAGACTTGACTTGGGGTGGTGAACACACAATACAGTGTATAGATGATGTGTTGTAGAATTGTACACCTTAAACCTATATAATTTTGTTAACCAGTGTCACCCCAAAAAATTTAATAAAAAGAAAAAAAAGTAGATGCAAAACTAACATGTAACATACACTAAGCCTACTTATCTTCCATCAGTGTGTGGTATTAAAATATATGTAATTTGTTTAACCTAGTGTGTATGCTGAGTGAAATTAAGTATGGCTCTCAGTAAATGTTAGCCTAAAAGCCAGTTAGCAACATAATCTATAAGGATTTTTGTTGTAGTTGCCAGTGAGTAAGATTTTTGCCCATGATTAGAAGAATTAATGTTGCTAAAATGTCCATACTACACAAAGCAATGTAAAAATTCAGTGCAATCCCTATCAAAATCCCAATGACATTTTTCACAGAATTAGAAAAATAATCCTAAAATCTTTATGGGACCAAAAATTACACACAAAAAACAAAGCAATCTTGAAAAAAAGGAATAAAACTAGATGTATGCAGTTCCTGATTTCAAACTACATTACAAATCTATAGTAATAGAAACTGTATGGTATTGGCATAAAACCAGATACACAGATCGATAGAATAGAATAAAAAATCTAGAAATAAACCCACACATGTATGGCCTATTAATTTACAACAAAGGAGCCAAGAATATACAATAGGAAAAGAATAGCTTCTTCAATAAATGGTGCTGAAAAACTAGAAAGCCATACAAAAAGGGTGAAACTGTATCACTACTTTACACTATATACAAAAATCAAGTCAAAATGAATTAAAAACTTGAATGTAGACCTGAAACCAAAACTCCTAGAAGAAAACATGGAGTAAGCTCCTTGAGATGGGTCTTGATAATTATATTGTTGGATTTGACACCAAAAGCAAAGGCAATAAAAGCAAAAATAAACAAGTGGTACTACATCAAATATTTTTGTGCAGCAAAGAAAAACATCAAGAAAATGAAAATGTGCCTGGCCAGCATGGTTCAATGGTTGAGCATCAACCTATGATCCAGGGGATTGAGGTTCAATTCCTGGTCAGGGTACATGCCTGGGTTGTGGGCTTGATCCCCAATAAGGGGCATGCAGGAGGCAACAGATCAATGACTCATCATTGATGTTTCTATCTCTCTCCCTCTCCCTTCCTCTCTCTGAAATCAATAAAGACATTAAAAAAAAAAGAAAGAAAAGGAAATGAAAATGTAACTTACAAAATGGAAGAAAATATTTGCAATCCATATATCTGATAAAGAATTAATATTACAAAATATATGGAACTCATAAAACTTAAATAAAAACAAACAAAGCAACAATCCTATTAACAAAATTAAGCAGAGGGTCTGAATAACATTTTTCCAAAGAAGACATTCAAATAGCCAACAGTTATATGAAAAGATACTGAAATCATTAATCATCAGGAAAATGTAAATCAACTAGATACAACTTCACACCTGTTAGAATGGCTATTATCAAAAAGACAAGAAATAATAAGTGTTGGTAAGGATGTGGAGAAAAAGGAAACTTTGTGCACTGTTGGTGGGAATGTACAATAAAAAGAATTAAGCTATTCATACTTATTTAAGAGCTTTATGTATTTTAAGAAAATATAATGGAATGCTAATTATTCAGCATGATATCTATTTTAAACCACTCACATTGGTTTCATATAAACAGTGGTCTCTAAGGAAACTACTAGAACAATGTTTTCTGCTGAACTGTCTCCCTTTAAAATTTATATCTTAAACCCCTATTCTCCAGTACTTCCAAACAACTTTACTTGGAGATAAGTCTTTTAAAGAGTATTATAAGTTAAGTGAGAAAATTAGGGAGAACCTTAAATTCAATCTGACAAGTGTTCTTAAAAGAGGACTTTTGGATATCAACAAGGAAACCAGTGGCTATGAAATGAATGTTTGTGCTATCCAAAATTGATACAATGAATTTAAGCCCAATGAGATGGTATATGCAGATGGGGCCTTTGAGATGTTATTAGGGTTAGATGAGATCAGGAGAATGGATTCCTGGCCCAATGGGATTAGTGTTCTTATAAGAAGAAATACCAGTGTTCCCTTAAGTAGTACATGTACTAAAATTGGAAAAATGCAGAGATGATTAGCATGGCCCTTGTGCAAGGATGACATAAAAATTCATGAAACATTAGGGAGGAGGAGATGGAGGAGGAGGAGCAGGCAGAAAGGTACAAGAGAACATATTCTCTCTCTTCCCCGTCATGTGAGAACTTAGAGGAGGCAACTGTTTGCAAGCCATGAAGAGAGCTCTCACCAGGAACCAAATCAGGTATCACCTTGGTCTTGAATTTTAAGCGACCAGAACTATGAGAAAATAAATTTCCCTTGTTTAAGACAGTCTGTGCTATTTGGTTATGACAGCCCTAGCAAACTAACGCAACCAATATTTGTTATAGTATTATTATCATAATATCTAATTCAAAAAAGAGACAGAGAATATTAATAATGCATGAAGGGAAATGGTACACAACAGGAAGTAAACAAGTGAAAAAATTATTTCAAATAAATAATGTATTGAGTTTGACTTCATCATCAAAGAAAGGACTAATTTTTCTAGCAAGGAAAAGTAAAGTAGCAAATTAAAATAATCACATAAAAATGTGAGAGGTAAAACCTGATACTAGTTATTAACGTGACCAAATTTTATGAAAAATTATTTTTACTTTAGAAAATCACTGCCCAACTCTGGACAGTGTGGCTCAGTTGGTCATCCTGTGCACTGGATGGTCATGAGTTCAATACCCAGTCAGGGCATATACCTAGGTTATGTGTTCAATTCCCAGTTGGGGCATGTATGGGAGGCAACCAATTGATGTATCTCTCTCACATTGATGTTTCTCTTTCTTTCTCTTTCTCTCTCTCTCTCTCTTCTCTCTAAAAAAGAAAGAAAATCACTGCCTGTTTATTTGTGGAAAATAATTTCACCTAATATTTAAAAAATTTAGTGAAATAGGTGTTATTTTAAACTAATCATAGAAAGTATAAAAGTATCCTGTTTCATATCTATGCATTTTGATAAAAGAAAAACAGTCACAGACCAGTGATATAAATGCTATATTCTCATTTTGTAAAATATTATTTAAACTAGAATAGGGAGAAAACCTAAGTTCTATCCTCATTAACAAGAAAATATATAGTGTTAGTATCAATTAAAAAGAAGAAACCATTGCATAAAAAATATAGTTTAAAGAGAAAAATATAGGTAGTTACAAGTATAAAATTTTGAAACAAGTTATAAACAGTGTTACATATAGAACATAAGGATTAGGTACATGGAGTATATAAATTTCTTATATATTTACTGATATATTTTAAATTTACTTTATATTAGATTTTTCTTCTTTTTATATGTAATTAGGAGTTTGTAATTTTATATTAATAAAACAGTGTGCAAACATACCTTAAATTAGTCACATATTGAATTGTCTGTGTAAAATAGATTTAAATTTTCTACAGAAATATGAGCAAGAGGG
This sequence comes from Miniopterus schreibersii, assembly GCF_964146895.1. Lineage (NCBI taxonomy): Eukaryota > Metazoa > Chordata > Mammalia > Chiroptera > Miniopteridae > Miniopterus > Miniopterus schreibersii. The sequence continues at coordinate 94,429,959 of NC_138101.1, read as the reverse complement.
AATTTTAGCAATCACATTCTCTGGGAGACCTACTTGTATAATAAGATGATTAATAAACACTTGTTAATGTATGGAATAAACACTGAATAAAATTGTATGTTAAATTAATTTCTTTTTAAATCTAAACATTGGGTGTTGTGTATATGATCCACTTAAAACAAATTCGATATAACAGCACCTTTTGTCTTTCAAATGTTTTACGTATTTAAATATTTATAGACAGCAATATCCATCTTTAAAAAAACAAAAATTATGGACTCACAATATCCCTAAGGAATAAATAATAAATAATAAATAAAGGTGACTATTTAGTATCTTTCAATGTAAAAGGATTGAAGGGGGCTTTATATTCAAGATGCCAGAACAAATTGTAAACAATTACATTTACTTCTATATTATGAGAATTCATAATTTACAAATTGAACAGGCTGGAGTGGTCAAAGTGAATTCTATTTGATATGCTTTTTCATGTTCACTCTAACCAGTACTATATATTAAATGTGAATAAAATTACTAATCAATTATAGTAAAGATAAAAATATTCTTTTGAGGAGGATTCAAGATGGCAGGGTGGTAGTGGGATATTGCTCACAATGCCTGCCAAAACCAAAGTGGATTTTATAGTTAAATTGGGGAACAATCATCTTGAAATCTAACTGGAGACTATCTGAAAAGGAGACTTCTAAAGAAAGACTATACAAGCCACATCGAGATTAGTAGGAAGGATGGTGTGATGAAAGGGGCAGGCTTTGTCCCAGGGGTGGCAGGCTGAGGCTGCAGAAGGATATCTTGGCTGCAGGAAGTTCCCCCTGATAGGAAAGAAGCCTAGCTCCCAGACTGGGATCCACAGCCCAGAATGCATGGAGCTGGGAACAGGTGCCCAGGTAGCATCCAGCTGTGAAAGGCAGTGGGATTAATGTTTGCCAATGAAAGGTGGAACCGCTAGGGTCAAAGCCATATGTTTGAATGGCCAACAGACAAAACTTTTTTTAGCAGACACTCACCGAGGGTGCAGGCAGAGGGAGGGCGGAGAAGACTGGAGTCACCTGAGTAGAGTCTAGGGTGCTGGTATTTGGGAGTGGCATAGGGGAGTAGCCGTGAGGAGCCCAATGCTAGATCATCGTCCTAAAGCCCAGGAGCCATTTTTCTTGGGAGGAACAAACAATCCACTCCAAGGGGCAACAGCTTGGGGAAAAGCAATTACCCCCACCCTCCTGCATGCCCCTTGCCCAGCCCTCTGGAATCCTACTTGCCCCACCTTCGTTTTAAGCCTGCTGAGGAGACAGCAACATAGGCTGGGGCTCAAGAGGTTGGGCAGCCTCATTTGTTGTTAGTGACTTTGCTTCTGGATGGGGCCATTCTCTCCACTTTCTACAGAACCTCACAGGAGAGCCAATACAAGCAGCCTCCCAAGCCTCTGGCAGAACCAAACTATGGGCTTCATAGGTTCTACCCCCCTGACTACTAGGGACTCCACCCTGCTGAGGTCAGGAAAAAATTTGGGCAGACTCAGACTATGGCTGGGGAGGGGGGAAACACACCCACTATCTTTCCTGAAGTCTGACCTGCATCTGCCTCTCATGGGAAACCATCAGTAACTCCATCATCATGATTCTGACAAAGGCTCTTTAAGAGACACTTTTCAGTGTGTAAGCCTGCGAGCTGGCCAAGATGGGGATGCAGGTGGAAACAGATCCCAGGGAACCTTGGGACATTTGATGACCCACCTCTGGGCCCTGTGCTGGTAAAAACAAGCCCTGAAGTGCAGCTTGGTTTTCCTGGGACACAGCCAAGACTAACAGAGGCAGCCATATACTCTGAATGGCTTATCGCTATGGACCAGTAGCCTGGAGGCCAGTAACCTACAAACCAATTGGCCATCTTCAAACAGCACTGGAGCAGTATTCAACAAGCTTCACATTTTTATTTCTTTAATTTTATTTTATTTCATTTCTATTTTTTTTTGCTGTTGTTTTTTTCTTTTCTTATTTTCTCCTTAATATTTCATATTTCTCTCTTTCCTTTTCAAATTCTATTTTCTTTAGTTTTTCTATTCTTATATAATTTTCCTCATTTTATTTTTCTAATCTTTTATTTTTCTCTGTCATTTTCTTATATTTTTCTTCTTTTTCTTCTTTCATATATTATCTCCACTTATTCTATTTCTCTTTTGGCATATATTATTTTTTATTTTCTTACTCAATGTGGTGATGTTGGTGGTGGTGTTTTTATTTGTATTGTTGTTGTCTCATTTTCGTTTTGCTTTCTTTTGTCTTGTTTTGTTCAGTCAGCACCTATAAAACAACTTCATGACATGGTTGAAGTTGATCCTCAACTGAGCCGGCCTGAAGGTTGATGCCACACATGAATGGGCCAACAGCAATCAAGTCTCAATTACAACAGGAAGACCAACATCGTTTGTAAAAGGGACATTCCTAGAGCATCCAGCTCATGAGATCAAGATGCCTGTGACACTGGGCCCCACAAGACATTTACTACATAAGGCCATCCCACGAAGACTGGGAGGCATAGCAGATCTACCTAATACATAGAAACAAGCACAAAGAGAGAGCTAAAATGAGGAGACAAAGAAAAAAAAAACCCAAATGAAAGACAAAAAAGAATCTCCAAAGAAAGAGCTAAGTGAAATGGAGGCATGCAATTAATAAGATATAGAGTTAAAAGAAATAGTTATAAAGATGCTTAAGGAACTTAGTGAGAATTACAGGAAATACAGTGGGGAATATAATAGCATGAAAAATTAAATAGAAACCATGAACAAGAACTGGTTGGAAATGGAGAAAACCATTTATGACATCAGGAATACACTGGAAGGAATTAAAAGTAGATTGAATGAATTGGAGGATTGAATCAGTGACTTGGAAGACAAGGTAGAAAAAAAAACAACAACAACCAATTAGAGAAACAAAAAGAAAAAAGAATTAAAAACAGGAGGATAATTTAAGGGAAATTTGAGACAGCATGAAAAGTATCAACATCCACATCACAGGGGTACCATAAGGAGAAGAAAGTGAGCAAGAAATAGACAACCTGTTTAAAGAAATAATGACAGAAAAGTTCCCTAATCTGGTGAAAGAAAAACACACAAGTTTGGGAAACACAGAGAGTCCAATCAAGATGAACCAAAATGGACCCACACCAAGACACAGCGTAATTTAAATGACAAACATTAAAAACAAAGAAAGGATCTTAAAGGCAGCAAGATAGAGTCTGTAAGTTACCCACAAAGGAGTTTCCATTATACTCTCAGCTGACTTCTCATCAGAAACACTTAAAGTCAGAATTGATGGGCATGAAATATTCAAAGTAATGAGAAGCAACAACCTGAATCCAAGACTACTCTATCCAGCAAGGTTTCATTGAAAAATGAAGGCAATTAAGAGTTTCCAGATTAAAAAAGTGGGGGTTAAAGGAGTAAATTACCACCAAACCAGCATTGCAAGGATTGTTAAAGGGACTGCTTTAAAGAGAATAAATTTAGAGAGAGAGGAACACTGGTATAAAGACAAAAAATGGCAATAAATAATTACCTATCAATAATAACCTTAAATGTAAATAGATTAAATGTTCCAATCAAAAGAAATAGGTTGCTGAATGGATAAGAAAACATGACATACACACACACACACACACACACACACACACACACACACACATATGCTGTATATAAGACCCACCTCAGGGTAAAATATGCATACAGAGTGAAGGTGAAAGGATGGAATAAAATATCCCATGCAAATGGAAACTAAAAACAATTAGGTAGCCATACTCATATCTGGCAAAATAGTCTTCAAAACACAGGCCATTCAAGAGACAAAGATCACTACATAATACTAAAAAGATCAATCCAATAAGAAACATAACCCTTCTAAATATATTTTCAACCAATATAGGACTACAAAAATATTTTTTTACAAAAACAATTCTTGATGAACTTTAAGGGAGAGATTGCCAGCAATAAAGTCACAGAGGAGACTTTAACATCCTACTGACATCACTGGATAGATCTTACAGACAAAAAATCAACAAGGAAACAGAAACCTTAAATGACATACAAGATCAGATGGATTTAATTGATATTTACAGAACACGTCATACCAAAGTTACAGAATATACATTCTTCTCAAGTGCACATAGAATATTATCAAAGATAGACCACATATAAGGGCACAAAATGAGTTTTAACAATTCAAGAAGATTGAAATCATATCAAGCATCTTCTCAGATCACAATGACATGAAAATAGAAATCAGCTACAATTAAAAAAACAAAAACATTAAACCACATGGAAGCTAAATGCCATATCATTAAACAATGAATGGGTTACCAATAAAATCAAGGGAGAAATTTAAAACTTCCTGGAAACAAATGAAAATGAACACACAACAACCCAAAATCTATGGGACACAGAGAAAGCAGGCTTGAGAGTGAAGTTCATAGCTTTACAGGCTACTTCAAGAAACAAGAGAAAGCTCAAATAAATAATCTAACCATGCAACTAAAGGAATTAGAAAGAGAACAACAAGAAACCTGAGTAAGTAGAAGGAATGAAATAATAAAGAACAGAGCAGAAATAATTGACAGAGAGACTAAAAAACAATACAAAAGATCAATGAAACAAGACCTGGTTCTTAGAAAAGTTAAACAAGATTGATGAACCTTCAGCCAGAGTTATCATGAAGCGAGGAGAGAGGACTCAAATATGTAAAATCAGAAATAAAAGAGGTGAAGTAATAACTGATATTAAAGAAATACTACAGAATGTAAGAAAATAGTACAAACAACTATGTGTCAAGAAATTGGACAATACTGGTGAGATGGACAAATTCCTAGAAACATACAATCTTTCAAAATTCAATCAGGAAAAATAAACCTGAATAAATTAGTAACAACTAATGAAATTAAGCAATAATAAAAATCTGAGCAAACAAAAGTCCTGGACCAAAGGGCTTCACAGGCTTATTGTACCAAACATTCAAAGAAGAAATAACACCTATCTTCATCAAAATATTCTAAAAAAATCAAGGCTGGAGAAGTTTTCCAAGCTCTGTTTACCAGGCCAATATTATCCTAATTCCAAAACCAATACACTACAAAGAAAGAAAATAACTAGCCAATATCCCTCATGAATATAGATGCTAAAATCCTGAACAAAGTATTCACAAATCAAGTCCAGGAAAATGTTAAAAAGATTATACATCATGAACAAGTGGGATTTATACCTGGGAGGCAAGGATGTTACAATATTTGCAAGTCAATAAACATAATGAAGGATTAAAAATAACATGCAAATAGATGCATAAAAAAATATATATATGACAAAATCCAGCACCCATTTATGATAAAGACTCTCAGCAAAGTGGGAAGAAAGGACTCATAACTCAATGTAATAAAAGCCATATATGACCAACCTACAACAAACATCATACTCATTGTGCAAAAAAACTAAAAGCATTTCCCTTAAGATCAGGAACAAGACAGAGATGTCCACTTTCACCACTCTTACTCAACGTAGTACTGGTAGTCCTAGCCACGGTGATCAGACAGGAAGAATAAATAAAACACATCCAAATTGGGAAGAAGGAAGTAAAACTGTCATTATTCTCAGATGGCATGATATTGTATACAGAAAACCCTAAAGACTCCACCAAAAAAACAGCTGGATTTAATAAATGAATTCAGTTAAGTAGCAGGATACAAATATAACATCCAAATCAATGGCATTTTTATACATCAATAAGGAATTCTCAGAAAAGAAACCAAAAAACTATCCCATTTACAATGATAACAAAACAAAGATACCTAGGAATAAACTTAACCTAGGAGGTAAAAGATCTGTACTCAGAAAACATTGGAAAAAGAAATAAAGGCAGATACAAACAAGTGGAAGCATATACCATGTTCACGGATTGGAAAAATTAACATTAAAATCCCCATACTACCCAAAGCAATCTACAGATTCAATGCAATCCCTATTAAAATACCAACAGCATATTTCACAGATCTATAACAAATATTCCAAAATTTATATGAAACTGAAAAAGATTCTGAGTAACATCAGCAATCTTGAGAAATAACAACAAAGTTAGAGGAATCACAATACTGCATATCAAACTATACTGCAAAGCTATTTTAATCAAAACATCCTGGTACTGGCACAAGAACAGGCATATAGATCAATGGAACAGAACAGAGACACCAGAAATAGACCCATAGCATTATGGTCAATTAATATTTGACAAAGGAGGTAAGAGCACAAAATGGAGTAAAGATAGTCTCTTCAGTAAATGGTTTTGGGAAAATTGGACAACTAGATGCAAAAAAAGAAAAGAAAAAAAAAACTAGACCATCAAATTACACCATAAACAAGAAGAAACTCAAAATGGATAAAAGACATAAATGTAAGTCACAAAACTATAAAAAAAGGCTAGAAGAAACATAAGTAGTAAAATCTCTGACATCTCACACAGCAGTATTTTCACTGATACATCTCCTAGGGCAAGAGAAACCAAGGAAAAAAATTAACAAATGGGACTACATCAAACTAAAAATCTGCACAGCAAAAGAAACCATCAACAAAATGAAAAGAAAACCTACTGTATGGAAGACCATATTCACCAAGGATGCACTTGGTAGGGGGTTATTTTCCAAAATATATAAAGAATATATACAACTCAACAAAAGGAAGGCAAAAAAATCCAAGTAAAAAATGGGCAAAGTACATAAATAGACACTTTTTCAAGGAGGACTTACAGATGGCCATTAGACATGAAAAAATGCTCAACATCACTAATCATCAGAGAGATGTAAATTAGGACTACTTTGAGGCATCACCTAACACCTTCCAGAATGGCTACCATCAATAAAGCAAGAAACAACAGGTGCTGGCAAGGATGTGAAGAAAAGGGAACCCTAGTGCATGCTGGTGGGAATGCAGACTGGTGCAGCCACTATGGAAAGTAGTATGGAGTTCCCTCAAAAAATTAAAAATGGAACTGCCATTTGACCCAGCTATCCCACTTCTAGGAATATATACTAAGAATCCTGAAACACTAATCAGAAATAATATATGCACTCCTATGTTCATAGCATCACTATTTACAATAGCTAAAATCTGGAAATGTCTCAAGTGCCCATCAGTAGTTGTGTAGATAAAAACCTGTGGGACATTTATACCATGGAATACTATGCAGGTATAAAAAGGAAGGATCTCCTACACTTTAGTACAGCATGGGTGAATCTGCAGATTATTATGCTAAGTGAAATAAGCCAGACAAAGACAAATATCACATGATCTCACTAATATGTTGAATCTAATGAACAATATAAACTGATGAACAAAATAGGTCCAGAGGCATGGTTGCATGAAACAGGCTGAAAGGTCTCAGAAGGGAGGGTGGTGGTGGGGAATGTGAAGAGATTAATTAAATAATATATATACATATATGCATAGCCCATAGACGTAGACAATAGTGTTGTGATGGCCTGAGATGGGGTGGGGGCTGGGTGGAGGGAGGAAATGGGGTGAAAACACCACTCAGGAGGATCAGCATGTAAGGGATGCAGTAGTTGTTGTGGTGTTAGGAGTCCTACAAAAAAAGAGACTCCTACAATTTTATATGCCTGGGGACTGGGAGCAAGGGGAAAGGAGTAGGAGTGGAAAAGTACTAAGTGAGAGTGGAGAAAATTGTCTTCCAGTTTTCCTATTAAATAAGTGACCTCCAAATGGAGGCAACTTGACTATGAAGCAGATTGCATGAGAACATGGCCACCCAGGAGCTTGAGTCTTTGACACTAACTCCCTTCATAGACTGCAAAATGTGATGAGTCTGAGTCATGTCTGGTGTGGACAAGGCAACTCTTCCCCTTGCAGCGGCACATCACGTAGAACCTAGGTAATTGCCTTTGGATGTATCTGAAAAATTTCACACTATTTTTGGTCAGGAGCCCAATTTTTCACATATATTGTTAAGTTTATCTCTAAGTATTTCAAATGTTAAGATGCAATTTTATTTATTTATTTATTTATTTATTTATTTATTTATTTATTATTTATTTATTTATTTATATTTTAATTTATCTTTACTGTTGAAAGTATTACAGATATCCCCATTTTTTCCCCATTGATCCCCTCCATCCCGAATTCACCCCCCTCCCAGACCTTCACCACACTATTTTCTGTGTCCATGGGTTATGCACATATGCATACAAGTTCTTTGATTAATCATTCCCCACCAATTTCCCCACCCCCACAGTCTCACTGAGATTCATCAGTCTGTTCCATGCTAATATGTCTCTGAATATATTTTGTTCTTCACACTGTTTTGTTTATTAGATTCCACATTTGAGTGAGATCATGTAAAAACTGAATCAAGAAGAATCAGAAAATCTGAATAGACTAATAACAACTGATGAAATTGAAGCATCAATAAAAATGATTTCCAGCAAACAAAAGCCCTGGTCCCAACAGCTTCACAGGGGAGCTTTCTAATTATTTAAGTTGTAAGGTTAGATAGTTTACTAAGTTTTTCTTGCTTTTAGAGGTAGGCCTGTAGTGCTATGAACTTCCCTCTCAGGACTGTTCTGTGTCCCATAGATGTGGGGTTGTTATGTGTTCATTTTCATTTGTTTCCAGGAAGTTTTTGATTTCTTTTTTGATCTTATTGGTAACCCATTCATTGTTTAATAACATGCTATTTAGCCTCCATGGGTTTGAATGTTTTTGAGTGTTTTTACTGTAGTTGATTCCTAATTTCATGACCTTGTGATCTGAGATGCTTGACATGATTTCAATATTCTTGAACTTGTAGAGACTTGCCTGTGTCCTAACATGTGGTTTATCTTTGCAAATGTCCCATATGCAGTTGAGAAGAATGTATATTCTGCAGCTTTAGGATGGAATGTTCTGTAAATGTCAATTAAACCCATCTGATCTAGTGTGCCATTTAGTCACTGTTTCTGTGTTTTTGTCTGGAAAATCTATCCAGTGAAGTCAGTGGGGTATTAAAGTTCACAACTATGATTGTATTGCTGTTGATCTCCCTTAAAGTCTGTAAGGTTATTAATGATAGGTCCTTATTTATTGCCATTTTAATTCTTTATGCCTAGGTTTCTCTCTCTATTTCTTCTTATCATTACAGCAGCCACTTTAACATTTCCTGCAATGCTGGCTTGGTGGTGATAAACTCCTTTAGCCTTTTTATGGAGAGGAAGCTCTTTATTTCACCAACTATTTTGAATGATAGTCTTGCTGGATAGAGTAGTCTTGGGTTCAGATCCTTGTTTTGCATTACCTTTAATATGCCATTCTCTTCTGACCTGTAGAGTTCCTGATGAGAAGTCACCTGACAGCCTTATGGGAGCTCCTTTGTAGGTAACGGATTGCTTTTCTCTAGCTTCCTTTAAGATTCTCTCTTTGTGTTGAATTCTTGACATTTTAATTATGATGTGTCTGGGTGTGGGCCTCTTTGGGTTCTTCTTGTTTGAGACTCTCTGTGCCTCCTGAACTTGTGTCACTTTTTCCTTCACTACATTAGGAAAGTTTTCTGCCATTATATTTTCAAACAGTTTCCCTTGCTTACTTTTGACCTCCTCTGGCACCCCTATGATGTGAATATTGTTACATTTCCTGCTGTTCCACAGCTCCCTTAGACTGTCCTCTTGTTTTTTAATTGTTTTTTCTTTTGGATCTCTGATTGTGTGATTTTTCTACCCTGTCTTGTAATTCACTGACCCAATCCAAAATTTCCTCTAATCTGCTTTTTATTCTTTCCAATATATTCTTTATTTCTGCTATGTTATTTTTAATTTCCTTCATAGTTTCCATATCTTTTTTCATGCTGCTGAGCATCTTTACAATCAGTGTTCTGAAATCTATATCTGATAGATTGTTTATCTCCATTTCCTTTATCTCTTTTTCTGGAGACTTCTCTTGTTCTTTCACTTAGGGTTGGTTTATTTTTATTTTTTGTCTCCCCATTTTGGCTGCCTATTTGGGATTGTTTCTATGTATTAGGTAGGCCTGCTACGAATCTCAGTCTTTTTGGAGGGCCTCTGGTGCAGGCCAATGTCAGACACTCTTTTTGACTGGCCTTGTGTACACTGTTTAAAGATACCAACAACCCATGAGTTGAGGTCCCTTTTGTTGGGGCTGGGTGTGTTTGGACAGGACCAAGATGCACACCAAGGTCTGCTTTTCCAAGGCCCAGGTCCAGAAGTAGATTACGCAGACTTTAAGATCTCTGAGGTCTGCCTCTGCGTGCAAGCTGATTAATCTGATTTTCCTAATGAGCCTCATACTGTAGAAACTCCATTGAGTGGGGTAGCTGATTGTTATCAGTCTCCTAATGAGCCTCGGGCTGTAGAAACTAGACTGGGTAGGGTGAGAGGTTTTTCCAGCAGGGTGGGGCAACTGCTTTGCCCTCAGGCAAAAGCTGCTTGGAAGGTTAATGTCTACCTTTGGAGTATGGGGGAATCACTCAACACAGGAATCCAGAGGGGTGCATTCGGAGCTCTATCTCCAGAGCCCACAACCTTAGATACTCCTCACACAGCACCATTCCACTCTGCCTTCCCTCTACTGGAACCCAAGGTGATTGACTCCACAGGAAACTTTGTGCATTGTCCCTTTAATGGTGTGTCTGCAGCCTGGCTGGGCATGGCTCAGCGGTTGAGGGTGGACCTGGGATCCAGGCGATCAGGGTTTGATTCCCAGTCAGGGCACATGCCCAGGTTGCGGGCTCAATCCCCAATGACTCTCTCATCATTGATGTTTCTATCTCTCTCTCTCCTTCCTTTCCTCTCTCTGAAATCAATAAAGATATATTTTTAAAAAAGAAAAGAAAAAAAAAAGAGTGTGTCTGCCTTTTCAGTCATCTCTCCCTGTCAGACAGTAACCTGGCTGCTTTTCAGGGCTAAATCAGTTATACTGCTCTTGGCTGGGGAACCAAGCTTGAGATTTAGACCCCAGAGTTCTCAGTGGGAACCCCCGACAGCTGAGATATTCCTGTGGACTTTGAGCTGCGGTCTGTGGGAGCCTGGCCTGCCCTCTTGTGCCTCTGCACTTCCTACCAGTCTCTATGTAGTATCCACTTTTCCTCCTTGGTCATGAGAATGCTCTCCAGCTTGTCTTCAGTTGCAATAGATTATTCAGAATATTTCTATATTTTAGTTGTAATTCCAGATGTGTCCGTGTAGCTTCCACTCAGTCTGCCACCATCTTTAATCCTCCTGAATACAATTTTAAATAGTAAGTTTAATTATTTTTGGTAATTGCTGCTATATAAAAATATACTTTTTGTATATTGCCTTTTTTGTGTGCAGTTGAAAAGAATGTGCATACTTTAGTTATATGTGTTGTATTTTTAAACTTTACTACTCTATCTGGTTGAAATTTTTTTTAATATTTGTGTTTTTTTGCTATGTGAAGACCGTAAGTTGAAGATTTCTCATCTTTCTTAAATATGAGAAAATTCTTAAACATTATTTCTTTAAATAATTTTCTCCCCTATTTATTACTTTTCCTTCCCTTCATTTTAGATTTTATTATATGGATATTAAGAAATCTTGTATGCACACATCTTTTTTTTAGATATATATTTTTTTCTCTTTAATTTTTTCAAACAGATTAATGGAACCTCGGACCAAAAATTTTAAATAAGCATAAACATTTCCCAAAAAGGATATGAAAATATTTTGGAAATATGAACTACTTGAAAATAGTGAGTGTAAAAATTAATATTGCTAATACAAAAGAATAATGAAATAAATAGCAAGATGAATGCAAAATAAGTACCTATTATTCTTTTCCAATCAGAGAAAGCTACCCTAATAACTAAAACCTAGTAATTTCCACATTAAAAAAAAAAAATTTTACTTTATCTTGCTTGACTTTTTACAATAACTTACATTCTTGACCACTTTCTCATTCGTGAAAACTTATTTTGTCTTATACCTTCAAAATCTTTAGCTTCCTACTGCCTCTGGTCTAACAATTTTATTCTCTTTAGAGTCTTCATACTTTACACAAAACTTAAATATTGATATTCCCCAGTGTTACATTCTCATCTGTTTGCTCTTTCATTTGAAAAAAAAAAACACAAAAAAACATCTTTTACACATAGAGTTTTCTATTAATATTCAGCTTGAGTTCAAATGGCTAAAACAAAAAAACAAAACAAAAAATTTTTATTTAGGCCAGAAAGAAGCTAAAATTGTAATATATATTGAAGTAGTCTAAGAACACAGGCTGCACTATCTACCAAAGACATAATTCAGGAATGTTACTGGGAAAAGCTACATTTCTTGTTATAGCATTTTTTTCTGAAGTTTAAATACTCAGCTTTCTTCAGTATCAACTGTCCTCATCCTTGGTTAATAGCGTAGAAATTCTAGGTTGGTTGATCACATAATTTATTCTGAATAAGTTAAAACCCCTACCTGCTTTACCCTTTGTAGGCCATGATTGTTGCAATTGCCCATTCATCATTATCACCAGGCATGAAAGAATTAAGTTAAACCCCAAAGGGTCCCTTGGGCTTCCTACTTACATTTTTCTGCACTTATAGTGTAGCAACAAACCTAGCTACACATAGTAATTAGAGCCACTGATCCCGTGCAAGTAAAGTAACTCTCAGCCTGCTATTTCATATATGAATCTCAAAAGGATTGTATGGTAGTAATAGCTGCAAAATCTACCTATGCCCCAAGTGGAAACATTTTCAACAGCTCTCACTACAGGTACCAAGATCCTGGACCTCTCATCCAGCAAAGCTGAAGGATTCAGGAAGTTGAAACAAATTATTGTATCCTCAAGAATACTACTCACACCCATCAGGAAGATTTTTCTGGGTTGGTACCTTAGCTGAGTATTTAACAGTGCATTCCATAGCTCTATTAGAACTTCTGCTTCTGGATGACTACAGTAGGAAAACTTGATTCCATGAATAGGAGTTGATTGTTCTATCTCCTTTTGCAAAATAAGCCTCGTGATCAGCAGCAATGTTTTTGGAGCTCTCATGATGATAAGTCAGGTATTCCTTTTTGACATTAGTCATTGTACCAGCAGTAAAGTAGCCAAGGAGAAAGACTGACTGGCAGTTACAGGAAAAAGTCTTCTCTACATGTTTGAAAACATTTATTTTGATAATGTATTCTAGTGGATACAAATATGAATAATGAAGATCTGCTGTTTTATGTATAGTTTTATCCAGAAGTATTCTCCCAAAATTCTTCTATTTAGTCTTCTAAATTTTCTAGGCCCTTGACTTACCAGCCAAGCCATTTCTCTCACCAGTAGTCTATGAATATTCTATAAACTTTATTAATTAGGTCCATTTCAACTTTCATAAAATATGACTCACCCAGTGTTCTGCTCACATGTCTGCCACTGGAAGAATTACCTTTACCAATATTCTTCTTCAATATTGAGTTGGTTTGTTGGGTTGTAGTTCATCTTTGATTTTCGCTTAATATATCATATTGGATCAACCCATATCTTAACCAAACTGAGCTCTTTAAGCCTTTGGCAGTTGGTTCTAGGGAAGAAAACACTTCTCCAATTTTAGGCCCTAATGCAATTTGACAAGAAGACATTGGTGCAACAGTGGTAACAAATAAAAGTTGTGTACATTTATGCCCCAACTCCAATATAACATTTCTGAGGCATGATGGACAGCTGTTTCACTTATATGACTCTTTGACTTGGTGAGTATTAAGGCTACTGTAACAAAGTACCTAGACTATGTAGTTTATAAGAACAGAAATTTATTTCTCACAGTTGTGGAGGCTAGGAAGCTCAGAATCAAGTTACTGGCAGATTCATTGTCAGGTGAGGTCCAATTTCCTGGTTCATAGATGACTATCTTCTTCCTGTGTCCTTATATAGCAAAGAGAGTAAGGGAGTTCCCTGGGACCTCTTTTATAAAGTCACTAATCCCATTCATGAGGGCTTCCCCATCATGACCTAATTACCTCCCAAAGGCTCCATTTCCTAATACCATCACATTGGGCTTTATGATTTCAACATATGAATTTGGGGAGACATAAATATTCAACCCATAACAGAAGTGTAGCAACATGACCTATAACTTGAAGCGTAAATCCTGGCAGGGCCATGATCACTGGAGCCATAATAATTTTATTGATGTGTCAGGTTTTTGAATCTCCATGGGGTTAATCTCCTATCCTTTGGTCTGCATGTGTCTTTCTGGGGCATGCAGAGTACTTACCACTTGCTGCTTAACAGATCCTGTTGCATAATAGCATAATATTTGCCAATATAATCAATCAGCATGATGTTCTCAGTAATGTTCAAGACTACCAAATACCCTAAAGACTGTTATGTTTAGAAACAAGAAATGTTAACATAATCCTGAATAAGACAGATACTGCTACCTGTCCCACATAAAAAATAATTGATTTTGATCTTTTTACTTATGGGCAAAGTAAAGAACTTACTTTCCTGTTTATAATGTGGCAGTGACACTTGACCCACACTGCAGATTATTCGGGAGCTATATTGTTTCTGGTGGTTTCTGGTATTATACCATCATTCTCCACATTTTATGTAGTTTTACAAGATCCAGATAAGTTATGTAAATGAGGATATAATAAGGAACCCATATTAAAAAATTTGATGGGGTTGCCAGTTTGCGTTTCCTAATGGGTTTCAGCAATGCATCTGAGACACCATGTTGGCTCAGGTAGGAGGGCACATTCGGAGGCTTCCATTGTTGCCTTTCTACTTTAATTTTCACTTTCATTTCTCCTACCGGGAAATTAATGTGAGGGTTCTCAAGATGTTCTATATGGTTATATTGATGATAATTACATATGCCTTTACGGAATTCTATTATCACCGTTTATGTCACTTTACTCAGTTCCAAACAACACTTACTGTTATCACTAACCTAAAACAGAAACAAATAATCAGTTTCTCCAAGATCTTTGGCATATTTCCAGTTAGTGCATTATCTCTTTGATGAAGACAATTGTCAAGAATAGTGAATTGTCTGTGATATTACCTTACTTTAAAAAAAAAAGTTATATGAATGCCGTTTCATGGATATTGATACAAGCTACAAGATTTCTTTCTCAAAGACAAAGAACTTCATTACTCACTGCACAGTAAGCTACTTTATGTCTGTGTCACTTCCTCTTGCCCACTGTGTTAGGTATCATTCTTAGATGATCCCAAGAGCCTGCTCAGCCTTATATAAACCCCTCCTTTGAGTCTTGGTAGAAGCTGAATATTTTGAGATATATGGCCAAATGGAGACTATTCTAGAGGGCCTGACCTAATCAGATGAGTCCTCTAAAAGTAAAATGTTTTTTCTGCCTGGTTGTGAAATAGGAAATCAGAGAGATGTGCTCAGATTGGCTTGAAGCAATAAAAGCATTCTGAATTTTTTTACGGGGTCCTGTTATGAGGACCTCTGGGTGGCCTCTAGGAGATGAAAGCAACCCCTGGCACACAAGTAGCAGCAAAACAGTGACCTTAATAGCAAGGAAATGAATTCTGTTAACAACTAATGAGATTCTAAGGAGGACCTTGAGCTCCAGATAAGAACCACAGCTAATTCAACACTTTCATTTCAGCCCAATGAGAGCCTGAACAGAGAATTGAACTCTGATGTGCCCAAGTTTCTGGCCTATAGAATCTGTGAGACAATACATTTCTATTGTTTTAATCCACTAATTTTGTGGCAATTTATTATTCAGCAATAGAACTAATATACCTCCTCACAACTACTGTAATGGTGAAATGATAGGCTGCAGTAGATGCTGCACACACAGTGAGGTTTGCTTCATAGCTGAGGAACCCCAACTTTAGTAAACTCAGACTTATTATACCAAGATAGAGGCAAATGAACCCTCCCTTTACTCCAGAGGGGCAAACTCTATATGTCAAGGCACTTTGAAATAAACACATACTTGGAAAGTAATCTGGAACAAAAAGAGAAAACACCACTGCTCTTAAGATGCACAGAAGCATGGAAGACTTGTCTCCCAACAGAAGTGACCTCTGGCCCCTCCCAGGGAACATAGTCATAGGGTAGGGTCTCTGGTATCACAATAAATTTAATTTTATTATGTCTATTTACTTACTTTATAATTGCAATCAGAATTTTTCCTTACTTTATTTTATTTGGTGTTCAGGTGGTACAAAGTTACCCATTTTAAAACAGGTATGACACAATTTGGACTAAAATGACAAAGAAAATTAAAATGTTTTTAAATGTACATTTTAGTTTATGTCTTAGGATAAAAATTAACTTTAAGTGGTATTCATATGTGAAGATATGTGTTACTTATTATGAAACATTTATAAATATATATGTGTCTTTAAAAACTTTCATAAAATATTAAAATTTAATATACAGCATGTTGTCCGTGATTATCTCTGAGTGTTTGTAAGTGAATTTTATTACTTTAATTGAGATTTGTCTATATATTTACGTTTCATAATGAATATTTTTGGTAACAGAAAATGTACATGTTGGTTTTTTAGTTAGTGATGTCTTCAGCTGAAAGTAATAACAGAAAGAAAAAGGAAAGAAAGAAGAAAGAAAGAAGAAGAAAAGAAGGAAGGAAAGAAGGAAGGAAGGAGGGAAGGAAGGAAGGAAGGAAGGAAGGAAGGAAGGAAGGAAGGAAGGAAGGAAGGAAGGAAGGAAGGAAGAAAGAAAGAAGGAAGGAAAGAAAAAAGAAAGAAAAAGAAAGAAGAAAGAAAGAAAGGAGAAAAAGAAGAAAGAAAGAAAGAAAGAAAGAAAGAAAGAAAGAAAGAAAGAAAGAAAGAAAGAAAGAAAGAAAGAAAGAAAGAAAGAAAGGAAGGAAGGAAGGAAGGAAGGAAGGAAGGAAGGAAGGAAGGAAAAACTTTGATTTTTTTTGTTTTGTTTCTAAGTGATTAAAGATTTGGTACCAGATACACTAATAAATCAAAATATTTCAATTATCTAGAAATTAAAATAAATTACAGAGATTAGCATGTATTTCAGAGAATAATAAGGACATAAAAAGAATATAGAAAATTAACTAGGAGGAAGTATTATAGCAAAAGATCAGTTACATTAGAAATATATGGGAAAAATGAAATACGGAAATAACTAAATCCAAAAGTCATTTAATAATTGAAAGTAAGTGAAAAATACCCTCTTTTGAATCTGATCAAAACATTTACTGTAGGGTTATTTATTTTAGAAAAGCAATGAAACCAACCTAGGTGTCCCAAATTAAGGAACTGAGAAACTGACAAGGAAACATAATTACCTACAAAAAAAAAGGTGCTTCCAGAGTGTTCACTGCTTCAATATCAATTTTAGGAGGTAGCTACACAATATCAAGTATACAAGTGTGAGTTTTCTAACTAATATAGTTATCTATAATAAATGATTTATGCAAAGGAATTTCTAGAATGAGGTTCTACTAGTCTATTTTCCTGTTCAATCAGTCACTTAAAATCAGGTTGTCACAATATTGCATTTTCTCATTACTATAAAAATATTTCATTTCATTCATACACATAGCACTACCCTTTATGCACATACCCATAATGCCTCCCTTTACGTAGTCAGAATCTCTCCATGAATAAAATTTATTCTACTTGTTTCTAAAAGCCAAAGCATTCACAAAAAATACTTTTACAATAATAACACAATATTCCTTCCCCATGAATAGACTATTATTTTAGAGATTCATTTCTTAGTGATACAAGGAGAGAAACAATGAAAATGATATCCACATTGACCTTCATAACAGGCAATGGCTATCAGTAGATTAACTAAGAATTTATAAAGGAACATCACTACATTGAAGGCCTTAGTGAAACGTTTATTATTATAGGTACTAATGTGAATAAAATAGTAAATACTTATTTGTTTAACTGGTTGCTTGTTTATATTACCATTAAATTCTCAGCTGAATTTCTAAATTAAATACTTAATATTTAGAAATCTTTAAATGATAACCACTGCCTTTGCTTTAGATTAAATTTTAGATTATTTAATCTTTCTGTTATTATAAGACACATGCATAAACTCATTTAATATTTAAATTATTTTTATATTACATAATTAAAATCTCTTATCGACTTATTAATATAGCTGGATACAAGGGAAAAATTGAAGGATATACATCATACATTCAAGGAGTTCCAAACTTGTAAAAACAAGGGTGGCATAAAAACTTAAGAATGGTCAAAATAGTTCTATTGTAGTTAACAATCTTTTTGATTTGATCTATTTGTACAGTTATTTGGATAGTTGGGGAAAATTTCATTGTCTTTTGTACTTTGAAAAAGCAATTAATATTTAGAAGTATTGTTACAGTGACTATAAATTATCTTTTTGTTAAAATAATGATCTTATTGACTGTCAACACATTCAATGTGATTTATAAGAAAAGTAATAAGTTTATGATTAAAATTGAATTTTCAGGTAGAATTTTTTAGCAAATTTTAATTTTGTAATTCACAGACAGTGAGGCTTGTGGCCCTATAAGTGGTGACACATTCAGTAACAATTAGGGAGAATTGTTTGTACTTTCTTAGTGAATGGCTCCACTTCTAAGAACATTGAGTTTTCTATGCTTGTTTTATGGCTCATGTGGATATATGAAGGAATATTTTTCTGTGATAAATGGCAGAGTTAAATAAATTACAATAGAGAGCTAAAATTATCTTAAATGAGCATCAAATAAAATAGGTAATATGTCAGTTTAATTATTTAAGAAAAGACATGCCATTTAGAGATTTCATCTGAGATTATTGATTTCTGGGCTGAGGCACACCTGTAATTCTGGAATTTTATTCCCCCATAATCCAGAGAAATCCTTTTATTTCTTTTTTTATTTTCCCAGGTCTTTCACTTATTGCTCCACTATTTTATTTTGGAGAAGAGTATGTTCCTTTTATTGACCATGTTCTATATTCCAGGCAACATTCTAAGACTTCACATACACTAAATTATGTATTTCTCAAAACAATCTTATGAGGTAGTCAGGTTTCATTATTATCATTAACAATAATTCTTATTTTAAAGATAAGGAAAATGAGATTCATGTAGTTGAAGTAACTTGTCCAGGTTCCGATAGTAAAGAAGAGGCAGGTCTAGATTCTAACCCAAGCAGAGGGAGTCCTGAGTGTGTATTTTAAACCCATATGAGACTCTGCCCTTATTTTTGTTGGCTGGCTGTTTCATGCATAAAAACAAGGCCATGCCAATTATCTGAACTCGCTAAATTATTATTCCTCAGGTTGGGTCTATCTATGGGAGAATGACTAGTGTTTTTGCATTTAGTTGTCTGTAATTCACATTTTGGGGTAGAATTATGGGCTTGAAGGAAAACATATTTTAATAACTCATTTAACACTTATTTTTATGTTGCTTTTATAACTTTCGTTTTGGAAATTATTTGAACGTACTTAAAATTTAATACAAAAGTATAGTTAAATCACAGGTAAAGTAATGCTTAAACATATCAATATAATAACTTTCCTTTTCTTTTGGTGGTATATATACAAGGTTTGTTCAACCTTCCAGATGAAAATAATTAGAAAAGCTTGGGAACATTTTGAAGCCATTGGAGAGCCATCATATCAATATGAAATTGCTGGGCTAGAGTATGAAGACAGGAGTAAATAATTGAGCTTAGAATTGGTGGTTAATGTTCCTCTTGAGACAACTGCTGATTCCAAAATTGATGGCTGAGAGGTTGAAAACTGGATGACAGAGAAACAGAAAAACTTAAATTAACTGGGATAGGGAGCAAAAGTAGTGGCATATTTGAATTTTAAATCTTGTTAAAATGGGGCTCCTAGCCCTGGCTGGTGTGGCTCAGTTGGCTGAAGCATCAAAAAAGTTGTGGGCTTAATTTCCAGTCAGGGCACATACTTAGGGTGCATGTTTGATCCCCAGTCAGGGCACATACTTAGGGTGCATGCTAGAGGCAGCCAATTGATGTTTCTCTCTCACATAAATCTCTCTCTCTCATCAATAAAATCATATCCTCTTGTGAGGATTAAAAATATAATAATAATAAATAATAAAATAAGTGGGGGCTCCTAATAGCATCCTGTAACCAAGAGTAGGCTTTGATTTAAAACCCAAAAGAATAAATAAAGTGTAAATTAAAACTAAACCAGCCTTCTGAAGGACAGAAAAATAACTTTAAATCATGTAACTTTCTAATTATATTAAGGTGATATAGAATATTAAAATTCCCTAGCTCAGCCTCTGACAAAAATCAAAAGAGAAAAATCAGATACTCAAATTTTCCCTCCATTTTTTTAATATACAATTCCTAGCCTACACTTTGTGAGGTATTGGCACCGGTGGCAGATAGACTATAAGGTGGCTCAGTGATCTTTGCCTGATGGAATTTATGCCCTTGAATATTCTTCTTCCCTTGAGTATGGACATGACCTATGACTAGCTTCTAGCCAAAACAATATACCAAATGAGATCTAATGTAAAATTACTTTACATTAGATTGTAATGTATTGCTCATCTTGCTAGGAGACTCTTCCTTGCTGGGTCTGAAGATGCACTGACTCACTAATTTTATTTTATCCATACTAGCTTTTTAGTTCCTCAAATTTACTATTTTCTGCACAAGAATATCTTCCACATCCTAATTCCTCTATCCTGAGTTCTGTTGTCTTTAATTTTTTTACATGTTTGGTTTCTTATTGTATATATTTAATATTTAATGTCATATCAGAGGTAATTTCTCTTATTACTATAAAAAATTACCAGTGTAGATTACATTTTCTATGTTAGAAAATACAATATGTTTTATAATAGCACTTACTTAAACATACAATTAATTATTCTATTTGTAGATTAGCTGTTTGTTTTTCATTTTCTGTCTCCCCACTAGAATACAAGCCTTATGAACATGATCAGCTTTACTGCTATTGTTGATGAACATCATATCCTAGATACTAACATAGAGCCTGAGGTCTAGAAGGTGTAAAAAGAAGATGAACAGAATGACTTAAATAAATAAACAGTCACTAAAAAATTATCTAAGGCCAGTCCTAACATGAATAATATTACTATAATGATCTGAACTATAATCTGCTTCACTACACTAAATATTCAATAAGGTGTATTCTACCCACAGTCTATGTTCATTAACTCTACGGAATGAAAGAATTTAGGGTGTGTTGCATGACATATAGTTATACAGAAAATGTCAAGAGTTATGGAAAATAGCAAGGAAGATGTTGAGAAGCCTGTGAACAATGGAGATAAGATGAGGAGAGGTTTTAGCTGTGCTTCTGGGACCTTATCGCTCAACTTCAAAGTTCAAGGATCTACCAGAGATTTGGCTAGTGTATAAATTCAGGGCTTCCCTTGCTCTATTGCCCTCTCCTTTACTGGATTTCTCCTCTCACTGGATCGTTCAAAACTCCGTCCTCTGATCTCTCAGTCAGAAAGACAATGATTTTATCTTATTTTAGACACTTTACACTACCATTGGATGAAAAGCTTTAAGAATAAGATAATCAGCCAGCTCTTATTTTTCTTCCAAGTATCAACTCACTTTTAATTTTTCTCAATTTTATTTTTTCTTCAAAAGGTTATTTACAATATTTTATCTCAAGGTTATGTTTTTTTACAGATTGTTGGTCCTTTATGAGGTACTTATCTTTACTAGAAGTAAAAGTCCTCTACAGTTCATTTTTTTATTTTTTAAAGAAAAGAACAAATTAAATAAATGCATCATACTTTCTTAGGTGTAATCATCTAATATTGGGCATTATGAAGGAAGGGCACTACCACAGTACCTTAGAGAATTTGCCAAGATCCATATAGACAAAGGTTTCAGTTTCAGCTTATCTCAGCCTTTGCAGAATGTCTTTTGGCCCTGTTGCCTTAGATAAACTTGAAGCAAAAGGTTATTCAGCTGCAGACCATCGATAGAGTTTCCCACAACTTGTGATGCAGTCTTCCAGCCCATTTTGTTTCAGCATCATCTGTTTTACTTTGTGAAATTCTTAGAATCATGGCAGATGGTGCCATTGGCATGCTCACCTTTCTTCTGTAAGTAGTAAACTATGTACCTCTAAAATTGCTTCATTTTATCTTTTTGGGTCAAATCAGTCAGGCTTTGGCATTGGCCTTGCTTTTGTTATATATGTGCAAAGATGAAGGATTAAAATTAATAATAGTTTAAAGTAAAGAACAAGCATATCTAGAGTTTTAACACTTTATTCATCTTGTGCACTTCCATGTTGAATACCACTAATTTAACTGGGAATCTACCAGACTTGGCTGTAGAACACAGAAAACCTTGCTCAGTGGAAAAGTTAGGAAACGTGAGTTGTTAGAATGCTTCTTTCTATTTAAATATGAAACCATGTGAAATTTTAAACTTCATGATTTATCTGTAGTTGTGAAGATTTCACACTCAGCATTAAGATGTTAACCATATTCACGTCCAGAAAATTCATAGGATTCATTTGCCCCTTAGGCTTGCTACTCAAGTAATTTGTAGAAATGCAACCAGTAACTCTTTTGTTGGGTAACAAACAAATTCTTTGAATTCCACACAACTGACATGAATTTTTAAATCTTTAAAATATTTATCTTAAATCAGTCATATGTAAAAAGAGGGAGAAAAAAATCATATTGTCAGGTATCTGCAGCAATTACTTGAGATGACTCTATTTGTTAGAGCATAATCTTTCCAAAGTAACCTTATGGCATAACCATACATATTTAAGTACTTTAATATTTAAACTCTTGCCCCTATGACATTTATCTTATGATTATCTTTTATGTTATATACACACTTTGTGTTTCTTATCATTTAAGGGCAATAGTAATTTTTGTCTAGTTCAATTCATTTTAAAATTGTGAAAATGCTTTGATTTTTCCTCTACTGGCACAGAAGGAAACAACATATTTTATGTGGGAAGTAAATCAATGAATATATATAAATATAAAATATGAAGATATACACATTAAATCAATTGAGAATATATAGTAAAAGAAAATAAGAAAGCATTTTTAAGGATTATGTACTGTTAAGTGGAAATTATTTTTACCAGCACCAAATTGAGCAGGTATATATAAGTCATGTTAGAATTTGAAAATAAGGAAACAACAACATGTTTTATTTCCAGAAAGGTAAAATGTGTGAGATATAAGACCTTACTTAAAAATATTGGCTTCTAAGAGGACAACTACAACTTCTTCTAAACCTGGAATCAAGGAACTATGGATGGACTTAAATATAGTCAATAACTTGAGGAGAAGGAACTTGAATGCATATAGACAAATATGTGCATATAAATGACTGTACACAAACATTTCAATCTGTAAGAAATATAATCGGTATATGTTTGTGTATGTACCTTTTATCAACTTAAATATACTTTCATATACACAAAAAATGTAAAAGTAGGAAAGTTCATATTTAGATCTCTTCTGCTGTTAGGGAAAAACAAACAAAACCAACTAATAGGAGGAGTCATATGGGAATAAATTATATCAAAAAAAAAAAGCAAATACAGTAGTACTTTAGAGAATGTAATTTTCCCTCAGGCAGTGTAAACAGGATACTTATACTTAATTTTTCATTTAAGATTTAGAACATTTTCTATCAAACCTAAAGTTAGACTAATTTTCTTTCATTTAAAATCTATAAAATTCTAACATTAAATTTTTTCTTCAGAAAAGTTTCTTTTGGAGGACTTAACTCATTCACTTGAAATGTAAATGTTTATATGTTTACAGTTTTCACTATCTGTATACATATATATGTAGTGATGTAATTTAGCAACAATTATTTTGTTACTACATAGCTTTTATCACATATTTACTCATATCACTTACTTATAACTAGCAGAACTACTTTGCTCCTATCAATTTGTACCACTCTCAGCTCCCTAGCTTGGTAAAAGAATATTTTATTGTAAACAAAACATTTATTTATTTATTTTAGTTCTTCACAGCTTTGCCTTAAGTTAGTAAAATATCTAAGAAAATGCTGCTAAAAGATGTCCCTGTAGTTGCATTTCTATCAAGTTTATTTATGAAACTGTTTAATTATTTATTATGTAGGCTATGAAACATCTGTTGTATTTAGAAATTTAATGACAAAGATTAGTGTTATATTTCTCTAAGTTAGATTCCCACTAGCTATTTTTAGTCATAACAGGAAACAAACCATAATTTTATAATGTAGCAGCTGTCTCATGTGTTCAAGTGAAGAATAATATAGAGCTTTATTTCAAAAGAAAAAGAAAAATAGAAATAGGGATTACAAATATTTTAATTTTCTTGTACATATCACTTTACCAACATATAAAAACAATCTGACAAATCCTTTCAACTATAAATCCTTTATTCTAAATCAAATAACATATCAGGTTTCTTGTAGTTTATCACAATGTGATTTTCACATTTTAACTTCATGTATTTGAAGAAGAAAGTAAATGACTTCATTGAATGGGTGGAAAAATATAGCTATATTATATTTGAATATAAGATGTAGGTCAACATTACATCACTTTCTAGAAACCTCCATAGCCCAGTTGTGGAAATAACAGGTAAAGAGATGTTAGTACTGCCCAAAACAATATGAAGTATAAGAATAATGTTTAACGTTAGGAGAAGTGAATGATTAAGGGTACAAAATATTTGGTCTCTATCATCTGAGCCTCAGTATATATACTTTTTGACTCAGAAGGATATTTACAATGGAGATACTTCAGCATATTACCTTTTTTCCCTCCCAAATAACTCTTGCTTATTTGAAAAAACGGAAGAATCAGAGAGCAGAGACATTAGCTATGTTTAATTACACTAGGAAAAAAGATAAATGATCTGAGGTTGTCTATAAAACAGACTACAAGATTTTTGCCCAAGGTGAATTCCTTTAAAATGTTGTTCAAGTGGACAAATAATAAAAGTTTTCATTGTTCAAAAATATGACTGATTTGACAATTTTTTAATAGTGCTTTTTAAAATTTTGCTTTATATTGTATGTACACACCTACCATGGTTAACACTGCATATTGCAACTCATTCCAAGACTTATCATTTCAATGCATTATATTTTTACAGTATATGATGCAGACCTTCAAAACAAGAATGTTTTTAAGTAAAAATGATTATATCATGTCTAACATCACTGCACCTAAAGGTACTATATTTTAAAGACCTTACGAGATTTTATTAAGTATCTGAGCAGCAAAATCCCTGAACCTTATACAGGAGGTCACAATGAAGATAAATGTCTAGAAGACATTTCTAATTTAAACTAAGAAAAGTGCACAATTCTGCTGTCAAGAAATTAAAGAAATAAATGGCCAGTACATAGAAAGGTTAGGTTATATAGCAGAGTTGCAGCTGCTCTGTGACATTTCTACCACAAGCAATAGTGATATCAACATTCTTTTATTTTCCATCTAGCTCACCTCTCGATCCCCAGAGATCAATTTTCAATATTTTTTTTTACTTAGAAATAGAGATGAAAGGTTTTTCATGGCCAGCTAACCCAATTTATTGTTTCTAGACAAAAATATCTTAACTATCAAACATGTCATATGATATTTCATATGACCTAAGCAATAATTTTCCATTTTTTCTTAGTAATATTTATAATGTTTGGAACTTTCATTGCCTTTATAGGCCAACCAAATATGAATCACTTCATAATATTAATCACTCAGTCAGCCAAGAACACTTACAATGAATGTGGCAAGCACAATGCTACTCATTGTAACACTGTCCTCATGTCCTGATTTAATTGAAATTTGTTAAAAATCTCCAATTGAAAATCCTTACACATTTTACCTTTAAATAAAGCTACATATACTTCATATACATAAATGAAGAATTAATAAACATTTATTTGGATCAGCTATGTAAAAGACTGTACAGGTTTATAAAGTAATTTAGATTAATCTCTCTGTAATTCAGAATTAAAAATATAATGGAGAAAATGAACATATTCAAAAATCCATAAAGAAAAAGGATATAGGAAGTTGGGGAAATACAAGTTGCTTAATGGACTGAAATTAATAATCATAAATTTAAATAAATAAATAAATAAATAAGTAAATAAATTTAGCCCTGGCCAGTTTGGTTCAGTGGTTAGAGCATCAGCCCATGGACTGAAGGGCCCTGGGTTTGATTCTGGCCAAGGACATGCACCTGGATTGCAAGTTCAATCCCTACCTTGGTCAGTACTAGTGCAGGGGTCAACCAATTGATGTATCTCCCTCATATCAATGTTTCTCTCTCACTCTCTCTCCCTTTGAGTCTCTGAAAAGCAATGGAAAATATATCCTCTGGTGAGTATTAAAAAAAGGAAAAAGTGTCAGTGGCATTTCATGACAAAAATAAATAAGTGCATTTTTGCTGCACCAGAATCACCTCCAAAGGATACATGAAGATCATATCCTTCATGAGATACTCAGTGTATGACCTATATTTTATTAATTTTTATGTTGATATAATGAAAACAATGCTTGGCATAATTACAGGTTGAATAGCACTTTGGATATAATGTCTAATGTAATCCTAATAACATCAGGTAGGTGTAACTAGAGGAAGAAGTAAATATTAACACATTATTGACAATAAAACTGAAATATTAGACATAATTCAGACTAGGAATAAAATTACATATTATCTTTATAGTTTTGAAAAACTGCTAAATAATTTCAAGCAGAACCTAAACAATTTAAGTACAAAGACAACAATTATGACAATGTGAACAATGAAACTGGTAAAGTAAAGAGTAAAGTAGTTACCCATGATGAGGGACAGAAATAAACAGAGAAGATGGAGAGGAAATGATCAATTGCAGAAATATATAAAAATTTTATTTTCAGAACTTAGTGAAAATTTTGTTGTGGTTTTAAGAGAAATGGAGAACCAAGAATGAATCCCAGGGTGTAATCAAGATAGAGACAGGGGAGGTTCCTGAATTTCTCACATGAATGTACCAAAAAATAGCTACATAAGAATAATTCCCTCTGAGAAATTCAGAAACTAATTGACTTTTTCACACTGGAAAAAGTAGAAAAAGCTGAAACACACTTTCACCATAAACCCCAGCTGCAACACAGCACTTTACAGTCAAGAAGGAACTCCCAGCTGCCAGCTTCTCCATGAAAAATTAAAAGTTTGGATCACACATATAGCACTCCAGCATTTAGGCTGCCACCTGAGGTATAAACCCACAAGTCCGCTAGCTTTGAGAGCCAATGGCACTGGCATTCATGAGTACCACAAGACTGCAATACTATGACAAAGAATCAGTTGTTAAAGTCATGAGAGCACTCCCACTGCCACCCCTTGCCCCTCTCTCCTCAATGCAGCGTTATAGACAAAAACACGAGTCTCCCCAATTTTTGCTGCAAGGAGTTTGATTGCTTACTTTACCAGCTGCTGCCTGAGGTTCCAGCTCCTAATTAGCACACATCTATGACTAAGGGAAGAAAAGAGAGAAGACTTGATGAAAAAAATAAAAAATGAAACAGATGAGACATTACAACTGATAAAACAGAAATACTAAGGATTATAAAAATAACTATAAACAACAGTACACCAACACATTAGAAAATCTGGAAGAAATAATGAGTTCCTAAAAACATACAACTGACCAAGCCTGGATCACAAAGAAATAGAAATCTGAGCAGGCCAATTACTAGTAAGGAGATTGAATCAGTAATCAAGAACCCCCAAACAAAGAAGAGCCAGGGTTAGAGGACTTCACTGGTGAGTTCTACCATTTATAGAAGTAACATCAGTTTTCTCTAACTCTTCCAAAATTTAAAGTGAAGAGAACACTTCCAAATTCATTCCACGAGTCCAGCATTATCCTGACACCAAAAGCAGACAAGGACACCACAAAGAAAGAAAATTACAGTCCTATATTTCTGATGCACATAGATACAAAAATTCCCAACAAAATATTGGCCAACCAAATTCAACAACACATTAAAGAATCATACCCCATGATAAAGAGGGATTTATTCCTGTGATGTAAGGATGCTTCAACATAAGAATTGTTTGAAAATTATTCTTGTTATCAGAGTAGTTGTAGATATATTTCAGATATATCTGGTGATTTTTAAAAGCCTGAGTACTGACCTAAGAAGCAGTGTGACTTCTACTCTGGAGGGAAGGGATGATCTCAATAGATGTTGTATGACTTACATTTCTGTGCTATCAAATATAGGTCAAATGATTGATTGTGCAATTCTGCTGTTTAAATGGCAACTATTGGCCATCTTGGCCCTAAATGAAAGGGCTGATATTTTAAGTTGCCTATTTTATTGTAAATTAATCCACCCCAATTTTTTAAAAATTGATTGAATGCTTTTCTTTTTAAATGTCTAAAAAATAAAAACTGAAAGTTCTTTGTTTAGTTATAAAAAAAAAATCTCAGTGCTCTGGATAACCACCATCTAACCAGATGAAATTTCCTACTATCCAAACTGACTATTCACATATCAGAAGAGTACTCTCAGGTAAGCCAGTCTAAGGTTCAATGAAAAGCCTAAAATGAAATGAAAGACTTTAATGTATGACTTGAAACCCTAAAAATCCCAGAAGAAAACATAGTGTGGAAGCTACTAGGCAATTATCTTTTATATTTGACCCAAAAGCAAAAGCAAAAATCAACAAGTAGAATTATATCAGGCTAAAAAACAGGGGAAAATATCAACAAATTGAAAAGCAACCTATGGAATAGGAAAACATATTTTCAAACTACATATTAATAAGGAATTAATATCTAAAACATATAAGAAACTCATAAAACTCAATAGCAACAAACAAAA
Source organism: Miniopterus schreibersii (assembly GCF_964146895.1). NCBI lineage: Eukaryota > Metazoa > Chordata > Mammalia > Chiroptera > Miniopteridae > Miniopterus > Miniopterus schreibersii. Next base: position 94,401,134 of record NC_138101.1, on the reverse strand, counting down.
ACTCAATTTTAAAAAGGGCACAAGACAAGAAAGGTAGTCACTTTTTCAAAGATGAAAATTATTTAGCAACTTTCATACTGTTTTCATATTGGCTGCATCAATTTATAGTTCCACCAACATTGCCAGTCAAAGAAAGACAAATATCACATGATCTCACTTACATGTGGAACTTAGTGAACAAAATAAGCTGATGAACAAAATGGATCCAGAGGCATGGATTCATGGAACAAATTGACAGATCTCAGAGGGAAAGGGGGTGCGGGGACAGGAAGGGATTGAACAAAGAACATATATGCATATATGCATAAACCATGAACACAGACAATAGTGTGATGAAGGCCTGGGGTGGGGTGGGGCTCGGTGAAGAGGGACAAAGGAGGAGGAAATGGAGGACATCTGTAATACTATCAATAATAATGAAAAGAAATTTAAAAAATAATTTTGAAGCAACATAGCCATCGAAAGTTCTCTAAACATTTAATGACTTCCTTTTATATTACAAATTGCATATTTTACAAAGTCAATGTAAAGTCATACCAATTGAAGAAATCTCCATTGTTGCAAATCTAAAATAATGCTTTTATTTCTTAATTATTTAAATGTGTACATTAAATGTTTACATTTAAGTAAAAACACTTCATTAAATTTAATTTATTTAAAGCAATTATTGGGTGATTGATTACTTATCAAGAAGACATATTCTTAAAAGAGATTATTAAGTGTTACAAAAACCAAAAGCCAGATATAGTTTGATATTAATTAGTAGCCTCATATATATCACTGCACGCTATTTCACTTTTTAAATTTTATTTCATTTTTTATTTTATTGTTGATAGTATTACAAATGTCCCCCTCCACCCAGCCCCTACCCCACCCCAGGCCTTCCCCATCCTATTGTCTGTGTCCATGGGTTATGCATGTATGCATTGAAACCCATTCTGGAAAACTGTAGAAACAAAATATAGTCACATGACAAACATCAGAGGATACATTATTAAAAATGGCAATTCTTGATTTTTCTTGGAAAAATATAGTTAAGATTAATTCAGTAATCAATAAATAGCCAAAAGTGCAGGACAAAAAAAGTAGCAAATAAAAATATAAAACAGAAATGAATTAGAAAAATCTCAAATTGAAACATATTAAACATCATAATTACAAAATTGCAATTACTATGATTAGATAGAATATCATTACATTTTAACATGCAAATTTAATATCATAAACATACTTATAAAATAGAAAACATATTGAGTATATGTCACATTACAAAAATAATGGATGCTGTATTTTACAAGGCATAATTCATAATTATTGTATGAACCTATAATAAAATGTGTTAGAAGAAATTTACCTTTAATTTGCAAATCACAATACCACAAAAGTATGAAGAGATTTGTTTTATTAGTCAGCAAAATTGTTAAAAGTAGTAGCCAGATATTTACTTTGAATTCTGACATTCTACGTAGTCTAACAATGTTCAAGTATTATAGAGGCCTTTTTATAAATTTTATGAATAACATAAAAACACGATTGTTTTCAGTTATTATATTGCAAATTGCAGTATGTTTCTAATTAATTAAACATTAATTTATAGTAATTTAACAAGGATAAATATTGGAAATAAGGTTTCATATGAACATGAGTATAGTGTTTTCTCTACAAGTTGTGTTCTGAAAAGGCAATTAAAGTTAACAAGACTATCATTATCCACTGTTTCACTCCCAAGATGACCAGAAATGGTCTCAGCTTTTTAGAAGAATTAAATGAGTTTTCATGACATTTGCCACAAGGGGAGGGCAGAGTGACAAGAAAGTAGAAAGTAAAAGTAATAAAAAAGGAACGTTTCTTCCATTTATCTCATAATAGTCATTTCTATAGGTTTGTATACATAATGAACTAGTTTTGCATTTTAAAACTGTGCTTATTAGTAGTAAGAAAATATTCAACAGATTAGATCTTACTTTATATTTAACATTTTGCTATGTGGGCTAAGTGTGTCTCTGTGTGTGTGTATAATCTTTGAATGTTAAAGCCAAAAGTGCCAATTAATTCAGGTGTGTTTTATCAATGAAAAAATTCTTTAAAAAGTATGTTGCCATCACTCACATTATTTTCTGAAATGGCAAATAACTTCGGTCAAAATTCCAGAGAAAGCAGGCCTTGTCTGCATTTATTTGATATTATATTCTTGAAAAACATCAGTGTATATTTAAATGATGCAAAAGTGTGTTATTGTTTTATGTAAAATGTAATCAAATGCTAAAATTATGCCATTACGAACATGTATTTGACCTCATGATTCTCTACAGTGCTTTCAAAATGTGGGGAGGACACAGAGCTCTTCACTGTGCAGCAACGACACATGCATTTTAGACGTGTAGCATCTATAGCACCTGCCTATAATATTTACACAAACATTATCACAACTGAAAATACCTCCATGGGTTTCCAAAATGCATCTTTGTGGGAGATACTGTCCCCATGAGAGGCACATTCTAAATTCTGAGTTTCATTGTTATTGACAATGAGTATTTCCTGTAATTGTATCTGAACATCATTCTATATAAGGCAGTGCAAAATAACAGTTGCATGTATATGTTCAAAAATATAATAATACACACAATCATATACATTTATATTAAAACAGTTCTTGTTTTGAAAACTCAAACATGTTGCTGCATAGGGTTACTGTATTTCAGATATGGATAGCCTGAAAAATGACACACAAAGTATGAGAAACAAACAAAAAGTAAAGAATAGAAAAGAAATTAATAACATTGATTAATACTATTTTTAAACTCTAAAAAAATCATAATTTTAAAACAGTATGACTTTGTTTCCTTTTGGATAAATGTTTCAGATTGCCATAAAGCCTGTTAGCAATAGGACTCCTAAATTTGGTAAAAGAATATAATTAATATTGCATTTTTATTTTATTATATACTTCTGGATAAACTACAAAATTGGAGACAGTAAGTTTTCTTTAGTGTTAATTGGCTGAGAGAAGACTTGAACTGGGTCTTTGCCCACATTGGTATTAGAGATTGGAGTGATTTCAAAAAGGGTACAAATGATCCTGAGCCTCCTTGCCTGTGTCTGCCATTACGCCAAAAGAAAGACTGTTGCTGTTGAGAAAAATGGCATCTCCTATAAGGCTCTCACTAAAAGGAAAACCTGGAATTGGAGCCTCTACTCTTCTCTTCTCTCAATAAACAAAAAAAAACAGCTATTATTTCAGTTTCTTTGTGGCACAGGCCACAGGCGGAGCAGAACAAAGACTAATGTTCCTGAGCACAGTAATGGGGTAGTGCTGTGTTTAGAGGACAGGGCCAAAGCCTTCCAAATAGAAGAACTATTTTTTCTTCTTCACTATGCCATTAGGTTGTTACCACAGAGAGAAAAATAATGTTTTGGACAGAGGGCTACCTTAATAGACTACCTACCACGAAGGAAGACAGTTGATGGGTAGCTCTCAATTAAGGAAGCTTCGGAATAGAATTTACTTCATCTTCATTGATTAACATTCATAAGACACTTTGAGCTTTTACATCTTTGCAAATGCAAACACCCATATCCTCCTAAGACATCTGATATTAGGGCAGAGTAAGAATTTTGGAAGGAATCACAGAGCAACACTTTCTCCTGTGAAGAGGGCATGATTTGCCAAAGAGTAAGGGAGGTGTATGATTCAAATGGAAAGGCTTCATGGTGAGGAGAGAGGGAATGCAGGTGTGAACATTTAGAAAAGAGAATGATGTAAGGAGTAGAAATGATATGTATGGATACACATATCTGTGGGTGGCATTAGGTTATTAAATTTTGAACTACCTTCCCTTATGAAGAACAATAAAAAGTTTGATTGCACGAGAACTTTAAACTTTGCTCTTCCTAGCTCAGTTTTCTTCAGGCATTGCTATAGGCTTCTACTACCAGCATATAGCTTTTATATATGCACGCCATGCCTCTGTATTTGTAATTTTATAAAGGGAAGTGGTAGCTAGAGGATCCTCTTCATGTATTTCCTTCCGAGTTGGGGTCATTACCCCCTTGAGGGAGCTGGGACCTAAAATCCCCAATGACTTTGAGTGGCAGCAGAGATGTCTCATCTCACCTATGACAGCTACTAGAGGGAAACACGCTGGAGAGGTAGAAACTTTAACCATTGTGTTCTTCAAAGGACCCATCCACGCTTGAGTTACAGAAAATAACATGTAAAATTATCCTCAAATCCCTTGGGCATATTACATAATAATTTATGTTTGAAGTGAGAGTCCCTTGCCAAGTCCAAGCCTCTTTTTCCTTCTCTCGCAGTTCTGGATATTTTGTGCTATAATTATTCGGACCCCAGAGCATACCTTCTCTATTTTTTTCACCTTTCATTTCCTTTCACATTCCTTGCCTTTCCCCTTAAAAGAAAAGAGGCAAAAATATAAACAAAACTTCCTTCCTTCCATCTTACTGTTTTTGTAAGAGGAAATCAGTGTCCATATTTTTGCTGTTCATTAAGTTAGCATTCATTTCATCCTGATTGTTTAACATCCAAGCAGACTGAGACACATTTTGATATCAATGCCCAGGCAACAGTGAAGGGTAGTGACAAAAGAGCTAGAGGAAGTCCCCTGGGAGAACTAACCCGTGGAATCACATATGCACGGGCCAGGGCAGGCATTACTGCCTCCGTGAACTAAATAAAGTCGAGGAGGCACAACACTGTGGGCACGGGGTCAGCAGCTCTTCTCGTGTGGACAGTATATCTTTCATGAGAATCTGAATGTCTAAAGTGAACAAATTCAGGAAACGGTCTACTCTCAGTACCAGACCGGGACACGTAAGCTAGAGGTCTCAAAGCTTTCACAGAACAGCTTCATATACTTAGTTGCAACAAGAGACATACAAGTGTACATATGCACTGGGTTGAATACTTAAAATAAGTAGTACCAATACTTTTATTAATGAATATAAATTGCTGATATTGATTAAATATTTACCACGTTAGTCATTGTGATAAATGCTTTATAAAGTTTATGTCCTTTAACTTCACAAAAAATATCTATAACCAGAGCCACAACAAATCTATGACCAGAGCCGCAATCACATCATATAAGCAGTTTGGAAAATAATATTCATTTTTAAGTAACAAAATACCGTGGAGCTTCTCAGTTTATGAATAAATTCTCACGTATGGCAGATTAGTGGGTGCAATCGCCTGCCTGCTCCTGGACCACGATCCAGCATGAGTTCTATCTGACCCAAACTTCAAGTCTCCAGCCTTCCCAATTCCTAACTCACTTCAAGACTGGGTGGATCCATCAGGGAGACTTTGTTGTATGTAGCAAGAATTTATTAAAATGCTGAGGTACATCTTTCCTTATAGCTATTCTTCAATTCTCAGTTCATTTTACCAGAAAGGAAAAGTAAGGTCTTGCAGGCATGCCCCGTTACTCTCCTGTAAAATTTCACAGAGTCTACATGTGCACATGCTGCAACTGAGCCCTGTTATTTTGGGAGTGTACGTAGCACCTTTATATTTGTCAAAGTCTCTGGACAAAATGCACCATCTGAGCTTTTCCTTGAGATTAGGCCCACATACCTACCTGAAAAGTTTGTTGTTGACTTACCCACAGGAAAAGAGAAATTTTAAGGTTTACAGCTATGGATGACTCCTAAACATGAAGACTAGGAAAGATCTCGTAACTTGTCTTCACTTCTACATGATGATCTATTATTCTTGGATGTCTCCTTGATCATAAAATTAACAGCTTTCTTTTCAATTTATCGCACTGTCCTAAGACAGTCTCTGCCAGGTGCTCCAAACTTAATTACTTTTTCACAGTTTGAGGATAGTCCTGAGTTTATATGTTTTCACAGCTGGAGGACCTATTCTGTCCAAGCATATGTCACTGACCCCTTTCCCTTTATTGGAAAAACTCCGATTTCCTTTTCCAAAAATTCTTTGCTTAGATGCTAACTTATTTTCCCATGCTTCCACACACGTTACCTAGTGAGAAAATCTCTTGCTCTTAATCCCACAACAGTGAGTACAAAGCACTTCACATGCATGGTTTTTAATCTGAAACAGTTAATTTCCAATTGTGTATCCTGCAGAGCCTTTAATATCGATTCTGAAACAGTTTCTAAAACTTCGTGGAACTTCAGTGATATTTCATGAGGTCTGAACACAGCCTGATCTGGGTTAATGAATAGTATCCATAACCAGGTATCTAATGTTTGTATCACAACATTTGTAATACAAATGTCCTGGCTCAGTTCTAGGGTGATAATTATGCTAAAAGGTGCAACTGTTTTCAACACCAACCTCAGGGATCTCAGGAGCATAACCCATTGTCAGTTCCCTGTCCTTTGAGATCCAAGTATAATTAGTACAAAATTTATCACATGAGTGGTGGGAAGTCCTGCCTTCTTGATCTCTCTGGTGGTGGTGGTGTCATTTTAATGTTCACCTCTGAGCCTAGGTGTCTGTTTCCCCTGATTAGTTCATTGTGGTAACGTTTTCACTAGCCTATATATGTGTTAGTTCACATTAAGTGTAATCAGAGTATAAAACATTTCTTTCATCTTAATCTTTTCAAGATGCTTTCCTTAAGATTTTTCTATAAAATTATTATTTTGAGATAGTTGCTGTTAAAAATAAAATCATAACAACTACTTCTGGATCCAGCCACAACTAGTTGGGGGGGGAGGGAACAAACCTCTATTTTTCATAAATTTTTTCCTATATTTTGTTATTTATTTTTCAACAATAGTTTACATTCAATATTATTCTGTATTAGTTTCAGATGTACAGCAAACTGGTTAGAAAATCATTTACAGAGTGGTCCCCTGCTGCTTTAAGTATCCACCTGGACCCACACATTTTTACTTCAATATTATTGACCATGTTCTCTATGCTGTAATCTGCAACTACCAACTTGTACTGCTTAATCCCTTCACTTTTTTCACTCAGTCCCCCAATCCCCATCCCCTCTGACAGTTGTCACTCTGTTCTCTGTATCAATGATTCCTCCAAAAAAATTAAAAATGGAACTGCCTTATGACCCAGTGATCCCACTTCTGGGAATATATTCAAACAAACCCAAAACACTAATTCGAAAGAATATACGCACCGCTATGTCCTTTTCAGCGTTATTTACAATAGCCAAGATTTGGAAGCAACTCAAGTGCCCATCAGTAGATGAGTGGATAAAAAGCTGTGGGACATTTGCACAATGAAATATTACTCGGCCATAAAAAAAGAAGAAACTCTTAATGTTTGCCACAGCATGAATGGACCTGGAGAGCATTATCCTACTAAGTGAAATAAGCCTGTCAGAGAAAGAAAACTACCACGTGATTTCATTCATGTGAAATCTAATGAACAAAATAAACAAAATAGAAACAGACTCCATGAAATTTTCACATAGATGTATATGCATATGAGAGAAAAGAGTATTATCAAAACAAACTATATGTCAAATATGCAGTTGTGGAATTATTTGGAAACTTTTGCAACACGGAGGTCTTATAATAATAATGTGCTAAAATTAAAATGTTAGAATGCAGATTCTTGTTGCTCTGTAAAATGCTAAAGCAATTCAAGCCAAGGGTACATTACTCAAACATAGTTTTTATCAGTTAGATTTTTCAGTCATCATTTTAGCATATTAATAATTGTATATTAAGTATTATTTGTAGCAGAGAAAGTGCAATATAGTGAAAGACAAAAAAGATACATTAACTTCAACTTTTTCAGATGTCAGGAGTAGATTGTTGAGGGAGAACTGAACTCATGGACCTGCTCAGTAGTAAGAAATTGCTAAGACATTTAAAGTATTCATGTAGTGTCAGATTTCAATTCACACACATGAACACTCACGTGCTCTACAGTCCCATCTTGGGTGTTGGTTGTTTGTACCTGAGAGAGGAGAGGGGGGAAAAAACTTTAACCATTATCAGCTGGCAGCTGATCTAGCACCAAGACACTAGGACATGGTGCTCTCCCGATAACCAAAGATTCTCTTGCTGAACACCAATATCCAAAGAAAGTTGGTCCATAATCATGATGGACAGAGACAAAAGCAGAAGTCACATGTAAACACAGACAAAAGAAGAACGTGATCAAAACCACTAAACTGACTGACCATGTATTTTTCTTGCCTAGCTTCTTTACCAAATCCAGCTTTAGCCCTCTATCAGTCCACCCATTCCTAAACAAAAACAGGGCATTGGCCCTTCTTTCTGGCAGTTCTTAACCTGAAACAAGACCATGCATTCTTAAACCTTTCTCCAATATCATTTAGCACAAGACCAAATCTCCTTGACATCTCTCAAGATGCTCGGTGATGTGAGAGGTTTGTTCCTGATGGTCTTGAGTGATGGGCATCTGCTATCCACACACCATATTGTTCTGATCAAATATACTCAGTTTCATAGGTTATTGTAGTGAAAGCAAGAATAACAATAGATAAAATTTAGGTTTTTTTTTTTGTTTTTTTTTTTTAATATATCTTTATTGATTTCAGAGAGAGGGAAGGAGAGAGAGAGAGAGACAGAAACATCAATGATGAGAGAGTCATTGATCGAGCCTGCAACCAGGCATGTGCCCTGACCGGGAATCGAACTTCGATCGCCTGGATCCTAGGCCCGACGCTCAACTGCTGAGCCACACCTGGCAGGGCAAATTTAGGTTTTTGATATAAGAATTTCATAAACTTGAAAAAATTTTATTCCAGTATAATTTGGTAAAATTACTCAGGTGAGGACTATAGGTTCTAACTACATTACTGTATATCTTTGGACTATGTTTTGCTTATAAAATCTAGGGAAAGACCCATTTATGCTCCCTGGTTATTTATTACTGAGAGTAGATTTTTTGCTATTACTGCATCAGAATAGCAATCTTCTTTTACACAAAGAAGGATGCAACTTCCTTTTCACAACACTTAACACATTCCCTACAGATACCTTATCTTTAATATTCTGAATTCAAACACTTGATTCAAGTACCCGAGGTTATCAAATCCAGTCTTATGTTCTAACAAAACATACAAGTAACAAACTGTACAAACAAACAGCAGATTCGAGTTATAAGACTACTTCAGCTAAGTTAGACACAAAGAAAGTGTGTTAACTGGACATTTTGTTGTCACCAGGTTAAATTTGGCAAGTATTATGGTCTTAGGTTACAAAACTAAAATTACGGCAGTATTACTCTGTATATTTTCTTTTAGCAATAATAAAAACTTTTTAAAGATCCATTGCATCGGGATCACTTTATTATTTTCATTGATCTTCACTGAAAGCGAAGCATCTGGGCTACCTTCACATGTGTAAGGACACATTTAAACAAGCACAAAATGGCTTCAGTGTATCTTGTAAATATATTTTAGGTCTATTGACTTGTCTTCGTTTTCCATACTCTTGCCTATCACCACTTTTTTGATAGTACAGTAGACCCTTAACTGGACTGTCAGGATTCAATCTTATTCTACTGTTATCGATTTTTATTGCATCTTCAGCTACCTTTCAAATCTGATCATGTTTCTTCCTTGCTTGAAGATTTCCAGGGGTTTCTCATTACTCTCAGAATAAAGTTCAAACTCTTACAATGCCTCATGACCTGCTTCCTTCTCAGTCTCCACCTTTCTCTCTCACTGCTCTCTTAATGAAAATGCCCTCCTCACACATACTCACATTATGCGCAGCTCTTTTTAAGAAGTAGAGTTTATGAATTAACTCTATTTTAATAAAATTTATAACAATTATTTAGCCTTTCTGTTTTACCTTTTGGGACTTATAGCTCATAACTTTTCCATTAACACACGAGCTCTTTTTAAAATACTTCTTTGTCAAGTGTTCCTTTGTCACAGTACACCTTTATCTTTTAAAAATATTTCATTATAGATACATGAAATTATGAATTATCTTGTTAATTCATAAATTATGTTAGAACCTTGTGTTGCTGAAAATATGCTTATGGCTGTTAAAAGATCTGCAAATAGCCCTGGCCAGTGTGCTCAGTGGTTAGAGCATCGGCCTGTGCACCAAAAGGGTCACGGGTTTGATTTCCGGTCAAGAGCACATACACTCCCCACCCCCTAGTCAGGGTCCATGTGGGAGGAACCAATCTATGTGTCTCTCTCCATCCATGTTTCTCTCTCTCTTTTCCTCCCTCCCTCCCTCCCTCTTTTCCATTCTCTTTCTGAAAAGCAAAGGAAAAAAATAAGGAGGTAAAAAAAAAAATCAGCCAATAAGCTAGATTTAAAATTCTTGAATAAAAAATTTAATGTATTTTTAGCTATAACTTTTCTCTTCTTAAAAGTCTGTCAGAATTTATTTCAGGGCAGCATATTTTGAGGTTCTTTCTAAAAATGTCTTCTTAAAAAATTCTGGAGACATGATTTTTTTCTTATCTTATAATTGTAAGAAAATTGCCTAGTTCATGTTAACTACGTTTTAATTATTTTATCTAACCTATATATACCGTTATTGTTCAATTCAGAGTCCTATTTCAATCACATTCTGAAGTCTGGATTCTGTTCCAATGGTTCAGCTTTTATTTTCTTGAAAGAACCAATAATCCTTGAACACGGGTTCAAATACTCTCTGTGTCAAATCAGTAGCCTCTTTTTCATTCTTTTAAGGTCCTTATCTGCCAACAAAGCCAGGTTTTAATATTCAATAGACCCGCTTCTGTTCTTTATTTCTCCATATAAAGTGATAAACACTGAAGTTAAATCTTTTGTTTTTCTTGCCATTTTTTAAAAAACCTCCCCCAGGGAGAATATGTGTATTGATTTTAGAGAGAGAAAAAGAGAAAGAGAGAGTTCCAGTCCAGTCAACCCCAGTTATGCCTCTCACATCTGACTCCACTGTGCCTGGGGGCAAGCTGTTGTTGTTTTTTCCTTAGACCAGAAATACCCTAAATAGGGACAGTCTGGTCTAGTCTGGTTGCTACAACCAGGTCTTCTGAGGGGTGGAACCGAGCACGCATTGCATAATGGTTTCGCCCCATGAAAACCCAGACACAGGTTCTAAACTGCCAGTTCCACACTCGGATGCTCTGATTGTCTGAGGCACTCAGAATCCTAGGATATTCCTGATGAAAAAATGTGGGACATATGTCGTCTCAGTGCCTTAGCAATGTGACAAGACAGTGCTGAAGCTTGTAATTCCAAACCTTAATCTTATAGTCATCTCCCTCAGAGACAAACAGTGGCTGCTTCTTATGGAAGTCAATGCCTGGGACTGGACCATCATGTTCATCAAAACTGTCACTGAGGGTGCACATCTGATAGTGCCATAACTGAATGACCTCTTTATGTAAACTGATCAGGATCCAGGGATTTTTGGGGTTATCTAAGAGCTAAGAATTTATATAAAATAATGTTTTATTTATGTATAGTTTTTATATCTTTCATATTCACTTTATAGTGTAAGTTCTTTTGACTTTTTACTTTCTGTTTTAATAATTTTATAATTCCTTTTCTATCATCTACAAACATATTTTAGTAATAAAATGTATTTTTATTTTTAAAATTAGCAATGTATTGTGATAGCTTAATATAATCTGCCCTTAATCAAGTTGAATGATGCTTCCTGTCAGGCATGCATTTATTTTTTCACCTTATATACTTTAATATATTTCCTTATTTTTAATTCCTTTCATCTCAAATTCAATAACCAACCAAAAATAATGAGATTTAAATTATACTAGTGCATAAAATGTCACAAAAGAATCACCCAACATCATAGTTTGCTTTGTTTCTTAAGATTACATAGTTTGTAAAATTTTTACTTGTTAAAACTAATTTTCACTTCAATTTTTTTAATCTATGAAATATGAGCATTAACTGAATGCAGTGTATCTTTATGTAACTTACAAAATAACCACTTTCGGCCTTGCTAAAAAAGGAAATCACCAGGTTACAAATTTAAAATATGCTTTATTAGAACTGTGCTGAAATCAATATTTTATTTTTATTTTTTTACCTTACATTATTCTGAACCACATAGCTGAAGCACTACATTTTGAGCAACAGTAGACCAAATAATCTTCAATTTCCTTTCTTATGTGAAAGTATATGATTCTAATTTCTGGGTTATAATTTTGAAAATATATGAAAGTTGTGTTATAAGTTTTTTTTAAAATTATGCTTTCCACCACCACACTGACTCATGTTTGCCTTCTGTTTCCTCTCACATACACATTTTAAACAGTAGAAACTATAGCACTTACCATTTTTCTGTCCCATCTTTGTCTCTGGTGTTGTGGGGGTGAAGAGCATAATTGTCTCTAGTCAAGGCGCTCGTATGGAGAGCTGTATTTAAGCTGCTGTACTCAAGGAATGACACTCAAGCTGCCTCATCTGTACCTGGACCTCATTTACATGAGATTTTGGAACTTGAGCCCTTGAGCCCATGCCTAATGCTTTTGTAAAAGAAGCAATTTTGGCAGTCAATTCAGGGGAGGAGAGTAAATTTTGAATGTGGAAGGAATGTCAATAATATATGGGCAGATGGCAGACAATGGTGATTTTAACTTGTTTGCATATTTGTTGACATTCCTTTCACAAAAATTGGAGTCCAATTTCTCAAGTATGAGTCAGCATAATGATTCACTTTTAACGAAGAAAATGTAGTAGAAGTAACGCTGTTCAACATTTGCAAGCTGGTTTCTCTTAGGTATTTCTCCATTAAGATTCTTGCCTTTGGAGTCCTGAGTATCTGTGGAGGATGTTTGACTATCCTGAAGCTGCCATGTTGGAGAGACCACATGGGCAGAACAAAGAGAGATACACAAAGATGCCCAAGAAGTGTGATATGTTACAGCTCCCAGCTGTTCAAGTTCTTCCAGCTCAGACACCAGACACTTCAGTGAAAAAGCCTTTAAGACAATCTTTTGTCCCTAGTCATTCAATCAATGCAGCATCATGAAATATTCCAGCTAGAACCGAGTCAAGTTGATCTTGAATTCATGTTCCAGAAGAACAATAAGAGATAATAATCATTGTTTTCAATTAATAAATTTTGAATTGTATGTTAATTATCAATAGAAAACATAGAAATTCAAAAAAGAAAGAATAGTCTTTTTAACAAATATTGTTGGGCCAATTAGCTATTCAAATGAAATATTTTTTTAAATGTGAAAATAAAAGTGATTTTTTTAGCTATCTTAAAATTATTACTATAAATCTGCAAATTTTCTTAACCAAACTAGTTTCCTGTTTTAAAATAATGGCTATCTAGAAGTATATTTACTGTAATACATATATACTCATACTCTGTGGGATATTACTCAATCAGACACTCAGAGAATATTTTTGTGCAAATCACAAACAATAATAAATGTTGAGCTGAGATTCATAGACAAGCACAGCTCTTGCTCTTAAACACTGCTTTATCCTTAACATTGGTTGTCCAAGTATATCTAAAATCCAAACTCTATAATTATGTCACATTTTGTTAAAGTAAATATTATTTTCAAAATATGGTACAATTTTAAGCAAGAAACAATACTTAAATATTTTGTCATTTCCATTACAATTAAAATTACAGTTTTAAAGTGTGAAAGGGGGCTCCAACTTGAAATAGAACATTGAAAATCAAGTTCTATTACTTAAATTAACACAACAAAGTAACCTTAAGTTTGGTTTTATAATATTAAAGAAGCATATCATCATAGTATGCTTTTCAATTTGCAATTTGTTTCTTGAGAATTCATGAAAGTGTGGTATCTTTATCTATGATATAGTGGAGGAAAACATAATTTAATCTTGTTGCCTAAATCTGCTCCCAGGTGACCTTCATCTAGTCCTATTTTGTTTGCATTGCATTATGATTTGTTCTCTCAAATGCAGGGATTATACAAATGAGTTGAATATAATGTGAATTTCAGTGAAAAATATATAGTATGTTTTATTTAATTGTTTATCTGTAGAGAATAGATCTAAAGAATAAAGGATTTTAGAAAATGAAAATCATTTCAATTTCAATTTGGTTGAAGGGTATGGGAAGATGATTTGTAAATTATGACTTTTTAACATTTCCCTTAAATCTTTCATCTAATGCTTGTAAATATAATTTGCATAAACTTACTTGAGGGATGCTTGCCTTTTAATTTAAAGCAAAATGTCAAATAAATAACTGACTTACTTTTGTGGTATTAAACTTGGCAGATTTATGCTGTTTGTCATCAGTTTGTCAGTCTAGAGATCCAAAGTTGATTTAGTCTCATACTCTTCAGGTTATAAAAGATAATCTGATAAACCAGGGTAATCAGTAAACATAAAAAAAATACCTTGAGCCCGGCCGGGCATGGCTCAGCACTTGAGCATCAACCTATGATCCAGGCTATCGGGGTTCGATTCCCAGTTGGGGCACTTGCCTGGGTTGTGGGCTCGATCAATGACTCTCTCATCATTGATGTTTCTGTCTCTCTCTCTCCCTCTCCTTTCCTCTCTCTGAAATCAATAAAGATATATTTTTTTAAAAAAAACCTTGATAATCAAAGCACCTGGAAAAATGAACCAATAAGTACTTTCTGACTGAATTCTCAAGCCTGATACTCCCAATTTCCACTGTGGTAATATAAATGTCATGGAAATAAAAATACCTCTGTCAATTGACCATGGCACTATCTCTTCAGATAGTTCTAGAGAAAATCTAAACTATATTACCAAAATAAATAAACATTATAAATTTGATATTTCTATGAAGACCACATCTTTTTCTTTCTACAATTGTTACTTATTCATCCAAATTATAGTCCAACTACAGATTTGTCTTCCTATAATAAGAATTATACAAAACCTCTTTGTTTCAATACAGTCATTTCCCAAATGTCAAAATACTATATTTACTCTTGCAAGAAGATAATTCTAGAGCACTGATTATTATTATTTTTATATTCAGATGGTGGCCCTGGTTCTGACATCCTTTATAAAGTACTTTTGTTCCCATTACTGATGACTTATAAATTCACTGCACAGAAACTTTCTAACCATAGGATTATCAGTGCTATAAATCAGTGCTTTGTCTTGAAACTTCATATTTAGTCCTACCACTTTTTTATTTATTCTATCAGCATGTTAGCTTTTACTTTAGTATACACATTTATTTACAAATTTACTAACATATTGAAAATTTCAATAAGTGAATGGAATTAATTATACTCATAACAGAAAGAATGGTTTGTACTTTCTTAATGGTACAATTAATTGAGCAAATCCATGTTTCAGGATAATCTTAGGTAAAAGACAAAAGACAATCCAGTCAAAATCATGTTATATATTCAAACAAGTGGCTATTTGATAACTTTTTTATTCTTTACATTTTAACTATTTTTAAGACAAGAAACCACCTCAAAGTTTAGTTGTTATTTAAATAGTAATATTAAGGTGGGGGGGTGCAAGATAAGATAGCTAACTAAAATTGGGATGGAGAGAATCAAAGCATTTTTATAACATATTCTACCTAAAGAGGTGAGGCCGTAATAGTTATACTGTTTATGAAATTGAATAGATAAATTCATGTTGCAAAACTTAAAACTATGGTGTTGTCCCTAGGTATACAGAGAGTATTATTTCTTAAATAGTACATAGTGATTATGTTTAACACAGGAGTTAACATTTGTGGAGCACCTGTGCTTTGTGGAGCACTTGTGCTTTCTAAAGCACATTATTTTTCAAAATAATCTTGCACTGTAGAGATAATATTCCCATTTTACAGATAATATACTAGGCTCAGATATAGTGAGTAATGTACTCTATGATTGAATCAGTGCTTGATGATGCAGAGCTTGAATGCTCATGAGTGTTATTCCAGGAAGCATCTCCATCTGTGTACTCTCTCCACTGTTTACAGATTATGAAGCATTCATCATATGTATTAATTTAAAGTGTAGAGGGATAATAAATATTATACCCAATTATGATATAATTTATTATAAAGATTCTATTTAAATAAAATCATAAAGGAGTACATTTCTATATATACCTTTAAATCCAAAGACTAAGATATTTTTATAAAAGAGTTTTATCATATTTGATTATGGAATTAAAATGCTTATTTTTTTATTTCCAACTTATCAGATTTTAAAATATATTGTTTTACTTGATCCATGACAACAGACAATTCAGTAAAAATAGTTATTTGTAATAATTTGGATAAATGTAAATAATACATGGCCTAAACTAATGTCTTACATTGCAGTGGCCTAAAAATATGGTGTCTGTTAGGCATATTTTTTTTCTTGAGTTAAATTTAGTGCAATTTTATTAGAACTAAAAAAATAAAAAGAAGAATGATGAATAATAAAAATAAAAATAAATTGTAATTTTAGAAGACTGTATAAATGGTTAAAGACCTAATATATAAAAATTTATATAATATATATGAATTTTTGAATTACAGAAGTCTCTGAGAAAATATACCTGAGATACCCTGAAAAAGAAATTATTGATAAAGTTGTCAACTTTAACACCTTAAAATACTTTTAATTTATTTATATGGAAATTCATAAATATAAACATAACTAAGAATTGAATTGCATCTTTTCAAAAATATTTACAAATTTAAATATGACATAACTCAAGGTTCTATTTTGAAAAAAACATATACATTCCATTAAAAGTCATTTATTACTTTTTTCATAAGCACCAGTACAGCTGTGAAAAAAAAAACATCAAAAATCAACAACAGACCAAAATGACAGAAGATTAGATGGAAACTGCACTAGATTGGAATTACAGCTCAATTATTCAAAAACCATCCTGAATAAGCACTTGAAGACTAGCTGGAGAGAAGCCTTAGGGAAGAAACCATGTCAAGATTTGTAGGAAGTATGAGGTGCAAGAAGGCTCAACAGGCTTTTATGTGTGACAGCTGAAGTTCTGGAAGGATATATCAGCTGCAGGAGGCTTCCTCCTAAGAAATGTGGGGTCTAAACCACAAGCTGAGCTCTCAAGCCTAAAGCACCAAAACCAGAAAAGGTGTCTACATCATATCCTGATTTGAAAAGCAGTGGGGTTTCTGTCTGCCAGGGAAAGACAGTGTAGAGATGCAGGCACACTCTTAAAGAGCCAACACACAAAATTTTGTTCACAGCCACTCACCCTGGGATCAAGCAGAGGGAGGGGTTTCTGGGGTTGGTGGCTCAGGGGAGAGAGCTGAAGGGTCAACTGCCAGGATCCCTATGCTGAGTCATTACCCCATACTGAAAAAGTCATTTTTCTCAGGAAGATCATTCCCCTCCATGCAGCATCACTTTGGCAGGAAGTAATAACCTCACAGACTGAAATGCCTCTTGCCACCACCCTGTGGAGCTTATGCCCTGCTGTAGAGTATAGCTGGAGGCTCTTGCAGTGACCAAGTCTAATAGGCTGCCTGCAGGTAGAGGTGGATCTCTGGGTGTTTTGAGAATTTTGCTGCCCTGACCCCAGGCCCAGTGCTGGTAAAAGCCAGGCTTGGTGTGCAACTTAGTTCTTTCCATGTGTACCCAGGCCCTGCAGAGGAAGTCACAGGCTGTGAATTCCTGATAGCTCCAAGCAAGTTGCCCAGGGCCAGTCATGGGGAGCATCTGATAAAGGCCTGTCCTGCAATTCCTCTGAAGAGGACAAGAGCCAATACACCCTGTAGCAAGCTTCAGACAACAGGAGAGCAGGATCTAATAAGCTTCATAAGCAGGATATTCACACAGAGATCTCAGCAGGTACCAAACACTGCTGAAGTGAATTATGCTTCATGTGAGCAGTGCCTGCAGAGAAGCTTGCAGAGTGTGTTGGTGGTTGAGCCTCACAGTCACCCAGCCTGATGGTCAATTCCTTGCATAAATGGGTGAATAGAAATCAAGACTCAATTACAACAGAAAGGCCCACATAACACACACAAGGGACATTCCTAGAGCACTCAGCTAAGGTGATCAAGGAGACTGTACCACTGGGTCCTACAGAACACCTATTGCTTAAGGTCACCCTACTAAGTCTGGGAGGCATAGCATATCTACCTAATATATAAAAATAAAGACAAAGAGGCAGCCAAAATGGGGAAACAATATAACAGGCCCCAAATGAAAAGAAAAAAAAAAAAGAGAGAGAGAATTCTCCAGAAGAAGAGTTAAATGGAATGGAAGTGAGCAATTTATCAGACATAGAATTCAAAAAAATAGTTATAAGGATGCTCAAGGAACTTAGTGAGAGCTATAACAGCATACAAAAGGACATAGAAACCATAAAAAGAACCAGTTAGAAATGAAAACTACAATATCAAAAATGAAGAATACACTAAAAAAGAAATAAACTGTAGTTTGGATGAAGCAGAGGACAGAATCAGTGATTTGGAAGACAAGGTAGCAAAAAACACCCAATCAAAGCAGAAAAAACAAACAAAAAAATAATTAAAAAAAAAAAAGAAGATATAGTTTGTGGAACACTTAGGGACAGCATGAAGTATAACAATATCCACATAATAGGGGTTCCAGAAGGAGGGCAGAGAAAGCAAGGGATTGAAAGACTATTTGAAGAAATAATGACCAAAAACTTTCTAACCTGGTGAAGGAAAAAGTCACAAAAGTCCAGGAGGTGAAGAGAGTCCTAAAGAAGATGGATCCAAAGAAGTCGACACTAAGACACATCATAATTAAAACTGCAATGGTTAAAGATGAAGAGAGGATCATAAAAGCTGCAAGAGAAAAACAGTCAGTTACCTATAAGGCAGTTCCCATAAGACTGTGACCTGATTTCTCAACTGAAATATTTTAGACCAGAAGGGACTGGCATAAAATATTCAAAGTGATGAAAATCAGGACCTACAACCAAGGCTACTTTACCCAGCAAGACTATCATTTAAAATTGAAGGACAAATTAAGAGCTTTCCAGACAAAAAAAACCCACAAAAATCATAAAGGAGTTTGTTATGACCAAATCAGTATTACAGGAAGTGTTAAAGGGCCTGCTAGAAGAAGAAGAAGAAAAGAAGAAGAAGATGAAGAAGATGAAGAAGAAGAAGAAGAAGAAGAAGAAGAAGAAGAAGAAGAAGAAGAAGAAGAAGAAGAAGAAGAGGAGGGGGAGGAGGAGGAGGAGGAGGAAGAGGAGGAGGAGGAGGGGGAGGGGGAGGAGGGGGAGGAGGGGGGGGAGGAGGAGGGGGAGAAAAAGGAGAAGAGGAAGAGGAAGAAGAAAACAGAACATGGTTAAAAAAATAAAATGGCAATAAATATGTGTCTATCAATAATCATTTTATTTTTATTTTTTTAAATTTAATTTAATTTTATTTTTGTTTAAAATATTACAGATATTCCTTTCTCTCCCCAATGACCCATTCCACCCCATCCCATTCCCTTCCCCAGGCCCTCTCCCCACCATTGTCCCTGTCCTTGGGTTGTGCATATATGCATATAAATTCTTTGGTTACTCTCTCCCCCTCCACCCACCCGCCCTCCTCCATCCCTCTGACCTTCTTCAGTCTCATCTATGCTTCCATGCCATTGAATCTATTCTGTTCATCAGTTTATTAAGTTCTTTAGATTCCATGTTTAAGTGAGATCATGTGATGTTTGTCTTTCTCTGCCTGGCTTATTTCACTTAGCATAATTTTCTCCAGGTCCATCCATACTGTCCCAAAGGGTACAAGATCTTTCTTCTTTACAGCTGTGTAGTATTCCATGGTGTATATGTAACACAGCAAATATAAATTCTAAGTGCTCCAATCAAAATGCATAGTTTAGCTGAATGAATAAGAAAAGAAGACCCGTATATATGCTGTCTTCAAGAGACCCACCTCAGAATAAAAAACATACACAGATTAAAAGTTAAGGCATGGAAAAGATATTTTATTCAAATAGAAAAAAATCATACAGTCAAAATAATATATATTATAAACCTGGGATAGTAATACTTATATCAGATGAAATAGACCTTCAAACCAAGGCTATACTAAAAGACAAAGAAGAACACTATATAATGATAAAGGGAACAATTGAACAAGAGGATATAACCTTGGAGACATTTATGCACACAACATAGGAGCGCCTAAATATGTAAAGCAAATATTAATGGACATAAAGGGAGAGAATGACAGTAGTACAGTTGTAGTAGGGAATTTCAACACTCCACTGAAACCAATAGATAGATCTTCCAGACAGAAAATCAATAAGGAGATGCTGGCATTAAATGACACTCTAGATCAAATGGATTTAATTGATATTTTCAGAGCATTTCACCCCAAAGCAGCAGAATATACATTCCTTTCAAGCATCAATCATACACTTTCTAGGATAGATCACATTTTAGGACACAAAACAAGTCTATATATATTTAAGAAGAATGAAATCATTTCAAGCATCTTCTCTGACCATAATGCTATGAAACTTGAAATCAATCACAAGAAAAAAACTGAAAAACACAGGCAGACATGGAGGCAAAATAACATGTTACTAAACAGTGAATGGGTTAACAATGAGATCAAGGAAAAAATCAAAAGATATATTGAAACAAATAAAGATGAGAACACAACAACCAAAAATCTAGAGGACACAGGAAAAGTAGTTTTAAGAAGAAAATCCAAAGCATTACAGGCCTATCTCAAGAAACAAGAAAAAGTTCAAATAAACAATCTAACTTTTCACTTAAAGGAACTTGAAAAATAAAAATAAACAAAGCCAAAAGTGAGTAGGATGAAGGAAATAATAAAAATCAGAGCAGAAATAAATGAAAGAGTCTAAAAAAACAATACAAAAGATCACTGGAACCAAGAGCTGGTTCTTTGAAAAGATAAACAAGACTGACAAATCTTTATCAAGACTCACCACAAAAAAAAGAAAGAGGACCCAAGTAAAAAAAATCAGAAATGAAAGAACAGAAGTAACAAAAAACACAAAAGAAATACAACAGATTGTAAGAAAATATTACAACTATATGCCAACAAATTGGACAATCTGGATGAAATGGATAAATTCCTAGAAGTATACAATCTTCCAAAACTGAAACAGGAATAATCAGAGAAACTGAATAGACAGGTTACAACTAGGTAATTGAAACAGCAATTTAAAAAGACTCCCCAAAAACAAAAGCCTTGGACAGGTTTGCTTCACAGGTGAATTTTGCCAAATTTTCAAAAAATTACTAACACCAATTCTTCTCAAACTATTCCAAAAAATTCAAGACAAGGGAAGACTCCCAAACTCATTTGACAAGGTCAGTGTTATCTTAATTTCAAACCCAGGTAAAGACACAACAAAGAAAGAAAATTATAAGCCAATATCCCTGATGAACATAGATGCTAAAATTCTCAACAAAATATTAGAACACTGACTCTATCAACACATTAAAGAGATCATACACCATGACCAAGTGGGATTTATTCTGGAGATGCAAGGTTGGTACAATATCTGCAAATCAATAAACATGACACACCACATAAAAAAAATGAAGGATAAAAGCCACATGATCTTATCAATAGATGCAGAAAAAGCATTTGATAAAATCCAGCACCCATTTATGATAAAAACTCTCGGCAATGTGGAAACATAGGAACTTATCTCAATGTAATAAAGGCCATCTATGACACACCCACAGCCAACATCATTCTCAATCAGCAAAAACTACAAGTGTCCTCCTTAAGACTGAGAACATGACAAGGATGTCCACTTCCACACTCTTATTCAACATAGTACTTGAAATCCTAGCCATGACAGTCAGACAAGAAGAAGGAATAAAAGGCATCCAAATTGGAAAGGAAGAAGTAAAATTGTCATTATTTGCATATGAGAAAACACTGTATAGAGAGAACCCTAATGATTCTACCAAAAATTACTAGAACAGATAAATGACTACAAAATATATATCCAGGAACAGTTGCATTACTATACACCGATAATGAACTATCAGTAAGGGAAACTAAGAAAACAATCTTATTTGCAATTGTTTAAGAAATGCCAAGAATATATTTATCCAGGTATATAAAAGACCTGTAGTTAGAAATTTATAAGACATTGAAGAAAGAACTTGAAGATACAAAAAAGTGGAAGCATATACCATGTTCATGGATAGGAAAAATTAGCATAATTAAAATGTCCATACTACCTAAAGCTATCCACAAATTCAATGCAATTGCTATGAAGATATCAATGGCACATTTCACAGAACTAGAACAAATATCCCAAATATTTAAACCACAAAAGACCCCAAATAGCTACAGTGATCTTGTAAAGAAGAACAAAGTTGGAGAAATCACATTACCTAATATCAAACTGTACTACAAGGACATAGTTATCAAAACAGCGTGGTACTGACATATAAACAGACATGTAGATCAATGGAAGAGACTAGAGAGCCCAGAAAAAAACTCATATCTTTATATTCAATTAACATTTGACAAAGGATACAAGAACATACAATGAGATAGTCTATTAAATAAATAGTGTTGAAAAAATTGGATATGTGCAAAATAATAAAATTAGACCATCTTCTTACACCACACACAAGAATAAACTCAAAATAGATTAAAGACTTAAATGGTAGTTTCAAAACCATGTCTCCTAGAAGAAAACATAGGCAGTAAAATCTCAGGCATTTCTTTTACCAATTTTTTGTTCCATATATCTCCGTATGCAAGGGAAAAAGAGAAAAAAAGGAAAAAATGAGACTGCATGAAATTAAAAATTTTTGCACAGCAAAGGGAACTATCAACAAAATGAAGATACAACCCACTGAATGGGAGAATATAGTCACCAATACATCTGATAATACACAAAAAATTATAAAGAACACATAAAACTTAATACTAAAAACATACAATCCAATTAAAAAAATAGGCAAAGGACCTGAATAGACAACTTTCCAAAGAGGACATACAGATGGCCAATAGACATATGAGAAGATGCTCAGTGTCATTAATCATTAGAGAGATGGAAATTAAAACTACAATGAGATATCACCTCACACCTGTCAGAGTGATTATCATCAATAAATCAATAAAAAACAAGTGTTGGCAAGGATGTGGAGAAAGGGAAACCCTCATGCATATTTGGTGGGAATTCAGATTGGTGCAGCCACTGTGGAAAACAGTATAGAATACTGGAAAAAATTAAAAGTCAAACTGCCTTATGACCTAGTGATTCCACTTCTTGGAGTTTATCTGAAGAAACCAAAATACTAATTACTGACTGGAAGAATATATGCATTCCTATGTTCACTGCAGCATTATTTACAGTAGCCAAGATTTGGAAGCAGCCCATGTGTCCACAAGTAGATGAACAGATAAAACAGCTATGGTACATTTACACAATGAAATTCTATTTTGCCATAAAAAAGAACATTTTACCCTTTGCAACAATTTGGATGATCAGGAATAACATTATGCTAAGTGAAATAAGCCAGTCAGAGAAAGGCAAGCACCATATGATTTCATTCATATGTGGAATCTATTGGACACACTGAACTTATAAGGAAAACAGAGACAGACTCATAGATAGAGAGCAGGCAAACAGCTCAGGGAGTTAGGATCAGGGTCTGGGTGGTGAAGGGACTGAGCAAAAAAGGAAAATAAAAGAGAAAGATCTCAATGACATGGAAGTGTGGTGATTGCAGGAGGAAGGGGAAGAGGTGTGTGGGTAGAGGTGGATGAGGGTATAGAGGGGATAGGTAGTGATGGAAAAATAAATCAACAATAGGCACTGTGAACACTTATAGTAGCATGGGCTGTGGCAGGATTTCTGAAGGTCGCTCATGGAGAATCTCTGGAATTCTTTCAGAGCTGGTAAGATTTGCCCTACTTTGTTTATTATTAATAAAGAAAAAAGAAAGTTTTATCCAAGATTGCTTATCAAAACAGTTTATGATTTATTATCTGCAGCACCATAAAATAAAGGGCTTTAAATTAAAGAAACGCACCACTTCTTTTCACAAATTGGGAATGATTAAAATTCATAATTACAATATTTAACTGGGAAGTAGGCTGAAACATTGGAAAAACAAAACATTAACTGAATGCAGTGAATGTATTTTGCTAAGTGCTTGTATCAGTGATCACCTGAACTAGATGAGAAATCATTTTGATGGAGGAAAAATACAAAACCTAAGAACATAAAGTGATACCTACCAAAAAATATTTAATAATGGCCATGTTTCAAATAGACTTTGCTATTTGCCTGATTTTATATGTTCACTCTCTATTAAGAAACTCAGATTTGACCTGGGCACAATCTATCATGACATTCAATGCTTTCATGCTTCTGAAAAGTTTGAGTTGTATATTTTGGATCAGGTCCAAAATACTTGCATAGAGAAATACTGTTGCAAAGGCTGGTGCTGGAAGATCCATGGAAGAGGAGACAGTAACTCTAACCATGAATAGTATACTGAAGATTATTAAACTTTACATGGTGATAAGAAAAAGAAGTGGTTTCAAGCAACCTCGCCATTGCCTGATATTTCCAGATAATTGTGTCACTGTGAAAAAGAGGATACGAAGGGCATTTGGAGGAGAAGTATGTAGGGTAATTTAGGGCAGGGATGTCTTAAAATATATTATGACTTAAAGATATTGGAAAAATTGGATTCTAGTTCTATCTCTTTCACTAACTACCTTTGTGAAGTTTACCAAGTTACTTGAACTTTCTAAGCATCATTTCTAAAATCCAAAATCGAATAATTAAATGATCTCTCAAGTTCCATATCACTTTGAGAATTCTATTATTTTTACATTCTCAGTTTTTACTCATTTTTTGTTTTCTGTATAGAAAGCTTATTTTGTCAATATAACAGCTAATAACAGCTAGGCAGAGCATTTTTCTCAACTTTGTAAATTTAAATATTCTATTTGATACTATTTGAATCAATAATTCTCAAGACATTTTCCTCATTACTTCTTTCAGTAGATATTGGGCCACAGTTTTTATAATTGAATGTGCACAATCTCCCCGTCCCACAATACACATACATTCACACAGAGTAGAAATAAGTTTTGACTGTATGGTAAAAATAACAACAAGTAAAAATGTAAACAAACATATATCTATATAAAAACTCAGAACTTTGAAATGGAAGTGATTTTAAAATGGTATTTAAGTGATCAATAAGATTCTAAGCTTAAAAGTTCTATTTAAAATATATTCAACAACTACTAGATTTTGAGTAAAATGAAGGCTAAAATTTTGACTCAGGATGAAATTTTTATACAAATGAGTTAAGTGTGAATGATTTTCTTGAATTGTTAATATAGTGGTGAATTCATTTTTCTTCTTTGAACACTCGTAAGTATTGGATCCATTTGCCAAAAAATAAAAACTGTATTCAATTCATTTTAAAATATTTGTAGCATCACACTGTATCACATTCACTTACTATCCAACCAAGTAGTAGAACTAAGTGTTGCCTTATATTGGGTTCTTTTTTAGGGTCTTTGAAATCAAATTAATTTTCTCTCAAAAAATGAAACTTCTACCTAGATGTATTCTACTAATATTGGATGATGTGAATAAAGATGCTTTTAGTTCATACTGTGAACTAGATAACACTGTACCAATTAGATCAATTTTCACAAATTTTACTTGATACTCTGACATAGAAGTTTAGTTTATGTTAGCTATGTAAGAGTGCATGAATCTGTATATATCCATACACACACACATACACACAATAAATAAATATATGTATATATACAAATATACTGGTCATACATGTACTTTTATGCTATAATTTATAAAGTAATATGTGTTTTAGGATTTTTCTAATAAGCAGATAATATTTGAACACAATCTAACAATTTTTGAAAGTAATGTATATAAATTATAGTATGTTTAAATTTCTTTGATAGGTGTCTATAATAGCAAATATATACTTAGGACTGCTGTTTCTACAGTAACAGCATAGGCTTAGGGAACAAAAAGTAAAATAAAATTAAAATAAAATAAAATAAAATAAAAGGCATCAATATTGGAAATGAAGAAGTATAATTGTCACTGTTTGCAGATAGTGTGATATTATATATAGATAAGCCTAAAGACTCTACAAAAAAACAAACAAACAAAAAAAACCACCTCAGAAGTAATAAATGAATTCAGTAAAGTTGAAGGATACAAAATAAATGTACAGAAATTGATACCATTATACACATGAAATAATGATTATTGGAAGAAAAAATTAAGAAATCTATCCCATTTATAATTGTACCAAAAAGAATAAAATATATATAAATAAATGTAACCAAGGAAATGAAAGACTGTGCACTGAAAATTATGACATTATTGAAATAAATTAAAGAAGACACAAATAAATGGAAAAATATTCAATATTCATGGATTGGAAAATAAAATGGCTGTACTACCCCCCAAAATTTACAGATTTAGTGCAATCCATATCAAAATAACAATGCCATTTTTCACAGAACTAGAACAAATAATTCTAAAATTTCTATGGCACCACCAAAGACCCCAAATAGACAAAGCAATCTTGAGAAGGAAGAAAAAAGCCAGCAATATCACACTCCCTAATTTCAAACTATACTACAAAGCTATAGTAATTAAAACAGTATGGTACTGACATAAAAACAGGCACACAAATCAATGGAACAAAATAGAGAACTCAGAAATAAACCTTAACATATAAAGATAGTTACTTTGACAAAAGAACCAAAAACATATGTGAAAAAGACAGGCTCTTTGAAAGATAATGTTGGAAAATGTGGACAGTCACATGCAAAAGAATGCAACTAGACCTTTATCTTTCACCATGCACAAACATTAACTCAAAATGGATTAAAAACTTAAATGTAAGACCTAAAACCATTAAATTCTTAGAAGAAAACATAGGCAGTAATCTCCTTGCCATTGGTCTTAGAAAGTGTTTTTTCTTTTGGGTTTTTAAAAATATATAATTTCAAAGACAGTATAAACAAAAGCAAAAATAAATGCATGGGATAACATCAAACTGAAAAGTTTCTACACAGTGAAGAAAATAATCAACAAATCAAAAATGCCACCTGATAAATTAGAGAAAATATTTGCAAATAATATATCTGATATGGGATTAATATCTAAAATACATAAAGAGCTCACACAACTCAACAACATTAAAACAAACTGATTAAAAAATAGACAGAAGACATGAATAGGCATTTCCCAAAGAAGACATACTCATGGCCAGTTGACACATGAAAAAATGTTCAATATCATTAATTATCAGGAAAATGCAAATCAAAACCAGAATGAGATGTCACCTTATACTTATATTTTTTATTAAGAGCTGAAAGCATTTATTCACACTGTATATCAAACCCAACAAACCGGTATCATAAACTTGGCACCTGTCATTAAGAACTGCACAATCTTCAATTAGACTGACTTCTCCCTATCTGCACAAGAAGACCACACAGAATGTGGAGAACTAAACCCTGTTTCACTAAATTCAAACTCCAAGAACCCTGCTGCCACTGGGGAAAAAAGTAACAAGTGTTGAAAAGTATGTGGAGAAAAGCATACCTCTGTACACTGTTAGTGGAAATGTAAACTGGTGCAACCACTATGGAAAACTATATAAAATTTCCTCAAAAAAGTAGAAATAAAACTACCAAATAACCCAACTATTCAACTTCTAGGTATTTATTTGAAGAAAATGAAAACACTAATTTGAAAAGATATATGCAACTCTACCTTCATTGCAGCATTACTTACAATAGCCAAGATATAGAAAAAACCTAAGTGTCAATGATGGATGAATGGATGAAGAGGATATGATACATATATACAATGGAATACTTAATAGCAATAAAAAAAAGATGGAAATCTTGCCATTTGCAACAACATAGATGGATCTTGAGGGTATTAGGCTAAGTGAGATAAATCAAATGGAGAAAGACTAATGCTGTATGATTTTACCTACATGTGAAATATAAATAAAAGACAAACTCATAGACATAGAGAACATTATGGTAGTTATCAGAGGGGAAGTGGGTTGAAGGAAGGGGAAAAAGTGGTGAAGGAGATGCATGGTGATGGATGGTAACCAAACTTAAAGTGGTAAACAAAATGTAGTGTGCACAAATACCAAATTATAATGTACATCTGAAATATATATAATCTTGTATTACAATTTTATCACAATAAAAAAGTTTTCTTAGACACACACAAAGATGGAATTGGATTTATATTTAAATAGTAAAGCATCTCTATAAAGTTTTAAAATCTGTGAATACCAATAGATCTAATAAATGGTGTAATTGGTCAATATTGTAGATGCTCTACTGAAGGGTACACTGTTTTCTTGAAGATTAGTGGCCAATTAAAGATTTTGTCTTAAATATTAAAATTTAAATAATGTTTGTGGATTTCCAAATTCATGAGGATTCTAGAATCCACACTGGAATAAAATGTGTTCAATAAATTAGCACAAGGAATAGAAATATAAAGTTTTCATATTCAATTTTTTGTTTGTAATATTGTTTGTTATTGATTTATCACCTTTTGGCTCCAAATTCATCCTGTTAGACTGTTCAATGAAAATGGTACATGACCCTTTAGATATTTGTTTCCTGTCCAGCTAGCAAGAAGCTTTGTTAATAGAAGGGGTTGAAAAAACATTCTAGGAGGGAGTTTTTCTTCCCAATTCAGGTCTGTGCACTTATAGCAATAAACTCCCTACAAGCATGTAAACCTCTTGAATGCCCATTCCTTTAGGAAAGAGTGGGGAGAAGAGGTAAGCCGCCAGCAGCTTTTTCCCACACCCAGTGGCCTCCTCAGCAGTCTGATAGCAGAGGCTCTCCAGTGTTTGCAAGTTCTCTATTTCACAGCTCTTGCTGGGTAAAGCTGTGAACACTCAGTTATGGGCACCCTCTCCCACCACCTTTCATCAACACCAATCAGTTAGCTCTATGGTAGAGTCCTTGGGATCCCTGCATCACACCCAGGTTCCCCTATGCCTTGCTTCTGTGGTACATGACAGTCAGCAGCATCCAACAGGGAATGGCTTTCCCTCATATCTTAGAGGGTAGAATTCTAGCAGATTCCATCACAGGTGGAACAACATACATACTTCTTTGGCATTTAGTGAGCCGTGGCTGTGCCTTGTCCAACAAGATCTGAATGTCAGCCTAGGAGAAACAGGAGTCTTCCTTTGGCATTCTCTCTCAACCTTAAGGCTAGTGTCTGTTGTTTCTATATTTAGAGTTCATTTTACGTCTTACAAGCCAATCTGCCCTTACTCTAATCCTCTATTATAATTAATAAATTTTTATAATAAGTTTCCCTGTTCAAATTACTGTGTGATTTCTCTCTCCTGATTGGACATTAACTTATATAAGTATGAATACAGGGCAATGCAAACTCATAGTCCACATTTCCATTTATTGATCATATACTATGTCAACTGATGGTCATTGACACCAATTCAATGCCACAGGAACTCCCAGTTTGGGATGCAGTGAAGAAGGAAACTTTATTCAGTGCAAATAGTGCAATCATGATACAGCATGCCTGTGAGAACAGAATGAGAACACCTCACTTATGAAGCAGAATTTTGGAACAGCACAGCTGTGAGGCAGCTCTGGGGCAAGGCCCCATTCCAGCTAGACAGCTCTGCTCTGCTCTGGGATGCTCCACCTTCTTAGGTCCAGTCCACTCTGAAATGCAATCTTCAGTCTTGAGTGAAAAGAGATAGTGCACCAGAGGGGAGCTGACTCATATAGAGAGAAGTCCCAGCCCTGTTTTCTGACTGGTCCATTTTCATGCAAATGAGGATTCCAAATCTTCAAAGTTTGGTCCAAATAGAGAAGGAAGAAGTAAAACTGTCACTTTTTTCCAAGGATGTGATTCTGTATATTGAAAACCCTAAAGACTGCACTAAAAAACTATTAGAAACAATAAACAAATAGAGTAAAGTTGCAGGATACAAAATCAATGTACAAAAATCCATTGTCTTCCTGTATACTAACAACAAAACTTCAGAAAAAGAAATGTAAAAAACAATTCCTTTTGCAACTGCAACCAAAAGAATAAAGTTCCTTGGAGTAAACTTAACAAAGAACATGAAAGACCTATATACTGAAAACTACAGGGCATTATTAAAAGAGATTAAAAAAAACACAACAAATGGAAAAATATCTGGTTTTCATGGATTGGAAGAATCAACATAGTTATATTACCCAAAGTAATATACAAATTTAATGCAATCTCCATCAAAATACCAATGTCATTTTTTAAAGAAATAGAATGAGAAATCATCAGATTGTATGTACCACAAAAGATCCTGAATATCCAAAGCAATTCGGAGAAAAAAGAACAAAGCTGAAGGTATCATATTACCTGACTTCAAATTATACTACGGAGCTACGATAATCAACACAGCATAGTATTGGCATGGAAACAGACACACAGATCAGTGGATCAGAATAGAGAGCCCAGATATAAAACCACACATATATGGGCAGATAATTTTTTACAAAGGAGCCAGAAACACGCAATGGAGTAAATATAGTCTTCAATAAATGGTTCTGGGAAAACTGGAGAGCCGCATGCAAAAGAATAAAACTGGATTACAATTTGACCCATGTACAAAAATTAACTCAAAATGGGTCAAAGACCTAAATGTGAGACCCAAAACAATGTTATACAGAAGAAAACATAGGTACCAGACTTATAGACCTTGGTCATAGAGGACATTTTATGAATTTGATCCCAAAGGCAAGAGGTGTGAAGTCAAAAATAAATGAATAGGACTATATCACAAGAAACTGACAACAAAACAAAGCGACAGCCAACCAGATGGGAGATAATATTTGCAAACAGTAATTCTGACAGAGGTTTAATTTCCAAAATACATAAAGAAGTCACAAAACTGGCTACAGAAAGCCTCAGTCTTAGTGGTTGAAATAGAATTCCAGGTACTCCTTAATACGGATTGGCTCACATGGCAGAAACACAGTGCAGGAAGCAGTTTAGTGTAGAGGCAGGTAGATCAGTGCAGGCTTCTCCTGAAGTGTGGTTTGCATGAGAGGTCCCCATTTTGAAACAGCTGCTAAGCTCTGCTTGTAAATTGGAGCTCAGTTAGCCACTAGGAGCCCTTCTTGGGAGGTAACTTCTTTCTTATAGCCCACAACTATAAGTTTAAATTTCACTACCACAATATTCTGGTATTATTATCATTTTAAGTTTTATCATTACCATGTTTAGCATTGACTACTTAACATGAAACTGTCACTGTTTTACTACATCCATATATGTATTAAGTCAGTTAATTTTTATATAAACCATGTAAGGAAGGCAATATTACTTTCTTATATTTAATAGATGAGTTAACTGATAATAGATAGGTTAAATATTCTGTCCAAGGTTACATAGCTCAGTTAAGTGACAAAGCTGAGCTCAAACATCTATGTTATCAACACTATATTATGTGATCACCACTATACTATATTATCAACACTATACTATACTGAATTAAGGTCTTCTGGAATTCAAAATATGCATGTGCCTTTCAAATAAAAACATACTTGTACTGTTTGTATTAATAATGCAGGTAAATGTGACCTAATCATCTCTCTATGTAGACCTGTCTTGGATTATTTCTACACTACCCAAGAAGGACAGTGAAGCCTTAGCACACTGCCGTGTAATTTTTAGTTACTGTTAATGAGAGATCCAGATAAACCTATACCTATGATAAACACTTAACCAGAAATACTGTTTGCCAGAGCAATGAACAATCCTGTTGTTGCTATATTTTAATTGAATTTTTATCCAGAATTAATTATCTAAATTATTTGTTTTTCCTTTAAATATGGATTTATTTTTATTACACTTAAAAAATATTCCTGGAGAAGAAGGCAGCATAGGCAACTGCAGTACTCACTTCTTTCCACAACCACACCAAATTACAGCCAAACTACAGAACAACCATCATGCAGAAACACCTGAAATCTAGCTGAATGGAAGTCCTATAACTACAAAGTTAAAGAAGCCACATTAAGACTGGTAGAAGGGATAGAGGCAGAGAAGGGCTGGTCCCACACCCGGGTGTAGTAGATAAAAATCAGGAAGGCTATCTCACCTGTGAAGTTCCCCCCTGAGGAGTGAGGGGTCCAGCCCCAGACCAGACTCCCCAGCTCAGGGTTCCAGGGCCAGAAAGAGAAATTCTCATAACTTCTGGCTGTAAAAACCAGCATGGATTGAGGAGGGATGCTGAGGCTGTTATAGTTCCAGGCAGTTCCTCTTAAAGGGCCACACAAGGACTTATTCAGACTCACTCCCTCTGAGTTCTAGTGCAATGGCAGCAACTTGAAAGACACCAGAGACATACGGGAAGGAACTGAATTGTTTGGCATCAGGGCAAGAGCTGGAGGGGCAGCATTCTCCCAGACCAAAGTGCTGGGAGAAGTCATTGTTTCTTGGATGAGCCCTCTTCCCACAGAGCCCAGAGGCTGGTACTGTATCTGAGACACCACCAACCTGGCTCACACTGTTTGCCCTGCTTTGGTGATTTGCTGAGATCCTGCCCCACCCAACTTTTGGACCCACCCAGGTTGTTTCCAACGGCTTTATCATAAGAATGCCCTGTCTTGGTTCAGGATTCAGATTTTCCTAAAATTTCTCAAACAAGCAGCATCTGGCCTCAGCAAGCCCCATACCTCTTGCTAAGTGGCCCCAGACCTGGCACTAGCAGCAGCTGGCTGTTGTTCTCAGCTTGGCCTCACCTGGGCACCTTCAAGCCCAGCATTAGAAGCGGCCATCTACAGATCACTATGTAGCTCATGCCAGGCTGCCCCAGGCAGAACACAGGTGGTGGCTGATCTTTGCTTTCACCTCACGGGAGGCCCCAGAGTCATTACACTCTGTGGACTGCTACAGACCATGTTGTAGCACCATCCAACCACCCCCACAAGGGAAACACTCAAGGGATGGACTCAGTGGGTAACAGAATCTTGCTAAGGTAAGTCTTGCTCTATGGGGAAGGCCTCTGCACAGCCAATTCTCCAAGGTGTTTGGAGGTCAGTGGTCAGTGGCCAAAGTTAGTCCCTGCAGCTGATACTCCTTGGTAAATCCCTCCCATTCATGTACCAACAGTAATCAGGACTCAATTACATCCATCAGAAGATTACTAGATTTGATAAATTAATTCAGCAAGGTATCTGGAAACAAAAATCAACATCTGGAAAACAGTGGCATTCTTAAACACTAACAATAACCTGTCAGAAAGAGTAACTAAAAAGAAATACCATTTACCATTGCAACAAAAACAAAAAGATACCTAAGAATAAACTTAACCAAGGATGTAAAAGACCTGTACTCAGAAAGCTACAGGACACTGAAAAAAGAAATAGAAGAAGATATAAACAAGTGGAAGAATATACCATGCTCATGGATTGGAAGAATTAATACCATTCAAATGTCCATACTACCCAAAGCAATTTATAGATTCAAAGCAATTCTTATCAAAATACCAACAGCATATTTTACAGATCTAGAACAAACATTTCAAAAATTTATATGGAACCAAAAAAGACCCCGAATAGCTGCAGCCATCTTGAGAAAAAAGAACATAGTGGGAGGGATCACTTTACCGGATATCAAACTGTACTACAAAGCCATTATAATCAAAGCAGCCTGGTATTGGTACAACACCAGACATTTAGACCAATGGAACAGAACAGAGATCCCAGAAATAGAACCAAGCCATTATGGTCAGTTAATATTTGACAAAGGAAGGAAGAGCATACAATGGAGAAAAGACAGCCTCTTCAATAAATGGGACTGGGAAAATTGGGCAGATACATGCAAAAAAAATGAAACTAAACCACCATCTTTCACCATACACAAAAATAAACTCTAAATGGATAAAAGACTTAAATGTAAGTCATGAAACTATAAAAATCCTGAAAGAAAACAGGCAGTAAAGTCACAGACATCCCACAGAGTGGACTTTTCACTGATACATCTCCTAGGGCAAAAAAAAAAAAGAAAAAATAAACACATGGGACTATATCAAACTTAAAAGCTTCTGCACAGCAAAGAAAATAGCCTCAAAATATAAAGGAACCCCATGGTCTGGGAAAACATATTTGCCAAGGGTGTATCTAATAAGGAGCTAATTTCCAAAGTGTACAAAGAACTCATACTACTCATCAAGAAGAAAAGAAACAATCGAATTAAAAAATGGGCAAAGGACCTGAACAGACACTTCTCCAAAGAGGGCATACAGATGGCCAAGAGACATTTGAGAAAATGCTCAACTTCGCTAATCATCAGAGAGATGTAAATTTAAACCACAATGAGGTATCACTTCACTCCTGTAAGATGGTTACCATCAACAAATCAACAAATGACATATGCTGGTAAGGATAGGAGACAGGGAAACCCTGGTACATTGCTGGTGGGAATACAGAACGGTCCAACCCCTATGGAAAACAGTATGGAGGTTCCCAAAAAATTAAAAATGGAGCTACCTTTTGACCCAGTGATCGCACTTCTAGCTATATATCCTAAGAATCCTGAAACACTAATCAGAAAGAATATATGCATCCCTATGTTCACAGCAGTGCAATTTACAACAGCTAAGATCTGGAAACTGTCCAAGCGCCCATCAGTAGATGAGTGGGTAAAAAAGCTGTGGGACATTTACACCACTACACAGCTGTAAAGGAGAGGGATCTTGTACCATTTGGGACAGTATGGAAGGACATGGAGAATATGCTAAGCGAAATAATCACATGATCTCTTTTATATGTGGAATCTAAAGAACTTAATAAAATTATGAAAAGAAATGATTCAATGACATGGAAGCATGGATCAGACTTGAATTTCAGAGGGATGGAGGAGGGTGGGTGAGTGGAGGGGGAGAGATTGACCAAAGAACTTATATACTTATATGCACTACCCAAGACACAGACAATGGTGAGAGAGGGGCTGGGGAGGGAGGTGGGACGAAGTGGAATGGGTCATTTGGGAGAAAAAGGAACAACTGTAATATTTGGGTCAAAAATGAAAAAATTAAAGAAAATTGGTTTTGCAAGCCATATATATACATATGTGTGTATGTATGTATATATATATATATATATACATACATATATATATACATACATATATATGTGTGTGTATATATATACATACATATATATACACATACATACACACATATGTATACAATAAAACCTGTATTTCACTGAGAGAAAATGGCATCTTCATAAAGTCTATGGACATTGATTTGTTCATCTCTCTCTTTATTAACTTTCAGTCTAAATTCATGGACTTTTCTGGAAGCTATGGAACTGCGTTCCTGATTGTTGATTATAATTTTTTTCAGTCTAAGTGTTTCTATCTCATTGGTGTCATTCTCTACCTTGAGGCTTGCTTGGCTTTTTGTTTCTTGATAAATGGGGGTATTTTTGGTTGACTTTTTTTCTTTAGACAACTTAATTTTATGAATATCAGTGAATAAAGAATGTAAATTTTTCTCATGAAAAAATAAAAAGACTCAATTACAATAGAGGTGTGTACGGCCCACACAGGCACACCTTGAGTACCTAGCTGGGTTGATCAGGGATGCTGTGCCACTGGAACCTACAGGACATCTACTACATTAGGCTATGCTACCAAGCCTGGGAGACATAGCAGCTTCACCTAATACATAGAAGCAAACACAGGGAGGTGGCCAAAATGAGGAGACATAGAAACATGTCCTAAATGAAAGAAAAGAACAAATCTCCAGAAAAAGAACTAAATAAAATGGACACAAACAATCTACTAGATGGAGAGTTCAAAACACTGGTTATTATGATTCTCAAGAAATTTAATGAGGACCTAAATAGCATAAAAAAAGACCAATCAGAAATGAAGGATGCACTAATTGAAATAAAGAATAATTTAAAGAGAATCAACAGTAGAGTAGGTGAAGCTGAGAATCAAACCATCAATTTGGAATATAAGGAAGCAAAAACCACCCAATCAGAACAGCAAAAAGAAAAAATAATTTAAAAAATGAGGATAGTGTAAGAAGCCTTTCGGACATTTCAAGCATACCAACATTCACATCACAGGGGTGCTGGGAGGAGAAGAGTAAGAGCAAGAAATTGAAAACCCATTTGAAAAATAATGACAGAAAAAAAATTTCTAACTTGGTGAAGAAAACAGATATACAATTCCAGGAAGGGCAGAGAGTGCCAAACAAGATGAACCAAAAGAGGCCCACACCAAGACACATCATAATTAAAATGCAAAAGGTTAAAGATAAGAGAGAATCTTAAAAGCAGCAGGAAAAAGCAGTTAGTTACCTACAAGGGAGCTCCCATAAGGCTGTCAGATGATTTCTCAAAAGAAACTTTGCAGGTCAGAAGGGAGTGGCAAGAAATGCTCAAAGTAATGAAAAGCAAGGATCTACAACCAAGATTACTCTACCCTGCAAAGCTATCATTTAGAATAGAAAGACAGATAAAGAGCTTCCCAGACAAGAAAAAGCTAAAGGAGTTCATCACCAACAAACCAGTATTCTATGAAATGTTGGAGGGTTTTCTTGAAGAAGATAAAAATTATGAACAATAAAATGGCAACTAATACATATCTATCAAAAAAAATGAATCTAAAAACAAAATGAACAAGAAGAACAGAAATAGACTCATAGATACAGAGAACCTTTTGTTGGTTTCCAGATGGGAGGGAAGTTGGGGGGATGGGTGAAAAATGTGAAGGGATTACGAAGTACAAATTGGTCCTGGTGGGTTTGGCCCAGTGGTTAGAACATTGGCCCATGGACCAAAGGGCCGCAGGTTCGATTTCCAGTGAAGGGCATGTACCTGGGTTACAGATTTGATCTCTGGCTCCAATCAAAGCACATGCAGGAGGCAACCAATTGACCTGTCCTCTCACATTGATGTTTGTCTCTCTCCCTCCCCTTCCACTCTCCCTAAAAATCAATGAAAAAAATATTCTTGGGTGAGGATTAACAACAACAAAAAGAAGTACAAATTGGTTGTTACAGAATAGTCATGGGGATGTAAATAAAATACAGCATAGGGAATATAGTCAATATTCTAGTAAATAGGTGTGGTGATGGATAGGTTTAGATTTACTGGGGTGATCATTTATTAAGTAATATAATGTCTGGTCACTGGGGTGTACACCTGTAACTAATATAATGATGTATGTCAACTGTAATTTAAAATAAAAAATGATTAAAATATATGTATATGGAAAAATGCAGTGAATCCAAATTTCACGTCACTCTCAGCTCAGTGCATAGCAAATTCTTACTGCTAGAGGAGCAGCCTAGAGGTGTTACTGGACAGGCAGAGAGGTGTTACTGGGCAACCTCCTGAGTCAGTGGGAGAGGGCTGCCCCAACCTTGATCCCTGTCTTCTCATATAAATGAATTTCTAGGAGAGGCCCTGATTGCATTATGAAAAGCCAATTTTATTCAAACAATTAAAGCAAGCACCTTTATTTAAAAAGTAAAGCAAGCAAATCTACGCATCTGCTTATGAAGCACAGTTGGGCTCTCAGCTAATCTGAAGTAATCTGAAGAGTGAGTTGGATGGGGGTCCAAGGCATTATATACCCTCCTTTCTATAGGTCTCATAATTTTTCTGCTGAATATCTTACTACAGATTAATTCTGAAGGTTCCTTTTTACTTTGTCCTGGCCTGGAATTCCCAGAATTCCTGACAAGCACCTGGCAATTTTATCTTGCCAAGCCTTGAGTCTACTGGCTTCTCTTCTTCAGAAGTAAAACTGCCCTTTTTTCCTTTCCCATTTTCCCCCTTCCTTTCCTATATTCTCTTGTTAGGGAGGCTTTTAACCATTTGTTCTCAAGTGTCCTTGGCTGGGGAAGATAATGGCTTGTTATTTTCAGGCTGGCTGCAAATTGCCCCCACTGGCTTTGTTTTAACTTTTCTGTCTCAGCTTCCTTATTCCACTTCCCCTGGAATTTTACTAGCTCCTTGCTGCCCTGTAACATTACCATTCTGGATTTTCCTTCCTGACCTTTACCACTTAAAAATATCCAATTTTTGTGTAACTAAATATATGTTTTCTGCCTCACCTTATAAAATATAAGCTACTTGTGGGGAAGAACAATATCTGTCTCATTCTGAGTTAATATTTTGCATGGAGCCTGCATGTGCTGAATAAATGAATGCATAATGGAAAATAAAATAATTCTCACCAATTTTATTTTTTTAGTTAGTGAATTTACATGTGGAATAAGCTTTTCTTTGTGGGAAAGGGGGCTCTGTTTTTATACGTATAAATCATTAAGATCACAATGAGCTTTTAGTCCTTCCCTCTTTACCAAGGTTTGTTAGCACCATTTTCTTAAAACAATCTGATTATTTTACTAATAAACACTGCCTATATTTGATAGGTTCTATAGAGTTTGTGCTCAGTAAGAGTTGTTGATGAATTCTTTAATCTATAAATTCTAACTAAATGAGAAAGCACAATGAAGTAACAATACATTGCCTTTTCTGGGTGTCAGCGCTTGGAATTATGTGTTTTTTCTAATGATACTATGTTGAGGAAATAGAATGTGAAGCATCATTTTGAGCCTGTTAATGTGGCATGTTGCACAATGAAAAAAAATAAAACATGGCAGTTGTTCAGAGATATGTTGGTAGAGTCTTACTACAGAACTGTAACAAAGAACACCGAGAGAGAGCTAGAGGATATTTTAGCCCTGCTCTCATCTCTTTTATTTGTTCTGTCTCCAGTTCTATGTTTTAATTAAAAGAGTAAATTGAAACAGCCTGAATCTTTTAGCACCAAGTTCTCAAGAGATGTTACACAGCCAATTGGGTTAAGAATCAGGCATCTGCAACATAATTTTCAGCCAACTAGTCAATGACTAGGACTCTGGCCCTGAATAAATCTCATAATCCTTTTGTAACAGTTTCAATACTGGCA
This sequence comes from Miniopterus schreibersii, assembly GCF_964146895.1. Classification (NCBI taxonomy): domain Eukaryota; kingdom Metazoa; phylum Chordata; class Mammalia; order Chiroptera; family Miniopteridae; genus Miniopterus; species Miniopterus schreibersii. The sequence continues at coordinate 94,362,259 of NC_138101.1, read as the reverse complement.
AACTGTAATGGCAAATTTCTCAGCTCACAGTTGCACTCACTAGAAATAAGATGTCTCTAAGGCAGCGCTCATGCCTAGGGGCTATTGGATTCACTGGAAACGCAGTAATATAAGGAAAAAATGTTGAAAGATCTTGATAATTTACTTCAAATCACAATACTAAAAATTTATTAGTATTTAAGAGCAAATAGAAATATTTAATCAAAGAATACTGAACATGCAACATCTAGTTTGCACAGTAGGCTTATGTGCACATATGGCAAATACATTAATCATTTCTGCAGACCATCTCGTTGATGTTTTTCACTTTCTTTTACTGATTTCTATGTAGGCAGTTTGTGAGATTTATAGTTTCAGGTATGAATGTGGCTTAGAACATCTGGTTGGATTTTGATTTAGATAGAGTTGGTCCTTCATAAAATTGAGGTACAGACACATTTTTCTTTACTGGATTTAAGTTTCCAAAACAAACAAAACCAACAATTAAAATCAATAAATGCTATCAAAATAAAGCAAAGGCGGCCCTGGCAGGGTAGCTTAGTTTGTTAGAGTGTCATCCCCATATGCCAAGGTTGCAGGTTTGATCCCAGGTCAGGGCACATACAAAAATCAACCTATGAAGTGATTAGACAAAGAACAGGTATGCATAACCCAGAAACTCAGGAACCAGTTGTGTTGATGGCCAGAGGGAATGGGGGGAGAGCCTGGATGTGGGTGGAGGTTGGCAAAAGCGGGGAGAAATGGGGCATCTGAAATAGAGTCAACAATAAAAATAAAGTTAAAATTAAATTAAAATTAAAAACTTGCAAATTATAGATTTTTAAGAATTTTTACATTAATTGAAACTTTATATGATAAAATTCATTAAAGCTAAATTTCTATTACAGTTGTAATTGCAGTTACTATTTATCCATTAGTTAGTGCAAGATGATCTTAGAGGTGGAAAAGAAAAAAAGAATCAATCAAGAATACATAAATAAGTGGAACAACGAATCAATATTTCTCAAATCAGTAAATAAAAATAAATAAATTTAAAAAACAAAACAAAAATTTAAAAAGTCTGAGATAGATAAAAGCAACAAATTATTCCCATTTATTTCCAGCAAGAGATGTAAGCAAACCACCTGGAAACCAATGCTTTTAAGCAGTCATTTTTTGTTACAAAAAAAAAGTAGCCACTTCCATCCAAACCTGCAGGATATACAGACCTTAAGAGTTTCTTCCACTGGGTCCTTGGCCAGGAGAATGAAAGTGTACTATTAGTGTTGTGTCTTTGTTTGTCTGAGTATTGATTTTTCACTGGCATGTTTATTTACATATTGCTCTATAGCACCTCTATGTATTAGCCTCTTTTCTTTAACCAGGAGCCTGGTATTGTGCACTCTACTTGGTTGTCCTACAAAAATAGATTGAAAGGGATGGCATAAATGAGTCCCTTAATTCATGTTGCTTAAACATTCATTCAGCAATAATGTAGCTTAGGATGAAGGGTACAAAATCTTGTTAAATCAGATTTGCTAGCCCAGGCAGCATAGCTCAGTGGTTGAGTACCAACCGAGGATTCAGGAGATGGAGGTTCGATTCCAGGTCAGGGCACATGCTCGAGTTGCAGGCTCTATACCTAGTCAGAGTCGTGCAAGAGGCATCTGATCAATGATGACTATCTCATCCCTGATGTTACTATCTTTCTCTCCCTTCCTCTCTCTGAAATCAATAGATATTTAAAAAAACAAAACAAAACAGATTTGCTGCCCTAAAATGAAAAGCCATATATTTTTGCAAGATAAAGGAAGATAGAAAGAGGGCAAGAGGTAGTATTACATGTACACTTACAGTAAAACAGCCTTATAACAATATTAATAAAATGGAAATACTGAAGTTTCCTATATGGTGAACACAATAAATAATGAAAATAACCTATCAAACTAGATCACTTTGCAACTTTACTAATGTTGTCATAAGGCTGTTTTACTGTAAGTGCACAAATAATTCCTTTCAAAATACATTACATGATAATTGCTCTCTGACAAAAGTCTTGCAAAAAACACATCCACAATATATCTTCTGTTATTTTCATTCTTTTCTATTTCTTAAGAGATGATCAATAAATTAAAGACACTTATAAAATCATCTTTGTATAGAATTCATATATTTTTTAATTCATTTGTATAGGTGCTGTTATTCTATTTATAAATCCATCCAATCTAACAAATCACTTTTAAGTGGCTTTTGATCCACGTTCCTATCATTTTTGTTGTTGTTGTTGTCATTTTTTAAGTTTCTTTATCTTTTTTAAAAAAAATATTACAAATGTCCCTTTCTGTCCCCAATGATCCATTCCACCCTGTCCGATCCCCCTCCCCAGTCCCTCTCTTCACCGTTGTCCATGTCCTTGGGATGTGCATATACGCATATAAATTCTTTGGTTAATCTCTCCGCTCCACCCACCTGCCCTCCTCATTCCCTCTGACATTTGTCAGTTTGATCTATACTTCCAGGTCATTGAATCTATTCTGTTCATCAGTTTATTAAGTTCTTTAGATTCCACATACAAGCGAGATCATGTGATGTTTGTCTTTCTACGGCTTATTTCACTTAGCATAATTTTCTCCAGGTCCATTCATACTGTCCCAAAGGGTATGAGGCCCTTCTTCTTTACAGCTGTGTAGTATTCCATGGTGTAAATGTCCCACATTTTTTAAATCCACTCATCTACTGATGGGCACTTGGGCTGTTTCCAGACCTTAGCTATTGTAAATTGCAGTACTATGAACATTGGGGAGCATATATTATTTCTGATTAGTGTTTCAGGATTCTTAGGATATATTCTTAGAAGTGGGATCACTGGGTCAAAAGGCAGCTCCATTTTTAATTTTTGGAGGAACCTCCATACTGTTTTCCAAAGTGGCTGCACAAGCCTGCAATTCCACCAGTAGTGTATTAGGGTTCCCCTTTCTCCACATCCTCTCCAGCACATTTGTTGATTTGTTGATGGCAGCCATTCTGACAGGTGTGAAGTGGTACCTCAATGTGGTTTAAATTTGCATCCTTCTGATGGTTAGCAATATTGAACATTTTCTCATGTGTCTCTTGGCCATCTATATGTGATCTTTGGAGAAGTGTCTATTCAGGTCCTTTGCCCATTTCTTAATTGGGTTGTTTGTCTTCCTCTTGCTGAGTAGTATGAGTTCTTTGTACACTTTTGAATTTAACATTTTATCAGATACATCCTTGGCAAATATGTTTTACGAGACCATGGTATTCCTTTGTATTTTGAGGCTGTTTTCTTTTGCTGTGCAGAAGTTTTTAGTTTGATGTAGTCCCATATGTGTTTTTATTCTTGCCCTAGGAGATGTATCAGTGAAAATTCCACTACATGGGATGTCTGTAACTTTACTGCCTATGTTTTCTTCCAGGATTTTTATAGTTTCATGACTTACATTTAAGTCTTTTATCCATTTAGAGTTTATTTTATTTTATCCATTTAGAGTTTATTTCTGGTGAAAGTTGATAGTCTAGTTTCATTTTTTGGCATGTATCTGTCCAATTTTCTCAGCACCACTTATTAAAGAGATTTTCCTTACTCCATTGTATGCACTTCCTTCCTTTGTCAAATATTAACTGACCGTAATGGTGTGGGGTCTCTGTTCTGTTCCATTTATATATATGTCTACTGTTGTACCAATACTAGGCTGTTTTGATTACAATGGCTTTGTAGTACAGTTTGATATCCAGTAATGTGATCCCTCCCACTATGTTCTTTTTTCTCAAGATGGCTGCAGCTATTTAGGGTCTCTTTTGGTTCCATATAAATTTTCAAAATGTTTGTTCTAGATCTGTGAAATATGCTCTTGGCATTTTAATAGGAATTGCATTGAATCTATAAATTGCTTTGGGTAGTAAGGACATTTGAATGATATTAATTCTCCCAATCCTTGAGCATGGCATATTCTTCCACTTGTTTATATCTTCCTCTATTTCTTTTTTCAGTGTCCCATAGTTTTCCAAGTACAGGTTTTTACATCTTTGGTTAAAATTATTCATAGGTATCTTTTTTTGTTGTTGCAATAGTAAATTATATTGTTTTTTAGTTTCTTTCTCTGAAAGTTCATTGTTGTTGTATAAGAATGCCACTGATTTCCAGATGTTGATTTTGTATCCAGTTACCTTGACAAATTCATTTATCAAATCTAGTAGTACTTTGATGGAATCTCTAAAGTTTTCTATGTACAATTATCATGTCATCTGCAAATAATGAGAGTTTTACTTCCCCCTTTCCAATTTGGATACCTTTTATGTTTTCTTCCTGTCTGATGGCTGTGGCAAGGACTTCCAGTACTATTTGGATTAAGAGTGGTGAAAGTGAACATCCCTGTCTTGTGCCTGCTTTTAAGGAAAATGGTTTTAAGATTTTCACCATTGAGTATGATGTTGGCTGTAGGTTTGTCATATATAGCCTTTATTATATTGAGATATGATCCCTCTATTCTGACTTTGTTGAGTGTTTTTATTAGAAATAGGTACATCTATTGATACGATCATATGATTTTTGTATTTTATTTTGTTTCTGTGATGTATCACATTTATTGATTTGCGGATGTTATACCAGCCTTGCATCCTCAGAATAAATCCTAGTTGGTCGTGATGTATGATCTTTTTAATGTATTGCTGGATCCAGTTTGCTAGTATTTTAGTGAGGATTTTAGCGTCTATGTTCATCAGAGATACTGGCCTGTAATTTTCTTTCTTTGTAGTGACATTATCTGGTTTTGGGATTAGGATGATGCTGGCCTCATAAAAAGAGTTTGGGAGTTTTCTCTCCTCTTGAATTTCTGGAATAGTTTGAATAAAATAGGTGTTAAATCTTCTTAGAATGTTTGGTAAAAATCACCTGTAAATCCATCTGGTCCAGGGCTTTTGTTTGCTGGGAGTTTTTTTAATATTGCTTCAATTTCATTAGCTGTTATCAGCCTATTCAGGTTTTCTGCCTCTTCTTGATTCAGCTTTGGTAGGTTGTATGCTTCTAGGAATTTGTCCATTTCACCCAAGTTGTCCAGTTTGTTGGCATATGTTATTATATCACCTCTTTCATTTCTGGTTTTATTTATTAGGGTCCTCTCTCTTGGTTTCTTGATGAGTCTGGCTAAAGGTGCATCAACCTTACTTATCTTTTCAAAGAACCAGCTGTTGGTTTCATTGATTTTTTGTACTTCTTTTTAGTCTCTATGTTATTAATTTCTGTTCTCTCTTTATTATTTCCTTCCTTCTACTTCCTTGGGGCTTTTCTTGTTGTTCTTGTTCCAGTTCTTTTAGATATTGTGTTAGATGGTTCATTAGATCTTTCTCTTGTCTCTTGATATAGGGCTGTAATGCTCTGAATTTTCTGCTCAGGACTGCTTTCACTGTGTCCCATAGATTTTGGGTTATTGTCTGGTCATTTCATTTTTCCCCATGAAGTGTTTGGTTTCTTCCTTGATCTCACTGGTAACCCATTCATTGTTTAATAGCATGCTATTTAGCTTCTATGTGTTTGAGTATTTTCCAGTGTTTCTATAGTGGTTGATCTCTAGTTTCATGGCATTGTGATCCAAGAAGAAGCTTGATATGATTTCAATCTTCTTGTATTTGTAGAGACTTGCCTTGTCTCCTAACATGTGGTTTATTTTTGAGAATGTTTCATGTGCACTTGAGGAGAATGTGTATTCTGATGCTTTAGGATGAAATGTTCTGTAAATGTCAACTAAATCCAATAGGTCTAGTGAGTTATTTAAGGTCTGTTTCCCTGTTGATTTTTTGTCTTGATGATGTGTCCAGTGCTGACAGTGGGGTGTTAAAGTCCCCCACTATGATTTTGCTGCTGTCAATTTCCCCCTTAAAGTCCCCTAGAAGTTTTTTTATATATTTAGGTACTCCTTTATTGGGTGCATAAAAGTTTATAAGGGTTATTTCCTCCTGTTGGACTGATCCCTTTAGTATTATGGAATGAATGTCTTTGTCTCTTGTTATGCTCTTTATTTTAAAGTCCATTTTTTCAGAAATAAGTATTGCTACTCCAGCTTTCTTTTACTTTCCATTTGAATGGAATATTTTATTTCATCCCTTCACTTTCAGCCTGTGTAAGTCTTTTGATCTCAGTTGGGTCTCTTGTATACAGCATATATTTGGGTCCTGTTTTCTTATCCATTCAGCTATTTTATGTCTCTTGATTGGGTTGTTTATTCCATTTACATTTAAGGTTACTATTAAAAAAACTTATTTAATGCCATCTTTCCCCTTTATGCTGATGTATCTTTCTCTCACTAGTCTTTCTTTTTCTTAGGGCAGTCTTTTTTTTATTTCTTGCTATGCTGGTTTAGTGGTACTGAACTCCTTTAACCTTTTTTTTGTCTGGGGAGTTCTTTATTTTACCTTCAATTTTAAATGATAGCTTTGCTTTATAAAGCAATCTTGGTTGCATGTTCTTGCTTTTCATTACTTGGAGAACTTCATGCCACTCCCTTCTGGCCTGAAGAGTTTCTGTTGAGAAATCTGCTGTCAGCCTTATGGGGGTTCCCTTGTAGGTCACTGCTTGTCTCTGTCTTGCAGCCCTTAATACTTTCTCTTGGTCCTTGACATTTGCCATTTTAATTATGATGTGTCTTGGAGTGGGTCTCTTTGGGTCCCTCTTGTTTGGAACCCTCTGTGCTTCCTGAACTTGTGTGGCTTTCTCCCTTGACAGCCTAGGGAAGTTTTCTGTCATTATTTCCTCCACCAAGTTCTCTATCATTTGATCTCCTTCCTCCCCCTATAGCAACCCTATAATGTGAATGTTGTTTCGCTTCATGTTGTCCCAAAGCTCCCTTTGACTGTCCTCATGCTTTTTAAGTGTTTTTTTCTTTTTGCAGCTCTGATTGAGTGATTTTTTCTACCTTGTCTTCTAAGTCACTTATGCTATCCTCTGCTTCACTGAGCCTGCTTTTAATTCCTTCCAGTGCATTCTTGATATCAGATAAGCATTCTTTATCTCTGTCTGATTTTTGTTTATGTTATGTATCTCTTTTCTCATGTTTTCATTAAGTACCTTGTCCTTAACATCTAATGCCTTGTTCTCATTAATTTCCTTCAGCATCTTTATAATCATACTCTGAACTCCGTTTCTCATAACTTTCTTAACTTCATCTAATCAAGGTCTTTTTCTGGAAATATTTCATTTTCTTTATTTTGGGCATTGTTTCCCCATTTTGGTAGGCCTTAGTGTTTGTATTTATATATTAGGTATATTTCCTGTCTCCCAGTCTTGTGGAGAGGGATTTTATATTGTGAGCCCAGTGGAGCCCAGAGGTGTGTTTTGCTTGTACTTCTGAGCTCTTTGCTCTTGGCGTGTCCTTTCTGTGGGTGTCCCATTTGTGGGTTCTTTGGGTTCTCCTGTTGTATTTGGGTCTAGAGTATTGTTGACCAGTCCTTTGAAGGACTCTCCTCTCATGTTGGCTAACTATGTGTCTCAGCCCCAACCTTGTTGTGTAAGCTGTTGTATGGGTGCTGGAAAGGCAGCACAATGCCCAATTAAACTACCAGGAAACAAGGGAATCTTACAAAATATCTGGACAATCACAGTGAAAACAACCCAAGTGAAAATAGATCTGGGAGAGTGAAGGGAGAACACAAGTTCTAGAGAAAATAAAATATCTTAAAAAAAAAGAGAAAGAAAAGTAAAGCTTAGAGAGAGAGAAGTATATTATTGTTAATAGTGACTAAAATTTAGAAAATAATAATAATAAACTAAAATGTAAAAAATAAAAAAGCTAGTGGGAGATAATAGAGGCAGATGAAAGATTCTGAAAGAAGGACCAACAGACAGTTAAGGGAGAATAAAAATAGGATAATAGTTGAACATGAAAAGCTAAAAATACATTAAAGAGAAAAAGAGAAACTAACAAGCTAACAAAAAAACAGGAAGACAGAAAGGAGGAAAACAAAAGAAAGAAAGAAAAGATGAACAAAAAAGAAAAAGAAAAAAAAAGTTATGCCAATGGATCAAGAGGAGAGAGAGAGAGATAAAGCCCAGGCAGGAAGGGAGTCCAGTAAGAGATTTTGGGGAAACTATAGAGAAAAGCAGTAAACATGTTGGTTATAATGGTAAAGTCCTGGTCCTTAAGCAGGAATATCAAGAAAGCCTTGATATTAGAAGGATAAAACAGAAAAAAAGCAAAGAAACAAAACAAAACAAACAAAACAAAGAACAAGCTAGCCCAGCCGGGTGTGGCTCAGCAATTGAGCGTCTACCTGGGATCCAGGCGATCGGGGTTCGATTCCCGGTCAGTGCACATGCCTGGGTTGTGGGCTCGATCAATGACTCTCTCATCATTGATGTTTCTATCTCTCTCTCTCCCTCTCCTTTCCTCTCTCTGAAATCAATAAAGATACATTTTTAAAAAAAAAAATCAAGCTAAGCAAAACAAAATTCTTTAAAAAAATAAAATAAGAAAAATATATATATATATTTTTAAATTTTAGATCATTATAAAATTCAAAAAGGAAAAAAACATGATTTTTCCCCTTTCTCTTCTTCCTAAAGGAAAAAGAGAAAAAACAAACAAACAAATAAACAAAAAAAAGACAATCAGGTGGGTTTATTCTGGGAAGCTTGCGTTGTCTGAGGCTCACTGTTTTGTGGCTGATTTCCGTTCTCCTGGGAGATACTTGTGTATCAGCCAATGTGAGGAGTTGTCTAGGTTTGGCTCTGGTGTTTTTAGGTAAATGGTTGATCTGAGGCTCTCCATGGATGACCTCCTCTTGTCAGTGATTTTGCAACTTTGTAGTTGCCTGGTCTTACTCCAGAGTCTTCTGTAGAGTCTTTAGGGTGCAGGGTGGCTAGTGTAGCTCAGGGTATCACTCCCCTTATTTAGAGGTTTTGTTGTTAGGCAGTGACTGTGAGGGAGTTAGTCTTTGCTCCATGGCCAGCTCCTCAGTCCCTACTCTGTCCTTTGATTCAGTTCATGCACTGGCCTGCTGCAGTTTCAGATTGATTTCAACCTGTTGCTTTTTCTGTATGGGCCTTTTCAGCAGCCTGGGCTCAGTGGGTTCAATTAAAGAACACTCCAGTGAGCTCTTTGACTGCCCAGCCCCCAGCAGGGGTTTTCAGTGTTTTCTCTAGTTCTCAAACAACAGACCCTGAGAGTCTTATTTTTATAATGTCCTCCTGTGAGCTATTCTCCCTTCCCCCTCAGGACTGTGCCCTGTGGGGGTATCTGGGGCCTCAGTGAGCTGGACCAGGCCCTTTCCTGTTGGAGGTGGTGCTCCCGGGCTACAAGAGGGGCAGGCAGGCTCCACCTCTCTCTTCCCAACTCTGGTTGGCTGGTCACACCAGGTGCACCCCTCAAACAGTCTACTATGCAGACACCAATCCCAGCCTCCGCTGGTCTGTCCCCCAGTGTATGCCAGGAAGGTGGGAGCCAGTTCCTTGATCAAACTCACAGATGCACAAAGCAACACACAGGCAGAGAGTCTGCCCTTCAGGTCCTGCTGCCCACGCACCAAGGCACCCCGTGGGAGGGGACCCAAAGTCAAGTTCCACCCAGCTCCCTTCACTGCTGATCTCAATAAAGCTGGGGTTGCTCCACGAGCCACCACGGCTCCCCTCAGTGCTGGTCACAGAACCAAGACTCTCCCCACTGGGAGCTCAGGTGAGGAGGGTTATCCTTCCCTTCCTTGTACTATGCAGATTCAATGCTTTCTGGGGCTCAATCCAGTGCCTTACAGGGAAGCAGAGGGTCCCCATGTTCGGCTGCTCAATCCCGACCTCTGGTCCCTTACAACTTGGGTTCCATGCACTTTGGGACACCCATTCCTATGGTCAGTGCCCCAAGCTTTAGATGCTGGTCATGTCTGCCATTAAGAAAGAGTCATCCCCTCCTCATGGACTCACTGCTCCCCTGGGTCCCTCTGCCCTCTACACCAGTCACTCCTTCCCCTCTCTTGCACTCTGGGTGTGAGATTCTCGCTTTTGGATGCCTGTCTGCAATCCAGAGGGGAGGGAGCTTTGCAGCCTCCAAGCCTCAGGGCTTGGAGCCCAGCACAGGCTTTGGAGGGGACCACTCCTTGCTACACCCTCCCCTTTAATTGGACCCTATGATACTTCTTCTGTGCTCCCTACTCACACTATGTCCACTCAGGTATGTCTCTCTGGTTTTTCCAAACTGGCTTTGTAGTATTTTAGGAGTAAATTGAGTCCATGGCTGAGAGCAGGGGCACTCTGCTGCTTCTTACACTGCGATCATCTCCTTATCTTTATTGTTGAGAATATTACAGCTGTCTCCTTTTTATCCCCATTGACCTCCTCCACCCCACATCCATTCCACCCCCAGGCTTTCCCCATACCAATGTCTGTGTCCATGGGTTATGCTTATAAACGTATAAGTTCTTTGATTAATCTCTCCCCTCCCACAACCCCTCCCCTCTCTCTATGAGATCCCTCAGTCTGTTCCATGCCTCTATGTCTCTGGATCCATTTCCTTCATCAGTCTATTTTGTTTATTATATTCCACATATAAGTGAGATCATGTGGCACTTGTCTTTCTCTGACTGGCTTATTTCACTTAGCATAATACTTTCTAGTTCCCTCCATGCTGTGCCAAATGATAAAGGATCCCTCCTCTTTACAGTTGCATAGAATTCCATGGTGTAAATGTGCCACAGCTTTTTTATCCACTCATCTACTGATGGGCACTTGGGCTATTTCCAGATCTTAGCTATTGTAAATTGCACTGCTATGAGCATAGGTGTGCATAAGTTCTTTGTGATTGGTGAAATTATTAAAATGTTGAATATAATGTTAGATGTAACATTATGCAAAATGTATTCAAATTGGATGGGACATGAACACTGTCAAAATGACTGGTAAACAACATAATGTTTAATGAAAAATAACAATGTGTGAAATTTATGAGAAGATCTCTTGCTAAGTGCCATAGAATCTGTAATATTTTCAGATATATTAAAAATGTTCCTGTGATCCAGAAGGGAATTAACAAAATAATAATTATAAATAAATGTCAAACTTTCATCACTGTACTTTTTTCTTAGTGTAGCATATCAAAATAAAATTCATAACATATTTTGAGATATTCAGATTTACATAATTTAATTCATGATGTATCTCTTCTTCTTTTATACAAAGGAAATAGTACAATAAGTTGACCCTCACAACCCATACTTTTACCAATAAGAACTTCAATTTAAATAATTATAATTTTTAACCCTTTTGTTTATTTTCTTTTAGTAATCAGGGAAAAAATATATAACAGAGAAAAGATGTTATTATAAACCTACAGTTATGTTTATAAAAGTAACTATATTAATATCTATATATAAATTGTGTCTAATATTTATGACTATTTTCAAATAGATGTTCTAAAAAATATATATTTTTATTACCAAATGAGTAATTATCATTATTTGTTAAGTGACAAAATTATGCCCTCTATGTTCTTCCTAATATTTTTCCTTTCCAATCGTTTTATTTACAATATTAATTTTTTATTTCATAGAAAAAAAACATGTGTCTAATGCATAGTTTTTAAGTATTTTGTATTTTGTACCTCTGAAACTATGTTTTGGTGTGTTTTGGGTTTTTTTTTTAATTTATATTCTTTTTTTTTTTTTTTTGTATTCTTTAAAGTTTATCTTTATTGTTGAAATTATTACAGGTGTCCCATTTTTTCCCCTCAATTGACCCCCTCCACCTCGCTCCCACCCCCTCCCCAGGCCTTCACCCCATTATTGGCTGTATCCATGGGTTATGCATATATGCATATAACTTCTTTGGTTAATCTCTTCCCACCCTCTTTCCTCTGAAATACGATGGTCTGTTACACGTGTCAATGTCTCTGGATCTATTTAGTTCATCAGATTCTTTTGTTCATTAGCTTCTTTTTAAGGAAGACCTTTCAACATTTCCTGTAGTGCTGGTCTGGTAGTGATGAACTCTTTTAGCTTTTTCTTATCTGTGGAGTTCTTTATCTGTCCTTCAGTTCTAAATGATAGCTTTGCTGGTTAAATTAATCTTGATTATAGCTCTGTGTTTTTCATCACTTTGAATATTTCTTGCCACTCCCTTCTGGTCTGCAAAGTTTCTGTTGCTAAATCAGCTGAAAGTCATATGGGTGCTCCCTTAGAGGTAATTAACAGCTTTTCCCTTTCTGCTTTTAAGATTCTCTAAAAGAATCTTTAACCTTTGGCATTTTAATTATGATGTGTCTTGCTGTGGGCCTCTTTGGGTTCCTCTTGTTTGGGACTTTCTGTGCTTCCGGAACTTGTAAGTCTATTTCTTTCCCCAGGTAGAGGAATTTTTCTGTCATTATTTTTCAAATACATTTTCAATTTCTTGCTCTCTTTCTTCTCCTTCTGTTATCCCAATAATATGAATATTGAACTGCTTGAAGTTGTCCCAGAGGCTCCTTATATTATCTTCATATTTCTGGATTCTTTTTCTTTTTGCTCTTCTGGTTGGGTGTTTTTTGTTTCCTCATATTCCAAATTGCTGATTTGATTCTCAGCATCCTCTACTCTGCTGTTAATTCTCTGTAAATTATTCTGCAGTTCAGTTCCTGTAGCCTTCATTTCAAATTGGTATTTTATTATATCATCGATGGTCTCTGTTATTTTCGGAATACTCTTACTAATATGCTCAAGCATCCTTATAAACAAAATTCTGAACTCTGTATCTGTTAGCGTGCTTGGTTCTACTTCATTTAGTTCCTCTTCTTGAGATTTCTTTTGTTCCTTCCTTTGTGACTTATTTCTTTGCCTCCACATTTTGGCTGCTTCCAGGTGTTTGTTTCCATGTATTGGATAGAGCTGCTATGTCTCCTGGAATTTGTAGAGTGGCTTTGTGTAGTAGATGTCTTATAGGGTCCATTTCCTCAACATCCCCAGTCGCCTGAGCTAGCCCGTGTGGGCTGTGTGCTCTGATCTGTTGTAGTTGTGCCTTGGTTGCTGTTGGCATCACTGGGAGGGATTGACCCCCAAGTCAATTGGCTGTGAGGACCAGCTGCAACTACCGCCAAAGAGCTGCTGTGCTGGAGACACCCCTGTGGAGCAGGATTTAATTCAGTGGAGCTTTGGTGTTCACCAAGTGTGCCCCTTGAGTGTATCACTCATGGGTGTGGTAGGCTTATAATCCAGCATGGTCAAGTCTCATCACCAGTGCACAGTCTCTGGGGCCTCCTGGGAGGTGCAAAGTCAGCTTATGTCAGTACCTTGCCCAGGGCCACTCAGCATGAGCTACACAGCAAACCGTAGTTGGCTGCTACTTGTGCTGCGCTTAGAGATGTCCAGGAGAGGTCAGGCTATGAACCAATGCAGGCTGCCACTAGTGCCAGGCCTGGGGCCACTTATCAAGACATATGGGGCATGGTGCTGCTTGTTTGAGAGATTTTAGAAAAGTCCTAAGCATAAGGCTTGAGAGGACACTTGCACAGAAAAGCCATTGCAAATAGCTTGGATAAGCTTGCAGTTAGGGAGAGTCAGGGAATCCAGGAAACACTGGGGTGGGGCCAAAGGTGTGAGTCAGGTGCTGGTGATTTAGAGAAGGCGACTGCCTGCCAGCTCTGTCGGGGGAGGACTCGCCAAAGTAGCAATGGCCTCTGCCAGCTCTTCTGTCTGGGAGAAGAGCTGACAGAATTTGTCAATTTCAGGCAAATTAGTTCCTCCCCAGTGTCCCAGGTTTTTTTCAAGCTGCTGCCCAGCACTGGGGCTCAGAGGGAGCACATCTGAGTTTGTTCTGAGGCTCTTTAAAAGGAGCTGCCTGGGACTCCCACAGGCTCTGTGACCTTCAGGGACAATCCCCACTGGGTTTCACAGCCCAAAGTTGGGCGCCTCTCTTCTCGGTCCTGAAGCCCTGGGCTGGGTGCCTGCTCTGGGGCTGGGACCCCTCACTCCTCCAGGAAACCTCCATTCCCTAGATGCCCCTCCAGGTTTAAACTTCAGGACCAGGTGTGGGCCCATGGCCACATCTCCGAGAGTCAGGCCAGATCCACCTGTGTCTCCACCCCTCCTACCAGTCTCTCTGCTCCTTCAGTTTCCTGATTGTAGGGCTTCTGTTCAGCCAGATTTCAGGAGGTTCTCAGTGATGGTGGTTCTGTATTTTAGTTGTTATTTTGATGTGGTTGTGGGAGGCGGTGGGTATAGCTGTTACCTATGACGCCATCTTGTTTCCTCCTTTCATTTATATTTTTGTCATTATCCCCGTCCTTAGAGTTACTTTTGATTGATTTTCTTGCACTTTCATTATTTTGTAGAACATATTGACTGAATATTTATATCCTTACCAATATTTATATGTTCATCCCTGTTCTACATTATGATGATATTAGGAGATGGGCTTTGGGTAGGTAATTAGGATTAGATGAGGTTATAAGGGTGGCGCTCTCATGAAGAAATTGTTTTTATGAGAGTCACTAGAGGGTTTGCTCCCTGTCTCTGCTCTCTGCCATGTGAGGAGACAATGAGAAATTGGAAGTCTGCAATCATAAAGAAGGTTCTCACTAGAACTCAACAATGTTTACAAATTTATCTCAGATTTCCAGTCTTTAGAACTATGAGAAATAATTCTTATTGTTAGTTATGCAGTTTATTGTATTTTATTATATCAGCCTAAACAAAGACAACATTGTACATTTGTTATCAATATATTATTTATAAAATATACTTTTAAGACTTTAATGATATTGCTAATCAGTGCTCTAGTTTTATCCCTCTTGCTTTAATGCTTAACATTTTATCTTTCAGTTCTCAATCTTTGTTAAATTCCAGTGTAGTTTACTTTCTAATATTTGAGTTCTATTGGCTCTTATTAAAAAGATTAAACATGCATATAATTTATATTTTCATATTCCTAGTTTAACTACAATATTATTTCAAAAATCATGCTTTTTGCTGATATTTCTGATTCTTTGAAAACTGGTTGTGTCTATGTCATCAAATTAATTAAATGTTTGTATTTACTTAAAAATGAATTTTATTAGTTACATATATACATATGTGTATGTATTCATTCAGTTAACTTTTTATTTACATAATCTTGATCTCTAATGTTTTCTACTTGAACTCTATATAGCTTTTCATTACTATGCCCATAGAGAATTCAGCCCATTCACATTCAGAATGGTAAACATAAGTGATTATTGAATCATATTTTATGATTTACTATAATGCATTTTGATTTTTTCTCTTTCTTTTTTCCTTTGCCTTTCTTTACTTCCTTTTCCAAGTTTTGGTGTACTCTTTTTGTTCCTCTTGTTTGTGTAGGATTCTACAGTGGCCAGGATAGAATTAAGGCAAGGCTGTAGTTTTTTCTTGGCTGAGAATGGCTGGGAAATAATACTAATAACTAAATCTCTTAAAAAATACTTATGATGCTTTCTAACAGAAAGCTAATGCAATTTGTTATCTATGAATTATTTTAAACTTAGTACACTTATTGTAAAAAAAACACACACAAAAAAACACCAAACTAAGCAAACCAAAAAATCTTATTTATAGATTAATTATGGGGTTTATGATGGCTGGATGAATAACAGAGGATAATCATATAAGCTGTATAAATAATAGAATTTGAAATAAATATGCTCCATAAGTGAAATGACACTCTATAAATAATATCTCCACATGAATTGTCTTGAATGACTTTTGCATACTACATCCAATTTGGAATGCATTCTAATTATGAAGAAGAAGGATTTATGGAGAGATTTGTCTGATGTCCTGAACTCTTCCAAAGAGAGAATGGTATTTCTCAGTCCCATAATTACCTGTAATATTTAAATCACTAGTATCATTTAAATCATGTAGGAAGATCTTTACAGTTCTTGTGAGTTAGATAAGAAAATTGGACTCTGTGTTACCACAAATTCTTTTTCTTTAAAATATATCTTTATTGATTTCAGAGAGAGGAAGAGAGCGGGGGAGAGAGAGATAAGAACATGAATGATGAGAGAGTCATCATTGAGCAGATACCTCCTGCATGCCCCTGACTAGGGATTAAGCCCACATCCTGGGCATGTGCCCTGATTGGGAATTGAATCTCGATCTCCTAGATTCTAGGTGAATGTTCAACCGATGAGCCATGCCCAGCCGGACCACAAATTCTAATTAACATTTCTGGCAATAGTTATCTTTCAAACCTTAACCACCATAACAGAACATCTATTTCAAATTCAGCTATTATAAATTTCAAAAATAAAACTTGCTCCCAATAAGATGCTTCCCTTAAATGGCAATTATCATTCTTTTGCTTTTTTATTCTCCAGCCTTTTTACCTTCTGGCAAGATCCTTATTCTTCCATTCCCCATGTTTTGCTGCGTCAATTTATTGCATCGGCTTTAAAGACACAGTATTTGAAACTTATAACTATCCAATCATATTTTATATTATATTAAACAATAAAAATTATATGATGTGCCTTAATTATTTTTTACTTTTATCTTCCCTTATTTAAGTTTTTGTCTTTTGGTGAGCATATTTTAGAATATGTATTTCTTTCAAATTCATTATGTGCATGAAATATTATCTGTATTCTAAGATACTGTCAATGTTTACTTTGTGTTGTTTAGCCATAACAGAAAAATTATATCATGGCTGGATATCAAGGTCCTACTTCCTTTATCTCATAGTTTTTAATATTATATAACAATTATTTGTTCACATTGTTGAAAATAAAATGTCAAATTTCAGTATGATTTTCTCTAAAAATATTGTTAATCTTTTGTCAGGAATATTTTAAGCCACTTTTTAAAATTTGGAAATTCAGGATTTTCAGAAAGATATCTATCTATACACATACACATATAGGTATGTGCATCTTCAATAACTTTCTTTAAGAACTTGTGGATCCATAAAATCTGAAACTTAAGACTTTCTTTAGATCAGAGCATTATTCAATTGCTATCAGATAATTATTTTTCATCATCTATTATTTTTCATCTTTGAGAGTTCCTATTATATGCATGATAGAGCTGATCTATCTTTCAAGTCTCTTACCTTTTTTTTGTTTTTAATATTGACTAATAATTTTTCATTTTTATTTTAATTTAGTCCCCAGAAGTTGTGTTGTTGGGTTTAAGTTCATTAAATAAATGTTTAATTAAATTTTAAAAGTATATTGATTGCTTACCTGGTGATTTTCAGAAGGACTTCTTATGCTGTAGTCAAAATTTTCTGAGAGGTTTAATATAAACTTTATCAGATTTTGTATCTTATACTCATTTCAATATATTTCAATATTTTTTACCTCCATTAATAAATATTCAGCCTGACTTTTTGTCAAATTTGTTACTCAAAGAAAGTGATCTGTTATTTTGTTATCTCAATATCTGCGAAAATAAAGCTATTAGTGTCTCTCAAGCCATAGCAAAATTATGTTTCTATGTATCTATGTTTTTCAAAATATAAATGCATATCCTTTTTCTGAGAAATAAGGCTGTTCTGCATCTAGCTCCCCTGGAGTGTTAGTAACATTATTTTCCTAACCAATAAATTTGTGCACTAATTCTTCTGACTGAGAAGAAGAACACTTACACAAAAGTGTTGGGGTCACAAGAGTCAGGGGGACTTTTCCAGGCATACAGAAGGCAAAAGCGCTTTTCTTGGGCTTTTAAAGCTTTCTGTGCATTGAGCACTTTTAGGAAAGTATAAACTTTTTTCCCCATAAGCTTGGAGGTAAGATAAACCCCCTTTTTTTGCTGCAAATATCTAGTCCCTTCTATGGCTTTCAAAATAAATGTCTTTCATATTTTCTCTATCCTTGACAGTCTGCAAAACTGAGGAGTAAAATAATATAGATTTTAAACTGAGAGACTGAAGGCAGTAGGAAATTCAGCTTTGCCTTGCACGAGTATTGAATATATTCTTTCACTTTCCTTCCACACTTCTCTTTCTACCACAAAGCTTTAAAATCAGACAAATCTCTTGATAGAAAGGTTGGTTGAAAAATTAAAGCTGGCTTCTTTAATTAACTGATTTCTCCAAAGATTGAAAAATTATGGGAGATTTTATTTATTTACTTATTTATTTTTGCTTTTTAAAGTATGTAGCAGAGCTCTTCTGCCTATAGTGTTTACATTTCTCTGTATCAGACTATTTGAAAAGTCTACTATTATTTTTACCTTTGCTCCTCTCTATACAATGGACCTTTTGATTTCTGGCTGATTTTAAGGTTTTCTTCTTATTGCTGGTCTCAAAAAAATAGGTTATGGTAAAAGCCAGGCCCCGTGGCCAGGATATAGGAATCTGTGCAGACTCAAGGGGTGTCAGTGACTGAGTTGTGTGGCTTTGGGGCAGGAGCCATGCTCTCCACTTTCCTGTGAATCTAACTGATGTTTCCCCCTCATGAGAGGTCACTAAAACCAATCTCTAGACTCTGGATCCAGCTCCAGAGATCCATCTGCCCAAATCCTAGTGAACCCACCCTGCTGAGGTCAGGGCAAAATCTGGGACAGACAGTGATGGGAATCAGTTGGGATACCACCTTACCTTTGCCAAGAAAAGCCTGACTGGCACCTTCCCATCACAGGAATTCTATAAGCTCCATCCTCCAGACTCTTGGCTGCCCCACCCTGCTGAGCTCAGTCTCCTCCGAACAGACTTTGGGACAGACCGAGTGGTGTGGCTCTAAGACTAGGGTCATTTTTCCCTGCCATGCCTGATTGGAGCAAAGCCCTCAGTTCACATGGCCAAGCCTTAATCTATTTGGGCCTGATAAACTGCTGGGCTTACCCTGAGAACCCAGACTAACACAAAGGTGTGTGAGCACTTAGCAAGTAGCAGCTAATCATGGTATACCCAAAGACAATTACTGTGTGTCCTCAGACCCAGCATTGGCACTGAGTTTGAACTTATATTCAATCTGGTGAACACCATTGAGCCCTTCCTGGTGACTCACTGTGAACCTTTCTCATGTAACTCAAGGGTCAGAGGCTCTTTCAGTGGCTGAGCAAAACAGGCAACCACCAGGTGAAATCTGGTGGAGGCAGATCTCAGGATACCTTGAAACTTTTGCTCACCTGACACAGGCCCAGCACTGGTAAAAACTGGTCTTGTTGTGGAGATTGATCCTTCCCATGTGTACCCAGGCCCAGCAGAGGCAACCAAAAGGGTGGATCACTAGTAACTCCAAAAAGTTTACTGCAAGCCAATCATAGGAAGTGTCTGACATTGGCCTGCACCAGAGTCCCTGCCAAGAGGCCCAGAACAAACATGCCCAGTGGCCAGCTTCAGAAAACATCAAATCAGAATCCAATAAGCTTCAATGTGGGATATCCAAAGGGAGATCTTTACAGGTACCAATCCTTGCTGAGGTAAATTCCACCTGCACAGAAGTTCACATGCCATGGTCAGGGTTGAACCTCACTGCCAGCATGAGGGTGGATCCCATGCACTAACAGCGAATAGTAATCAAGATTTAATTATAACAGGAGGGCCCACATAACCCACAAAAGGGACATTCCTGTGGCACTCAGCTTCACCACTGGACCCCACAGAACACCTAACTACATAAGGCCACCCCATGAAGACTAGGAATAATAGCAGATCTGCCTCATACATTCAAACAAGCAAAAAGAGGCAGCCAAAATAATGAGACAAAGAAATAGGCCCCAAATGAAAGAACAGGAAAATTCTCCAAAAGGAGCTAAATAAAATGGAGATAAGGAATTAATCAGTTGCAGAGTTCAAATTAAAGGTTATAAGGATGCACAATAGCGTGAAAAAGAACATAGAAAGCATAAAAAAGAACCAGTCAGAAATAAAGAATACAGTATCTGAAATGAAGAATACATGGGAAGGTTGGATGAAGTAGGATATTGAATCAGCAACTTCAAGACAAGGTAACAGAAAACACCTAATCAGAGCAGGAAAAAGAAAAAAGAATTTTAAAAAAGAGGATAGTTAAAGGGAAGTTTGGGACAACATGAAACATAACATCTGCATCATAGGAGTACAAGAGGAAGAACAGAGAGAGCAAGGGATGGAGAAACTCTTAAAAGAAATAATGACCCACAACTTACCTAATGTGGTGAAGAAAAATGACACACAGGTCCAGGAAACACAGAGAGTCCAAAACAAGATGAACCCCAAAAGGCCCAAAAGAAAACATATTATAATGGCAAAGGTTAAAGACAAAGAGAGAATCTTAAAAGCAGCAAGAGAAAGACAGATACTTGTAAAGAATCTCCAATAAGAAGGTCAGCTGGTTACTCAACAGAAATGGATTGGTCAGAATGGACTGGCATGAAATATTCAAAGTATTGAAAAGCAAAGACCTTACAACCAAGACTACATTACCCAGCAAGGCTATCATTTAAAATTGAAGGAGAAATAAAGAGCTTCCCAGACAAGAAAAATCTAAAGTAGTTTGTTACCACCAAAGCAGATTACAAGAAAAATTAAAGGGGCTGCTAGGAGAAGGAAGAGGAGGAGACGGAGGAGGAAATATAAGCAGAGGAACATAGTTAAAAGAATAAAATGGTAATAAATACATACCTATCAATTATCACTCTAAATGTAAAGGGCTTAAATGTTCCAATCAAAAGACATAGGGCATCTTAATAAATAAGAAAACATGACCCATATACATGCTATCTGCAAGAGATTGATTTCAGAATGAAAGATACATACCAACTAAAAGCAGAGAGATGGAAAAATATATTTCATACAAATGGAAAGAAATAAAAGGCAGGAATAGCAAGACATATCTGATAAAACATACTTTAAAACAAAGGCTATAGTAATAATCAAAGAAGGTCACTGAATAATGATAAAGGATGCAAACCATCAAGAGGGTATAACCCTTGTAAGCCTTTATGCCCTCAATATAGGAACAACTAAATATGTAAATATTGATGGTCATAAGGGGAGAGATTGACAGTAATACAATCATGGTGGGGGATTTTAACACCCCATTGACATCAATGGATAGATCTTCCAGGTAGATAATCAATAAGGACAGAGTGGCCTTAAATGATAAACTAGATCAGATAGATTCACCTGATATCTTCAGAGCCTTTCACCCCACAGCATCAGAATATATATTCTTTTCAACCACACATGGAACATTTTCTAGGATAGGCCACATGCTAGGACACAAAGCAAGTCTGTATAAATTTAAGAAGTCCTAAGAAGACTGAAATCAAATCAAACATCATTTCTGACTGTAATACTATGAAACTAGAAATCAATCACAAGCAAAAAACTGAAAAATACAGAAAGACATGGAGGCTAAATAACATGTTACTAAACAATAAATAGGTTAACAATGAGATCAAGAAATAAATCAAAGACACATTGAAACAAATGAAAATGAGAACACAACTCAAAATCTATGGCACACAACAAAGGCAGGCCTAAAAGAGAAATTCATAACATTACAGGACTTTCTCAAGAAGCAACAAAAATCTCAAATAAATAATCAATATTTACATTTAATGGAACTAGAAAAAAGACAACTAACAAAACCTGAGGTGAGTAGAAGAAAAGAAATAATAAAGATCAGAACAGAAATTTTAAAAAAAAAGTCTAAAAAACAGTACAAAAGATCAGTGAAATCACGAGCTGGTTCTTTGAAAAGATAAATAAGATTGATGAAACTTTAACCAGACTCATCAAGAAAAAAAACACCAAAAAAACAAACAATCCAATTAAAAAGTGGCCAAAGGACCTGAATACATACTTCTTTAAAGAGGAATACAGATGGCGAATAGACATATGAAAAGATGCTCCATGTCATTAATTATCAGAGATATACAAATTAAAACCACAGTTAGATAAAACCTCACACTGGTCAGAAAAGCTATCATCAATAAATCAACAAACAACAAGAGCTGGCAAAGATGTGGATGTGCACTCTTGTGAATGCAGATTTGTGCAGCCACAATGAAAAGCACTATGTAGTCTCCTCAAAAAATTAAAAATGAAAACAATTTAAAAAATTAAAAATTTTTTTTTTTAAAAATTAAAAATGGAATTGCCTTATGACGCCTCAATTTCACTTTTGGGAATTTATCTGAAGAAACCCAAAACACTAATTTGGAAGAATATATGCACCCCCATGTTCATTGTAGCATTATGTATAATAGCCAAGATTTGGAAGCTGCCCAAGGGTCCATCAATAGATAAAAAGTAGATAAAAAGGCTGTGGTACATTTACACAATGGACTACTATGCAGCTGTAAAAAAGAAGAAAAATTTTACCCTTTGTACCAATACGGGTGGACATAAAGAACATTGCGTTAAGTGAAATAATCCAGTCAGAGAAAGACAAGTACCATATAATTTCACTGGTGTGGAATCTAATAAGCAAACTGAACTAACAAGCAAAATAGAGATAGACTCAGATAGAAAGCAGGCTGACAGCAGTTGGGGTGAGTGGAGGCTGGGAGCATGAAAGGATTGAGCAACAAATTAAAAAAGAGAGAGAGAGACAAACTCATGGGCAAGGACAACAATGTGGTGGTGACTGTGTGGGGGAAGTGAGGTTGGTTAAGGTGGAAGAGTGCATAGAGTGTATTAGTGGTGATAGAAAATAAAAAATAGAATAATTTAAAAGGTAAGAAACAAGAAAAAGAAAGTTAGAGAGTAGCCAAATAAATGAAATCAGAAATTAAAGAAGAGAAATAATAACTGACACCAAAGAAATACAATGGATTTTAAGAAAATATTATGAACAATTATATGCCAAAAAATTGAACAGTCTGATTGAAATGGATAAATTCTTAGAAACATACAATCTTCCAAAACTGAATCAGGAAGAATCAGAGAAGCTGAATAGACAGATTACAATTAGTGAAATTGAAGCAGTGATAAGAAAACTTCCAACAAACAAAATTTCTTGACAGGATGGCTTCAAAGGAGAATTATACCAAATAGTCAAAAACTAACACTTATTCTCAATTTTGTTCCAAAAATTCTATAAAAGGGAAGACTCCCAAACGCATTTGACCAGGCCAGCATTATTTTAATTCAAAACCAAATAAAGACACTACAAAAAAAGAAAATTATAGGCCAATATGTGTGATGAACATAGATGCCAAAATCCTCATCAAACCAGATCCAGCAATACATTCAAAAAACTCATACACTATGATAAAGTGAGATTTATTCCAGGGATGCAAGGTTGGTACAATAGATGCAAATCAATAAACATGACACACCACATAAACAAAATGAAGGATAAAAGTCACATGATCATATCAATAGGTGCAGAAAAAGCATTTGATAAAACCCAGCATCCATTTATGATAAAAACCCTCAGAAAGTGAGACTAGAGGGAACATACTTCAACATAATAAAGGCCATATATGACAAACCCACAGCTAACATCATATTCAATGGGCAAAAACTATAAGCATTTGCCTTAAGAACAAGGAACAAGATAGGGATTTCTGCTTTCACCACTCTTATTCAACATGGTACTGGAAGTCCTTGCCACACCAATCATACAGTAAGAAATAAAAGGCATCAAAATTTGAAAGGAAAATGTAAACTGTTATTATTTGCAGATGACATGATACTGTATAGAGAGAACCCCAAAGATTCCACCAAAAAGCTACTAGATCTGATAAATGAATTCAGTAAAATAGTAGGATAAAAAAATAAAATAAAATAGTTTATGATATGGGTTACAGTCTGAATTGTTTCCTCCTCCCCCCCCAAAAAAAGTACTGTTAACCCCTAGTACTTCAGAATGTGACCTCTTTTGGAGATAGGGTCTTTAAGGAGGTAATTAAAATAAGGTTATTTCTGAGGGTCCTTATCCAATAAGAAGAAGAAATTGGGACCCAGACATGTAAAAATGGAAGACAATGAGAAAACACAGGGAAAAGTTGGTCCTCTTCAAGCCTGAAGATCCTTACCTTTTTGTCCTCAGAAGGAACCAACCCAACTTACACCTGTGTCTCAGATTTCTAGCCTCTAGAACTCTGAGAAAATAAATTTGTGTTAGTTAAGCCACTCAGTCTGTGGTGCTTTGTTACAGCATTCTTCATAAATTAAAACAATTTACCTTGCTGTAGTTTTATTCATGTGTTTTTTCCTTGAGGTTTGTTAGGTTTCTTGAATCAGTGAGTTTGTAATTTTCATCAAATTTGTAAACATTTGGCCATTGCATTGTAAACACTGACCATATTTTTGAGACTTCCAATTTCCAGTTCAAAATGAAAGAATCTTGGAGGTTGTCACTCCAATCTTCACAACGACAACAAAATAGCTAAACAAATTGAAAAGGAACAACTCTTCTTACATCTGTGAATACTGTGGACAAGACTGCTGCGCTCAAATTTGCAGACAGACACAGAGAGAAAGAATCATATCTTACTCAATCAGAAGCCCAGGAACAGACATTTTCACTGGAACTAGTGAGAGTAGAAAAAATTAAACAATTGAAAAGTTGCTGAAGGTTCAATGTGGAGAAGTTTAAGAGTTAAAAATTCCAATGTCCTCAATATTAGGGGAGGGGGCCTCCATACATTTGTGAGTTTAACCTCCAGAGACCAAACCAGGTTTTCACAGTGAAAATCAGAGAAAAATTCCCTGCTGTTTTCAGTGGAGGGAGGAAAAGAGTGTTCATCATTAAGTATGCTCAGATCATTCTATTCTTCTTAACAAGGCCTGCCTTCAAGGTCAACTATTTCATCAGTTCTTATGACAAGGGCTTTGCCGGAGTCTAACTAACCTTGGGAAAGGGAAACATGTAATTTCAGCTGATTCTAGCCTTTTGTCTCATCTAAGGAAAAAAGAAAACTGGGAATCACTTGTGAAGGTCACACTCCAGGAGTACAGAGGCACTAAAAGATTGAGCTTATTGATAGGAGTTTAGATTGCTTCTCCTTCCCCCAATCCTTACCCTTCAGAATAATAAGGAATCAAACCAAAAAGTACTGCACATCTCAGATCTTACTTAAAATGAAGTTTCTAGGGCGATCCAAAGACAACAGAGAAGACAAAAAAAGAAAATCAGAATAATTTTAGCTACTGACACCCTACAACTACAGCAACCAGTAAAAAGAGCCTAACCCCTAATCATATAAACAAAAACCTCACACTGAAAACCTACTTATCTTAATTGCTTTCACCCAGTGTATCCTGTCTACCTACTCTTGTTGGCTTGATCTGTCAAAGTAAGAGGCTGAGTAACTTAAACAACAGAAATTAATTTCCTCAAAGTTTTGGAGGCTGAGAAGTTCAAGATCAAGGGTTCCATTGATCTGGTTTATGGTGAGTGCCTATTTCTGGTTTCCAGATGGATATCTTCTTGACATATCTCCATATGGCCTTAGAGAAAACTCTAGTGTCTCTTCCTCTTTTGGTAAGGGCACCAGCCCTATTGGCTGAGGGCCACACCCTTATGACCTCATTTAACCATTGTCAACCTCCTTGCAGGTCCCACCTACAAATACAGTCACATTAGATGGGTAGGGCTGTAAGATATGATTTTTGAGTGGACACTATTCAGTCCATAGTAGACTTTCAACATAAAAATACACAACGTATTACAACACAACACAATTTGAAGAGACAGAGAAAGCATGATAAGTAGATCTCAATATGGCACAGGTAATGGAATGATCCGACCATGAATTTCAAACGTTTATGATTAATATGTTAGGGGCTCTAACCGAAAAAGTAAACAACAGGCAAGCTATGGGTAATGTAAGCAGAGAGGAGGAAACTCTGAGAATCAATAAGAAGTGCAAAAAATAAAAAACACTGTAACATAAATGAAGAATAATTTAAACAGGATTATCAATATAATGGACAACATCTATGAAAGAATCAGTGAGTTTGAAGAAATGCCAATAGGAACTTATAGGATTAAAATGTAAGAAGAAAAAACAATTAAAAAGATGGAACAAAATATCCAAAAACAGTGGATTTATAAGATATAACATACATCTAATAAGAATACCAGAAGAAGAGAAAGAGAACAAAATAGAAGAACTATTTGAAGCAATGACAGAATTTTTCAAAATTGATAGGTAACAAACAAACCACTGATCCAGGAAGCTCAGAGAATACCAAGTCTGGAAAAAACAAAGCATCCACACCTAGGCATATCATATTCAAACTGAAGGAAATCAAAGACAAGGAGAACATCTTGAAAGATGCCCGGGGGTGAGGGTAACACCTC
Source organism: Miniopterus schreibersii (assembly GCF_964146895.1). Classification (NCBI taxonomy): domain Eukaryota; kingdom Metazoa; phylum Chordata; class Mammalia; order Chiroptera; family Miniopteridae; genus Miniopterus; species Miniopterus schreibersii. Next base: position 94,336,103 of record NC_138101.1, on the reverse strand, counting down.
CCTTACGATAAAGGAGAATTACATCTCTTAAGAAATCGTGCAAACAAGAAAAGTATAGAATGAAAAATCTAAAGTGTTAAAAATATTTTTGTTCTTCTTTGCTTTCATCTCCTTCGAGGACTCCAATTACACACTTACTTGATTACTTAAAGTTTTGTCCCCATTCATCTATGCTTTTTAAAAATGCTTAATTCTTTTATTTGTGTTTCATTTTGGATAACTTTTATTGCTGTTTATGGATCTCTCTGAATACTTTTTATTGATGGATAGCTTCTATTGATTATGTTCAGTAATATTTTCTTCTGCAATAATCATTTCTTTTAGCTCAGGAGTCAGGTGACTAAAGTTGATGGGCCATATTTGGACAGTTTTTAATGAATAAAATTGCATTTGAACAGTGACACCCATTCATTTAAATACTATTTATAGCTGCTTTCACATTACTGTTGCAACAGAAACTATGCAGTTCACAAAACTTAATATATTTACTATCTGGCCCTTTATTTAAAAAAAAAAAATGTGCTGAATCCTTCTTTAGCTAAATAATTTATGGAATATATACACACTGACTATTTTAACATCCTTTCTTTTAATTTGGTAATCTATCATTTTGGGGGTCAGTTTTAATTTTTCTCCTCATTCTAGGTTGTATCTTTGCTTGTCTGGTAAAGTTTGACAGGATATCAGTCATTGTGAGTTTTACCTTGTGGAGTGTTGTATTATTTGTCTTTCTTTAAATATTCTTTAAAACTCTGTTCCAAGATTTAGTTAGATTCCATGAAAACAGTTTGATCCATTCATCAATGCTTTCTTTTATGGTGTTTTTATTTTTTTGGATAAGAAAGAGTTGTGTTATATTAGAGTTAACTTTTCCTCACAATTGAGGCAAGAATCTTTTATTCTAACCAATACATCTTGGATTATGAGGTTTTCCAATCTGGTTTTTAGGGACAGGCATTTTCCAGGCCCTATGTGAGCTCCAAACACTCACTGTGTATTCCTCCTTTGATTCTTTCCTAGGACTCAGGTGTTTTATTTACATGCATGTTATGACCAAAACACAGTTGAATAGTCAAGGGTGATCTTCTGTAGATCTCTGCAATTTTCTTAATATACCTCATGCTTCTTTTCTTTTAATTTGCCCTGCAACTTTTATTAAACTTCACTTCCCTGAAATTTCAGCTCAGGGTGACAGCTGGGCTCATCTTGAGTTCATCTTCCTAGGCTTTATCCAGTAAACGTTCTCGAGGTCATACTCTAAGCCGATTTGGGGCACTCTGTGTTTTGTTCCCCATCTTTCATGAATCTCTGTCTTTTATTGACTGATGCCCAATGTCTTGAGTGCAATTTTTTCATATATATTGCCTAATTTTTTAACTATTTCAGCTGGAAATGTAAATCTGTTCCTTTTTACTTAATCTTGACTGGAACTGGTAATCTTTTCTCATTGCTCTCTGATGTCCCAATAGTGTAGCTAAATGAGAGAGAGACCTATAATATGCTTCCTACCTGGCCTGAAGGCCTCTCACACTTAACATTCATCTGTTCAAATTAGTCATTAGCTTGATTATACTTACTCTTAACTAGTTTATTTCCACTTCTTGCATTTTATCAGAAAGACATTTATCAAATCAATGTCTTATACCCTTCTAACTCAAGTCAAATATTTTCACTGCAGTAGCAGTCCTCAAAGCTTCTTTTCTATGAGTAACATTACTCTCAAATTTGGAGGTTTAATGCAAGTCTTATATTTTATGTTATTTTGGTTATTTTTATTATTTCAAAGGTAATCAAGGAAAGAATAACATATTTTGATTTTAACACATATTTTCAGGAAAGCACATACAAAATTTAAGAGGAATATTTAATAACTTAATAATTTTTACTATTTCAAAGATTTACTCAGGAATCTATAAAAATCTTAGTCATCTGTTTTATTTATTTTATAACAAGAGATTGTATACTTTACACACTTTTTAGATTAGAAAAATTACTGATCTTTTGAAATCTTATTATTTTAACATGAACACAAACCCTAAAAGTGCTATACTTAGCAATTCTAAAGACTTGCATAATTGTTAAAAAAATAACAAGTTATTTTTGAGGGAGAATTTGCATCATAAATTTTTCAGGTTTAATAAGTGCTGTTATAAAACCCTTCACAAAATTATTTCAGGTGATATATGACTAAAAATATTAATGATTAATCAAAATATTGTACATTAGAATTTTAATATAATTTTATGGTTTTGTGATTGTGGACTATATGACAGACTTTTACTTAAAACAAATAATGAAGTTTTATTTTTGTCTAAAAATCATTTAACATATAATAATATTTTACTTTTACTTCTATTCTGTTAGTAATCTTATGTTTAATTTTACCATGAAGAAATAAAATAGTTTTCAATATTAACCCTTTGTGGTCATATTAAATTTGGACATGGGTGTTGTACTGGTCGGAATTAAGAGCTTTCAGAGAAATTATGAACTGATACATGAATGAATAGAGTTAAGATTTGTACGGTTCCTTGCTGTGGTGGCTGAGAGCAGACATACGACCACAAAGGGTTAATACTTATTAGTGTATTGCAGCAATTAAAATATAAATGTGTGGTTAAAAGTATTTGAATTGGACTTCATTTCATATACACTTAATTATCAACTAAGGAAATTTGAAGTCAGTTTGGCATGTTCAAAGTTATTAAATAAAATTATACATATTTTTCTGGTCATCAATTTTTTTGTAAAACTTGGAGACAACCATCAAGAGACATAGTATTGTGTCAGTATTGCCTTACTTAAATATATACATTTATAGAACTTATTTGTTCTTAATAAAAAATGAAACTATTAAATAACATCTATTTTCCTCGTTTTATAGAAAAACTCATCAAAATATAGAAACGCATGAAGTATTTTAGAACCTTCAGTAATAACCTCTTATTTATCAATACACAATCTTCTGTAAAAAATCAGCTTTAAAAATGTATTTAAAATGTGTTCTCAGAGGGAAGATGTGGGGTAGGGAAGTAAGTGGGGAGGGATTAATCAAAGAACTGATATGCATAAATGAATAACCCATGGACAAAGACAATAGTGAAGGCCTGGGGTGGGAGTGGATGTGGGGTGGAGGGGATCAGGGAGGAAAAAGGAATGAATCCCAGTTACATGCAGTTATATGCAAAAACCATTATGGATTTTATAATGTCAAAAGATCAATATCTTGCCTAGCTGGCCTGGCTCAGTGGTTGAGCATCGACCTATGACCCAAGAGATCCCAGTTGGATTGCTGGTCAGGGCACATGCTCAGGTTTCGGGTTGGATCCCTAGCAGGGGCGTGCAGGAGGCAGCTGATCTCTCTCATCATTGATATTCCTCTCTCTCTCTCCCTCTTCCTTCCTCTCTCTGAAATCAATAAAAATACTAAAAAAAATAATAATAATCAATATATTTACTTACAGTCGAGTCATACTACAGATTGACTTATTTATTATAGTTGCCTCTCTCTCCATAATGCATTCATTCATTTGACAAAGTAGAAGATTATCACTTATGTTGTAATTGCAACTCATTAGTTCTGGTTTGTTGTTAATTATTTATTCTTCTAATTAGTCATTCATGAATTGAGTTGGCAATAACTATAGATCTTTTGATATCACATTGAGAAAGCAAATGTTATTAACTTTATTATACAATACATGTGTGTAAAATGCTGAACCTTTAAAAAATTCAAATATACATAAAGACCTTCAAAACTAATATAAGTTGGAAAATTGGTACTTCCTATTTTTATATGAATAATGACAATCTTTTACAATTCTCATTATCTTTGTAAATATATTTTGCAGTTCCTTGACATTATATTTTATTTGAATAACTGCTTAAAGCATCAATTTTCTCATAAAATTTATACTGATATTACTTGTTATAGACACAAATTTATAAGATGCATTTTTGTTTGAATTTTTCATACATATTTTATGAAAAAAATATTGGGTTTCTAATCATAAACATGCAATGTGCTCACTTTCATTTTTTAGTGGTTACATATAAAATGTCAAATGTCTTAAGAGGAAAATACAGTTTTAATAAAAGAAAGAATATTAGGTAGATAAATCAGGTAGTATTTAGTGGAAATATGATGTATATATTTGAAATGCATTTATAAAAGAACTCATTGATTTTTAGCAAAATATATCCAATCAAAATTGATTTATTAGTTTATATTTTCCAAGACATATATTAGTCTCAAGTGAAGCATTTAAAAACTAAGGCATTGTCTGTTAGGTATTTGGAAGAATAACTAATATAATTAAAATGATTTAGCTTCAGAGACAGTAATGAAGGAAATATTACTATAGGTGTTAGTAGGATAAAGGGAATAAATATGATGATTAAATATTAGGCACAAGCAAGTGGGAGTTGTTATGTCCCCCAAGGGCAGAGGGAGAAACAGAGTTAAAGCCTTGGAGAGAGCTGAACCCAGAATGAGCTGAATCAAGCACTAGCTAGACAGGTGACATGAATTACCTTATTATATTTGATTATCCAAACTATCCTATAGGGTAGGGATATACGAATTCAGAGACATAGGCTGATGAATACAGAATTTTATTGATTTGTTCAGGTCACACTACTCAAAATTTATAAAAGAAATATTTTTGTCTTGTTGTGTAACATAACATGCCTAGTTAATTACAACTGATGTGAAGAGATGGAAGCCACTATATTTGTTATAAAATAAATTTTTTTATTAAAAATGTAATAGAAGCCCAGCTGGCATGGCTGAGCAGTTGAGTATTCACCTAGGATCCAGGAGATCATGGTTCAATTTCTGGTCAGGGCACATGCCCAGGTTTCGGGCTCACCAGCGTTGTGTGCAGGAGACAATCAATCAATTACTTTCATCATTGATGATTCTATCTCTCTCCCCCCCCCTCTAAAATCAATAAAGATACATTTTTAAAAAATGAAATAGGAAAATTGATTATATTTCTATTATTCTATCACATGTGTTCTTGATCTACTCTTTGTGTATTCTTTTAGTTGTTTGAAGTTTTCAAAGTGGTATAATATTTTTGAACTTTATAAATTTTATTCTCATAACTGAAGAGGCTAATTAAGTGGTATATTAAATGATGATCATTTAATGACAATGAAATATGATATATTAAATGACAATTATTGACAAATTCTTTAACAGAAATCAATCTTCAAGTGTTCTAAAAAAGATGGAGAAAATAATTTTTTTCATACTGAATAGGATGCAATCTCAAGTACTGAGCACAGTAGCCAAATAGCTCACTTTTTGTCATTACAAGTATCCCAGTTCTAAAAGTACAGTTTAAATATGACATTATATCTGGAACTTCTTATAATAAAACAGTAAAAATAACTATTTTTCATCCTTCTGAAGTTAAATATCCTCTAAATCCCTTTGTTTTCTGGAAAGGTTTCTCATGTCTCTTTTACTTTACTCTGTAAAATAATTTTGAGCAGGTTGAGAAAAGTGTGACTCAGTAAACAGACTCAACATAGGCTGTTTTTAGGAATCAGGAGACATGATACAAGCTGTTATTCCCTCCTTTAAATATTTCTATAGTAGTATAAAGCATTACCAGACTTATTACTAACCTTTAAAAAACTGAGTATTTTATATTTCTAAGTATATATAAGTAAAAAACATGTAATAATTTTAAAATATACCTGCTTGTATGTATGTACTATATATATATATTTATATATTCTTTATACATACATATAAAATACTGATATGCATACTATTATATGTGATATATATTACTTAAGATTAATACAATTCATGTTATGTTTTTAAAAAGTTGACATTGTACATTGTAGTCTAAATTGAATTAATTTGTTGAACCTCTCATTTATACACTGGGCTCCCTAACACTTTTTTATCCAATCGTCTATCTAAGGAAACTTTGATTGTTTCCATGTCTTGGCCACTGTGAATAATGCTATAATGAACATAGAGGTGCATATAACTTTGTGAGTAAATGTTTTCAAAATTTTCAGGTAGATACTCAAAAGAGTGATTGCTGAATCGTATGGTAACACTATTCTTAATTTTTTGAGGAACTGCCATAATATTTTCCATAGTGGCTGTACCAGCTTACATTCCCACCAACATTTTTCTGCACAACTTCACCAGCACTTGTCATTTCTTGCTAGGTTAGCAACAAATTAACAAAGAAGAAAACCAAACAAAGGAAAACTCATAGGCACAGACACTAGTATGGTGGTTACCAGAGGCAGAGGTGATGGTGTGGTATTATACTTAAACCCTCAGACCTTATTCATATTATCTTTGAAAGTTTGTATCCTATATACTGAAATTTCAAACAGTAACAATTTACTATTTTTTACAGTTCTATGAGATTCTTGGGCAGCCTTTCTCCTGACTTGGCCTGTGTTCACTAACACCAGGATGGGTTCAGTGTTATCTGGGGAAACTCAGAGGCTTCTTCCCAACAGAGTAATAACAGGGCAGCCTTCCAAGAGAGTGAAAGCAGAGGATGGAAGTCTACCCTTGAAAGTTACATAACATCACTTCTGCCACATTCTGTTCATCAACTCAAGTCACAAGCCAAGCGCAGATATAAAGGGTGTGGGAACAGACTGTACATCTTGATGGAAGAGCAGAAGTGTCACATTGCACGAAGGCATGTAAACTAGCATGGGGAATGTGTGACCATATTTGTACCCACGTTTTTGAATTGATTATATCCTTTTTATTGATATCTAAATATATTAGAGGCTAATATTTCTAAGTTAATGTTGATCAAAGTTTTATGCATACCACATCAAATACTAAACCTAGTTTTTCCCCCCCTCTTATCAAGAGTATCCAGTATTACTGAAGTTCACATTCTGACCCCAAAGACAGGCTTCTAATTTTCTTTTTCAATTATATATTGTTTTTCATTTTGCAAAGGTGATTAGGTGACCAGTGAAATTGTGCTCCTTTTCTGTAACTGCTGGAAAATGGCCATACAGCCAGAAACTACACTCCCGTTTTCCTCTTGCATCTAGGGAAGCTTATGACATTGAATTTTGGTTAAAGAAATGCAGGTAGAAAAAATACATGTTTCTTGTGGATCTGGCTCTTAAAAACCATGTTGGGCCCTAGTCGGTGTGGCTCAGTTGGTTGAGTGTAATAAAGATCGCTAGGTCGATTCCCAGTTGGGCACATACCCAGGTTGCAGGTTTAGTCCCTGGTTGGGGTATGTGCAGGAAGCAACTGATCAATTTTTTTCTCTCTCTCTCTATTCCTACTCCTCCTCTCCCTTCCTTTTTCTCTAAAATCAATAAAAACATTAAAGAAAACCACACTGGAATTCTTCATCTTATGGAATCCTTCATCTTATTTCCTCACATGCTACTGTTAAGAAAAAGCCACATTGCTCGGTGGGTGTTTGGATGTGGAGGCAGTTGGATCAGGCTTGGGTTGCAGAGAGTTCTAAGGGAGGCCCAGAGACCCTTGCAGCAATCAGATGGCAAATGCATTATTACCAGATCTTATTACCTAGTAGACCCTGTGGTGCTGTCTGTAATGGATTAAAATGCTGGACTGTGTTCTTGCAACCCTAATATGAGAATGGTGATGTATAACTCTGTGATTATGGAGCAAATGTTTCTTTTACTGCAGAAAATTACTCACTATTTATAAAGTTGCTCTTTTATGAGATTGGTTGATATTAAGCACCAAACAATAGGATATCAAGTGACTATATGATTATTTCTGCATATCATGAACTAAGATTTATTTCACCTTCTGAGTCATAACTTTGGGTGAATGTAGTTGCAACCTTTTATATGGTAGGAAAAGCACATTTGGCATTGAACCTGAGGAGGTCCAGACGGCACAGTTTGGTTATGTTGTTTATTTTTTAATTCTTAAAAATGCCTTCAAAAAGATTTTAAAATTTGAAATATGCATAAAGCAAAACCAGAATATGATATAAGAGGATTTCTCAGAGGGAAAAAAAATCTTAAAAAGAAAACAAAAGCTGGAAAATATTCACATGTCGTCTCCTTTATGTATCCCTCTCTCAGAAACAGTAACAAAACAAATCAATTTTATAACAGAAGAAGAATCTCACACCAAACTCTATGCTTCATGATTGTTTACAATTTTTAAATGGAAATCCTCATCACTTTATTTCGCACTGAATATTAATTATGCAATTATTCTAATCTAAGCATTGTTTGTTGATTTTTAATTTTAGAATAAACTTAGAGTTGAAGAGCAGAAGGAGTTTTCACTAGCAAATGAGATGTGTATTTCATAAACCTTGATGTTATAAAGACAATAATAATAGAGAGAGAAAAAATTATCCTATATAATAGATTCAAGGATTCCTAGATAATACAGATACAGCTAATTTGAAGGAATAAAATTAACTTTTGAAAATATCATGCTGTAAAAATAACAAACTGAAGAAATGACAATAGTTGCATATTTAATCACACAGGTTCTTGCAAGTGTGTTAAAATTTTCCTCTTTCATTGTCCAGAGTCAATTCATGCTGTTTAAAATTGATAAATCAAGAACAGAGATGTAAAAAAGCACTGAGAATCTTGAAATGGGCCAATAGACTTTCTTTTCAGTTTTATTCTATTCTCAAGTACATGAATAAGTTTTATAATAATCATAAAATGAAAACAGAGTGCTGTAATATTAAGATGCATGAGTTCTTTTCTGATTATGCTGACAAAGATTAAAAAGTAATAGCATCCATTGTTATTGATTCTGGTAAGGAAATGCTGCAAATTGGATGCAGCTATAATAGGTCTTGAGATGAGGAAAACATTAATTTTGTTAACTTGTCTGTTTCTTGTCTTTAAAAATAAGTGATATTAATAAACATAAATAGTAATACTTTACATTGGTGAAATACTTAATTGAAAACTTAGTTTAGGCAGATCTGGTAGATATTTGCACCGCTGACATTTCTAACTTCAATACTTCATGTATTTTAATTGCTCACAAATATAATTTTTTTTTCTAAACGTATTCCTGTGGACTGAATGTTTGTGTCCCCTCAAAATAGATACGTTAAGGCCCTAATCTCCCACATGGTTGCCTTTGGAGGTGAGGCTTTGGGGAGGTAATTAAGTTTAGATTAGTTTATGAGGATGTGGACCCCATGGTGGGATTAGTGTCCTTATTAAAAAGAAGAGACCAGAACGTCCCCTCCCTCCCCTAAGTAGGACACAGAAAATCAGCAGGAGGTCTCTACCCAGAACCAAACCATCCTGGTGCTCTTGATCTGGGCTTCCCACGCTCCAACCCTGTGAGAAACAACTTGTGTTGTTAAGCTACTAGTCTATGGTAATTTGTTAAAGCCTCCTGAACTGACTAGACGACATATGAATCAAATTAAAATAATCATAGTGTTAAGTGACCCAAACCTCCATGTCTAAATTTCCATACTTTTCTTCCTGAATATTCAGCTCAAATTATCTCGCTGTTCTTTATTACCCCTCCTTTCCCCTCCCCACGCTGAAAAACACAGTTAAGTTTTATTTGCATCTGCTAGTCAGGAGCAGCAAAACATCTATCTTCTAAAGCAGAATTTTTTTTTTTTTAAATGTGTTTATCGTCCCAAAACAATACATCTTTTAAGCTTCTATTTTTATTTCATCAAGAATGCTTATTTATGTTTCATAAGCTCCTTTTATCTATCATATCAATTCCAAGTTCTCTTTATTGGAAAGACAAATTTTTAGTAAATTTTCCCAGCATGAGAGAAGCTTCTTTCTCTTCTTCCCTCCCTCCCTCCCTCCTTTCCTCCCTCCCTTCCTTCCATCCTTCCTTCCTTCCTTCCTTCCTTCCTTCCTTCCTTCCTTCCTTCCTTCCTTCCTTCCTTCCTTCCTTCCTTCCTTCCTTCCTTCTTTCTTTCTTTCTTCTTCTTTCTTTCTTTCTTTTTCTCTTTCTTTCTTCTTTCTTTCTTTCTTCTTTCTTTCTTTCTTTCTTTCTTTCTTTTTCTTTCTTCTTTCTTTTTCTTTTTTTTCTTCTTTCTCTTTCTTTCATGTTCTTTCTTCTTTTTAATTTGTCAATAGTCTTTTAAATATTCTTTAATTTAAATAAAATTATGTTCATCTATTTCTCCTGGCCACCACCTCCTGCCCCTGGCAACCACCAATCTGCTCTCCATATCTATGAGCGTGTATTGATGAGCTTCACATGTAAGAGAGGTCACACATTATTTGTCTTTCTCTGCCTGACTTGTCTCACATAGTATAATGCCCCCTCAAAGCCTGTCATTGTTGTAGAAAATGCCAACATTTTCTTTATGGCTGAATAATATTCTATTATAAATATACACTCATCTTTTATTTATCTATTCACCCATCAGTGGGCACTTATGTCGTTTCCATATCTTGGCTTTGAAACTGCTGCTGCAGCAGGCTGGGCGTGGCTCAGTGGCTGAGCGGTTCCATGCCCCATCCGGGTGCCCGCTGGGGTTGTGGGTTCAGTCCCCAGTCGGGGGCGTGCAGGAGGCAGCCGATCAATCATGACTCTCTCATCACTGAAGTTTCTATTTCTCTTTCTCCCTCCCCCTCCCTCTCTCTGAAATCAATAAAGATATATATTTTTAAATGCTGCTGCTATGAATATGTGCATCGTATGTATTTTTTCAAGTTAGTGTTTTCATTTTCTTTAGATCAATACCCAGGAGTGGAATGGCTGGATCATATGGTAGTTCTATTTTTAATGTTAACTCCATAGAGTTTTCCATAGTGGCTACACCCATTTATATCCCTACCAGTAGTGCTCAAGGCTTCTCTTTTTTCTACATCTTTGCCAACACTTCTAATTTTTAGTCTTTTTTCACAGTAACCATTCTAACTGGTGTGAATATCTCACTATGGTTTTGACTTGCATTTACCTGATGATTACTGATGTATAACATCTTTTATGTACCCTTTGGCTACCTGCATGTCTTTGTTAAAAATATGTTGATTCAGATCTTTGGTCATTTTTTAAATCGTATTTGTTTTATCTTGAGTTGTATGGGTTCTTTACATATTTTGGATATTAGCCTTTTATCAGATATATGATTTGCAAATATTTTCTCCTTTTCAGTAGGATATTTGTTTTGTTGATGGTTTTCTTTGCTGTACAGGATGTTTTTACTTTGATGTTCCACTTGTTTATTTTTGCTTTTGTTGCCTTTGCTTTTCATGTCAGATTCACAAAATCATCACCAATATCTATTTCCAGGAGCTTATCACCTATGTGTTTTTAGGAGTTTTATGCTTTCAGGTTTTACATACAGGTCTTTAATGCATTTTAGTTCGCTTTTGTGTATGGTGTAAAATAGCGGCCCACTTTCACTCTTTTGCATGTGGCTGTCCAGTTTTCCCAACATTACTTATTAGAGAAGTATTCTTTCCCCAAATATTATCCTCAATATTTAGTGATTACTGGATGACTATTTACTTTTAAAATGTATATCTTTTTACCAATAATTGAATATGTTTTCTAATTATTCTGGCTCCCTATTTAAAGTTTTGGAAAGACAAAGTGAGACTGTTCCTTGGTAACATGGGGGCGTAGCTGACTTATCTCTCTGTTCTTTTGATGGTCATGATTTGCTAAGTCATTGGCTTGTTTCTTCAACCTGACAGCTATGCTAAAAGTCACCAGTTTCTACATCCTAATTTAAAACAATTCCAAGTTTAACTCTGGGGCAAATATGTGATAACTATTCCCTTTTCTCTTTTACTTAATTCACCTTTGGTGTCTTTGGAGAAAGAACGTTTAACCTCAGGTTTTCCTTTGGTTTATTTTGTATCTTTACCTTCCCCCTGTTAAAAACACATTAATGATTTTTAAATTAATTAGCTTGATTGTTTGCTCATGCTACCAACAACTGCTTAATTTGTGGAAAGTTGAAGAGACCTGGCTATGCAGATCTTGTAAATGCATTTCTTTAATTTTTTCTGATTATTTTTTAAGGTAGCCTCATTTCCTTTGCATTTGCTGACTGTATGCTTGACATTTATCTACTATCACTCATCTTTTCCATTGTGCATGTGTTCCTTTATCCATCATTTTGATCCATTTGTGTTCTATCTCCCTAGAATTATTCAGGAGGTGTGATAAACTTATGAAATTTTTTTTTATATCAATACACTTAAGTATAAGTACAAAATTTTATGGCATTTCAAAATATTTTAGCTGCTTTTTTTACCATTCTCATTCAGACTCAAACCTTCCAATTCAATGAATGCATGATCCTATGACACTAACGCTGCTGAATATACTTTTGTATAAGTTTTTAAAAATTTATATGTCTAATTTATTATGCTTATAAAATAATGGCTCATAGCTGACCCACTTTTTAGAAAACATATAACAAGTTGAATAATAAGAGATAGTTTGTTTAATTTATCTAGATATTTACATTGATCTATTCCAACTTAAAAAACTTGTGCACTTAATAAAATATGATTGGGTTAAATTATCTCAAAGCCAGTATCTCATATAACTTAAATTTGATGATATAAAGTATCTCCATTAACAGTGTCTGTGGGCATAATACAACTTCTCAGTTAATACTACTGCTAGTTTTACTGAAAGAGTTAGTTTTTAAAGTTATTTCTGTATAAACACAAACCTGTGTTAACTGAATTTAGCAAACACACTCACAAGATGCCAATTTCAAATGAATTTCAGTTTAATGTCCACTTTACTCTATAAACAACTGCAGTACAACATGTGTGCCATGTGGACAGTTTTTTATAACTGAGTTAATAACAACATTGTCATGAAATCTTTATGAAACTGCAACCTTCGCTTCTTGATGGATGTTTTAAATATTAAATTACTTGGGTTTTGATTAATTCAAGTGTGTTATTAAGGCATATCTAAACCCCTTATTAAACTCAATCAAGACTGATTTAGAGAGATTTAGAAAATAAACATAATTAAAATTAGGATACCACCAAGAATATCAATTCTGAAGGTCTGGCAGAGTTAGGTTATATTAATATGATCAACTAGCTCTTTATTTATCTTATTGCATAATAAGAAAAAGTAGACTTGATTTTCTTTTTAAAATTTATCTTTTTATCTGAAGGAAGTCTAGACTTCACATTTAATGTCACCGTATGACCTCTTTGCTCACAGAAGAAAACTTAAAAATAACAAATTATACTTATAAAATATTTCCAGTATAGTTATAAAACATAAAATTAAAAACATGCATTTTAAAATAAAACTTACAAAAATAACACATATTTAAACTTCTTTTTTTATCTTATTCTTGGAGTTTACCTACATTTTTTTTTTCCTATTTTGCAGTTCATTAGAGCATCCTACATTATTTAATTTTAAAAAATTTAACAAATAAAGAGAGAATATATTGTGGGGTGTGAGTGTACTCTGACCTATATCTGGTTTTGTGGCCATTGCTTAGCTTCTAAAATACAACAAAAATCAAGAGAAAGTTTAAGATTTTGATGGAGACAGATGTTTGTGATAAAGGATGCCTTAAAACAACAGATTCAAATTTAAAAAACAGAGGAATATTTTAATAGGTGAATTTATAAGTTCTAATAGGTTGTAGTATTTTATTCCATTTATAATTGTTCTACATTTAGGAAAAAAAATTATTATTACACATGGACTAATTTTTTATATAGTCATGAAATATCCAAAAGAGTGTGCAGGGCCTCAATGCGTAATGCACAAAAATCAAAAGTAGCTTCAGCAAGAGCCTATGGATTAAGATAGGGTGTCTGGCTTTGTCCTCAACTCATAAAAATCCTGAATCATGGTCAATTGTAAAGTTTTTTATTAATAATAACTATTATATGGACAAAGATTGGTGATCTTGGGAAGGAATAGTCAATATATCTGTAATTCTTCCTGATTTCTTCTGTAAGGAAACTGAATTGTACTATGATCATATTGCAATATTATGTAACCAAGGTATTGCTGGTAAGAATATGTAAATAAGTCCTATGATAACACTGATACTGAGTATCAAAATATTGGGAGATCAAACTAAAACCATTTTAAGATGTAGTTTTGATGAAAAATTATTGGCCAGAGAAGAGCTAGTTTTAGCCAACCATTTTCTTATTTCTATGCTAAATATTTCTGCACAAGATACAAAGATCAAGGGAGGAAGTGAGCAGTTAAATAGCACAGAAATATAATAATATATTTAATAGCTCAATAAAGTGGATTTATTGCTTAAGTTTATCTTTATTTCACCAGAGCACATCCAAATGTGAGTAATATTCATACTGTTACTATTACTGTGACTGTTATACACAAGCTATAGTAAATGTTCACACCCAAGAAAATGTTACTAATTTGTTGCAATAGAGTAGGTGGATAGTATATTCACCTCCTTCCATGACCAAACTGGAATAACAACTAAACTACAGAGCAATAGACATGAATAACCAACTTCAGACTAGCTGAAGAAAAGTCTCAATAACCAAGAATTTACAAAAGAAGCCACATCAAGACTGGTAGAAAACATGGAGACATGAAAAGGGCTGGCCCTGCTCTCAAAGGCATGGCTGAAATTCTGGAAGGATATCTCAGCTGTGAAGGTTCTCCTTTAGAAGCATAGGGTATCAATCACAAGCTGGGTTTCCCAGCCCAGAGAACCACAACCTGGAAGAGGTGCATACATAAGATCTGGCTGTGAAAATCAACAGGGATTCTGTCTGCTGGAGAGAGACAGGAGTCTGCTAGAGACACAGGCTCACTTTTAAAGGGCCAACACACAAAATATTGATAACAGGAACTTACCCTGTGCTCTAGCATAAGGAACACAGTGCAAACTTGAGTCCTGTGAGAAGAGACTAGGGTTTGTGGCTCTAGGGAGAGAGCTGAGGGGACAGCCACCAGGATCCCTAAGATGAGTGCCTCTACCACACAGAAGACACCATCTTCCTTGGGTGGAGGACTCTTTTCTGGGCAGAATCTAAGACAGACTGAGTTGTGTCACCTTAGGATGAACAACTATTTTTTTATTGGATGCCAAACTGGCTCACAGCCCTCCCTTCACAACAAACAAGAGTCCTGGCCTGGATAGCTTCCCAGGTGAATTTTACCAAACATCAAACAAAAACTAACACCTATCATTCTCAAATTATTCTAAAAAATTCAAGAGGAGGGAAGACTCCCAAGCTCAATTAATGAAGTCAGCATTATCTTAATACCAAAACTAGATAAAGATGCTATAAAGAATGAAAATTATAAGCTAATACCCATGGTGAACATAGATGCAAAATTCCTAAACAAAATATTAGCCAACTGAATCAAGATTATACACCATGATTAATTAGGTGAATGAAAGAATTCAAGGTTGGTACAATATGCAGAAATCAACAAATGTGATACATCACATAAACAAAATGAAGGACAAAAATCACACGAGCACATCAATGGATGCAGAAAAAGCACTCGATAAAATCATCACCTATTTATGATTAAACTCTTAGCAAAGTGGGAATTGAGGGAATATACCTCAACATAATAAAAGCCATACACAACAAATCCACAGTTAACATCATATTCAATGGGCAATAACTAAAATCAAGACAAGGATGTCTGCTTTCACCATACCTATTCAATGCAGTACTGGAAGTCCTAGCAACAGCAATCAGATAAGAAGAAGAAACAAAAGGCACTCAAATTGGAAAGGAAAAAGTAAACTGTCATTATTTGCAGATGACAGGATACTGTATAGAGAGAATCTATTAGAACTGATGAATTCAGTAAAGTATCAGAATACAAAATAAAAACACAGAAATTTATTGCATTTATATTCACCGATAATGAACTATCAGAAAGGGAAACTAAGAAAACAATCCCATGAACAATTGCTTCAAAAAGAATGAAATACCTAGGAAGAAATTTAACAAAGTATGTAAAAGACCTGTACTTGGAAGATTATAACACACTGAAAAAAGAAATTGAAAAAGATTCAAATAAGGGGAAGCATATACTGTGTTCATGGATAGAAAGAATTAACTTCATTAAAGTATCTACTGCCAAAAGCAACCCACAGATTCAACATAATTCTTATTAAGATACCAATGGTGTATTTCACAGAACTAGAACAAATATTCCAAAATTTATATGGAACCAAAAAAGACCCCAAATAGCCTCAGCAATCTTAAGAAAAAAGAACAAAGTTGGAGGATCACAATACCTGATATCAAACTATACTATGAGGCCACTGGAATCAAAACAGCCTGCTGCTGTTATATAGGTAGTTAGGCATACATGAGAAGAGCAAGGACAATGGGCCAGGTACAGAAACTCACCAGGTCAAGAATCCCTGGATGCTTAGCAAGGGTCAAAACTGAGAAAACAAGAACCTTGTCCCCAGGGCGACCTAGCCTCCCCTAGCATATCTCTAGTCATGCAGTTTGGACCCACTGACTTTTGATGTAGTTAGTCATGCAGTTTAGACCCCTGACCTTTTCCTCCCTAAAAATAACATCTAGCCCTCAGTTGTATTTAAGCTCCAGGCCCAGAAAAGCAGCAAAACCAGATGAGTGACTCTGTGGCTGCCTCAGGACCAGCTACATTGACTAATGACCCTCCTGCCTTGGCACCGACCAATCAGTGGAGACCATGACCCTGAAAGAGCACACCTGGAAAGCTGATGAATATTCTATTTAGACACTCTCCTGAGAACTCCCCTAAGATTTCTACCTGCAAGAAAGAGATAAATAAGCTCAGGACAAAGGACCCAGCACAAACTCTCTCCCTCAGAGGAACATACCAGCACCATCTCTTCCCCTCTTCTTTCCTCTAAGGGGTCTGCAGGAGACTTGCAACCAGGGGTGCAATAGACAGTGGCAGCTCATCCCAGTCTTACCCCCTGAATCTGTCTCCAACGCCCTCTTCTCTCTCTGACTTCTCAGTGAGCCAAAGCAGCTCAACCTAGGCTCTCCTGATACTTCTATGCACCTTCCTTGTTTCACCATCCTAAGTATATTTTTGCTTTGGTCAATAAATTATTGCTTGCTTTTCTACATTTTGTCTCTTGATTGAAATATTTTCCTCAAGAAGACAAGAACCAAGGCCTTGTCATCTCCCTGGTAACAGCATTGGCATAAAAACAAGCATGTAGCTGGTGAACATGGCTCATTGATTGAACATCAACCTATGAACCAGGAGATCATGGTTCAATTTCTGGCCAGGGCACATGCCTGAGTTAAGGGATCAGTCCCTAGTGGGGAGTGTGCAGGAGGCAGCCAGTCAATGATTCTCTCTCATCATTGATGATTCTATCTCCCCCTCTCTTCCTCTCTCTGAAATCAATTTAATAAAAAGAAAAGGCATGTAGATCAATGGAACAGAATAGAGAGTCCAGAAATAAACTAATGCCTTTATGGTCAATAAATATTTGACAAAGGATGTAGGAACATACAATGGGATAAAGATGGTCTAGTCAATAAATAGTGTTGGGAAAATTGGACAGATACATATCAAAAAATAAAACTAAACCACCTTTTTACACCATAAACAAAAATAAACTCAAAATGTATTAAAAACTTAAATGTTAGACACAAAACCATAACAATCCTAAAAGAACACATAGGCAGTAAAATCTCAGACAGTTCTCATAGCAAAATATTTTTTGATATATCTCCTTGGGCAAGGGAAACAAAATAAAATTAAACAAATGGGACTACATAAAAATAAAAGGTTTTTCACAGCAACAGAAACCATCAACAAAATGAAAAAACAACCCATGAATGGGAGAATATATTCACCAATGATACATATGTTAAGGGGTCAATATCCAAAATTTACAAAGAAAGTATGCAACTCAAAACCAAAGAAACAATCAAATTAAAAAATGGGTAAAAGATCTGGATAGATACTTCTCCAAAGAAGACCAATAGACATATGAAAAAATTTTCAAGGTCACTAATCATCAGAGAGATGCAAATTAAAACTATAATGAGGTATTACCTCACACCTGTCAGAATGGCTACCACCAACAAATCAACAAACGAGTGTTACAAGGGTGTGGAGAAACTGGAACCCTAGTACACTGTTGGTGGGATGCAGACTGGTGCAGCCATTGTGGAAAGCAGTATGGAATACCTCAAAAAACTAAAAATGGAACAACTGCTTGACCCAGAAATCTGACTTCTTGGAATATATCTGAAGAAAGTGGAAACACTAATTGGAAAGAATATATACACCCCTATACTCATTGCAGTGTTATTTAAAATATCCAAGACTTGGAAGCAGTCCAAGTGCCCATCAGTAGACGAGTGTATAAAAAGCTGTGGTACATTTACACAACATAATATTACTATGCTGTAAAAAAGAAGGAAGTCTTACCTTTTGCAACAGCATAGATGGACCTGGAGAGTATTATGCTAAGTGAAGTAAGCCACTCAGAGAAAGACAAGTACCATATGATCTCACTTACATGTGGAATCTAATGAAAAAAATAAACTAACAAAGTGGAAACAGACACATAGACATGGGGGACAGCCTGACACTCTCAGAGGTGAGGGGGTTTGGGGACTGGGTGAAAATATGAAGTAACTAAGCAAAACTAAAATTCATATACACAGAAAACAATACACTGACTACCAGAGGGAAAAGGGTATGTGGGCAGGTAGACAAAGATAAAGAAGGAATAAATAGTGATGGGATGAGACATTACTTGGGGTGGTGAATACACAATATAATATACAAATGATATACGGTATTATAGAATTGCACACCTGAAACCTATATAATTTTATTAACCAATATCACCTCAATAAAGTTAATAAAAAATAACCAATCGAGGGAACAGCCTGGATTGTGTAAGAAAGAACTAACTCAGAATGGTTTGCTCCTACCTGCATAATCTCCAGAAAGAACTCTCTTCAAGATGGGTCCTTTTTGGTTCCTGAGTATGAACTCTCAGCCCTTGCAGTGTTATGCTTGATAAGAATGTTTTTGTGTGCCTGAAGTTTTGCACTGTGTACTACCATTTGTTCCAGGAGTTTATGTTAGCAATATGATTGAGGGTGAAATTATGTTTTTGTATGCCTGAAGCCTTCTGCCATGTGGTATCAGTCTGATCAGAATATTTATGCTAAAAATACATTTATGATGAATAACCATATCTCCTCTGAGGGACTGGAGTCTGAGCAGCTGAGGTCAGTTATACAGGTTCACATACCTACACGTTTGAACCCCAATAAAAATCATGAATAGGAAGACTTGTGATATCTTCCCTGATTGGCAACAATTTGCACATATTGTTATACATAGTTGCTGGGAGAAATAAGTACATTCATGCAATTACACTGTGACAGGACATTTGGAAGCTTCTTCTGATTTGTCCTGGAAGTAGCTCCACACACTTTATCACCCTTTGCTGATTTAAATCCTTATCTTTTTGCTATAATAAACTATAACTTTGAGTAGAACGCTTTTTCTGAGTCCTGTGAATCCTCATTGATCCTGAAGCTAGTCTTGTGAAGCTCCTCTTTTATAGCCTTTGATTCACCTCAGAACAATGGTAAAACTAATTTTTATTATTCAGATTAAAAGAAAAGTAAGTCATTGTTCTTTAAACTTTTTTAAACGTAGTATCTAAAACACAATTACTATTAATCTTTCATCCAAACAACAAAGGTTTAAAAAACAAAGCAGTTATTCTGTGAAAAAAAAAGATTTTCAAAGGAACAAACAAATAAGAGAACTACATATGTGGATAACAGGGACTGATATAGATATAAAATTTCAAGATATGGAAACATATAGTCATCATATTTTCAAATAAAATTTAAATTCAGATTACATTAAAAAATAAAGCACAATTTAAGCAATATATTATCAGACTCTCACAAATAATTATTTTAGCATTTTTTATTGCTAATATAATTTATTTTATTATTGAAAAATATTGGTAATTCTTACAATAAAAATAATTATGTGAATTATCAAGTTGAATACATACTATACATCAGGTTCTGGGCTAAATCCACATATCTTTTTGTCAGTTGCTCTAGTAACTATAACATGTCTTTAAGTAAAATAAACAAACAAAATATTCAAAAGGTCTTCAAAAGTCACATCACTAGTCATTGTAAAGTTGAGTTAATGCTTTTTTTTTATTATACATGCATATTTGTGCTCAATAAACATTATACTTGTGAGAGTATGTGGTGACGTTATAGGGTGCATATATAGTCATCTCTCAATCTAACTGCTTAACTAATCAGATCAGTCTAGTCCAAAAATTGTGGAAATTTTTTACACTAGGGGAAGTTGTATTGCAGAGGGAAGAGGTGGAAGCAATTGCCCCACCCTGTTGGAAAACCTTTCCCCCTACTATAAATAATTATACCTGTAAAAGTTTACACCAACTTTATTGGCTTATTTTAGAAGAAAGAGGATAACAAATTAAAAATTACTTGAAGAGAAAAGATAATATATTTGAGTTCTTAGTTTAGACTCCTAGTAAATTCTGTATTCCTGTATGTCTTTCAGTTTATGCAGATGAGAATGCACATTCTCTATATGGAATAAAACAGAAAAATATTAGGCTCTCATTAAAAGCATAGCTACTATTTTGTTTTAATTTGTTATTGTTGACAATATTGTAGATGTCCCACATTTTCTCTGCTTTGCCGACCTCCACCCAGCCCCACCCCTTGGACCTTGCTACACTATTGAAAAGCATAGCTACTATTTTTTTATCTTTCTTATTTATATATTTGTTGAAATAACATTTATCTGGTAACTACTGTATTCTGGGTATTCTTTTGGTCACTGGGAATGCAATGGTAAGACAAAAATGGTGTCTGACTTTCAAAAATTGTAATTTTAAGGACAAGGTAAATATTAATTTATGTTAAGGAGATAACGGGCAGGAGGGAGCATCAAATGTTTAAACAATTGAAAAATATAAAAGAAAGGGAAGTCAACCTGGAAGGGAGAAGGTTTATGGGAGATTTTAGTTCTTAATGAGGCACCAAGGATCTTCCTTTATGTCATGCCATACATATGTATTGTCCTTCATAGCCTTTATGCTAAAACCAAAAAATTCTTATAGTGTTTAAAATAGTGTATTATAATTATTTTGCATTCATTCATTCAAATAGATATTGTATACCAAATTTTAGAATATATGTTAATTTTTAGAAATGAATTAGAAAGCTACAGGCCCAATGCTATTCTCCCTAAGGAACTACTGAAAGATTAAACCTGAAGACTATCACCCAGAGCAACACCAAGGCCAAGGTGCCCACATAAATGCTGACTGGAGTTTCTTTAAGTATGTTCTTTCTGAAGTTCCGATTGGCTAATTTGGAATGCCCCAACTCATTTTTTGTTTTAGCTTGTTTGTTTCTTTGTTTTTTTTATGGATATAACTTGGGGTTGATTTTAAATTGTTACAGTTCATTAGATTGTAAATATATATACTATGGTTTTATTTAATAAACTGGTAATTATTTTTTTAATCTTTATTGTTGAAAGTATTACAAATGTCCCTCTTTGCCCCCATTGATCCCCTCCACCCTGCATTCCTCCCTCCAGGCCCTCACACATTGTTGTCTGTGTATATGGGTTATGAATATATGCATATAAATTAGGTTAATCTCTCCCCACCCACCAAACCCTGCTTTCCCTCTGAGATTTGTCAGTCTGTTCCATGCTTCTATGTCTCTTTATTTTGTTCATCGGCTTATTTTATTCATTATTTTCTACAAATGAGTAAGATTATGTGATACTTGTCCTTCTCTGAATGGCTTATTTTGCTTAGCATAATGCTTTCTAGGTCCCATGATGCTGTCTCAAAGGGTAAGGGATCCTTCATTTTTACAGATGCATAGTATTCAATGGTGTAAATGATAAGACATTTGATATGATTTCAGTCTTCTTGAACTTGTAGAGACTGGTTTTGTGTCCTAACATGTGGTCTATCTTTGAGAATGTCCCATGTGCACTTGAGGGGAATGTGTATTCTGTAGTTTTGGGGTAAAATGTTCTGTAAATGTCAATTAAATCCGTCAGATCTAGTGTGTCATTTAGACTCACTATTTCCTTACTGATTTTTTGTCCAGAAGATCAATCCAGTAAAGCCAGTAAAGTCTTAAAGTCCCTTTACTATGACCATATTGCTGTCAATCAATCTCTCCCTTAAAGTCCTCCAGAAGTTTTGTGGGTTTTTTTTATCCTGTGTGAGTCTTTTGTTTTGAGGTGGGTCTCCTGTAGATAGCATATATTTGGGTCTTGTTTTCTCATCCATTCAGATACCCTATGTCCTTTGATTGCAGCATTTAATCCATTTATATTTAAGGTTATTATTGATAGATACATATCTATTGTCATTTTATTTCTTTACACTTAATGTTCCTCATTCTCTCTATTTCAACTTCTTATTCCAACAGTTCCTTTAACATTTCTTGAAATGATGGTTTGGTGGTGATAAACTCCTTTAGCCTTGTTTTGTCTGGGAAGTTCTTTATTTCTCCATGTATTTTGAATTATAGCTTTGCTAGACAAAGTATTTTTGGTTTCAGATACTTGATTTTCATTACCTTGAATACTTCATGCCATTCCCTTCCAGCTTGTAGAGTTTCTGATGAGAAATCACCTGACAACCTTATGGGAGCTCCTTTGTAGGTAAGAGTTTGCTTTTCTCTTTCTGCCTTTAAGATTCTCTCTTTGTCTTGAATTTTGGTATTTTAATTTTGATATGCCTTGGCTTAGGCCTCTTTGGGTTCTTCTTGCTTGGGACTCTCTGTGCCTCCTGAACTTGTGTTACTTTTTCCTTCACCAGGTTCAGAAAATTTTCTGCCATTATTTATTCAAACATGTTCTCTATCTTTTGCTTACTTTCTACATCCTTTGACACTCTTATGATGCAAATAATGTTCCATTTTATGTTGTCCCACAGCTCCCTTAAACTATGTTTTTAATTGGTTTTTTCCCTCTTTTGGTTCTCTGATTAAGTGATTTTTTTTCTGATCTGATCCTAAGCTTCCCTTAATCTGCTGTTTATTCCTTCACATGTTTTTTTAAATTTCTTTATTTCTACTATGTTATTCTTAATTCCCTTCATAGTTTCCATTTCTTTTCTCATGCTGTTGAGCATTATTATGATCAGTATTCTGAACTCTATATTTGATAGATTGCTTATCTCCATTTCACTTAGCTCTTCTTCTTGAGAATTCTCTTGTTCTTTCATTTGGTTCTTTTTTGTCTCCCCATTTTGGCTGCCTATTTGGATTTATTTCTATGTATTAGGTAGATCTGCTAGGACTCCCAGTCTTTTGGATAGTCTCTTTTGCAGGTCAACGTCAGACACTGTTTGTGATTGGCTTTGAGTACCCTGTTTAATGCTCTCAGTTATCCACATCTTGTGGCTCCTTCTGCTGGTTCTGGGTGCATTTGGAAAAGACCAAGATGCCACCAAAGTCTGATTTCCCAAGTCCTAGATCCAGAAGCAAATTAGGCAAAGACTCAAAACACCCAGAGGTTTATTGTTATTCAGATTCTTAATGAACTTCAGGCTGTAGAAACTCCACTGGGTGGTGTGGGAGAGGTTTTCCAACAGGGTAGGGCAATTCTTGCCCCCCCCCCAGGCAAAATCTGCTTGGACTGAAAATGTCTGCCTGAGAAAGATGTCCTCTGTTATATGGAGGAATGACTCAGCACAGGAATCCACACAGCTGCCTCTGAGCTCTATCCCCCAAGCCAGTATCCTAAGATTCTCCTCATATAGCTCTAGTCCACTCTGTCTTCTTTCTGCCAGAGCCCAAGGTGAGTGGCTGCACATGAAACTTTATGCACTGACCCTTTCAGAGGGTGCTTGCATTTCCAGCTGTCTCTCCTTGGCAGATAGAAACCCCAATGCTTTTCATGGCCAAATGTTATGTGGGCACCTTTTTCAGTTCTGGTGCTCTAGGTTAGGCTGCCCAGCTTGGGGTTTAGACCCCAAAGTTAGTGGGAACCCCCCACATCTGAGATATCTGTCCAGACCTTCAGCTGCTGCCTGTGGGAGTCCAGCTAGCCATCTCCCAACTCCACACTTCCTTCCAGTCTCTATGCAGTCCCCACTTTACATCTTTGGTTATGAAGATGTTCTTCAGCTTGTCTTTAGTTGATTATTCAGGATTATTTTCTATATTTTAGTTGTAATTCCAGTTTGGTCCTGGGAGAATGTCAGTGTAGCTTTCACTCAATCTGCCCCCATCTTGGAATCTATCCCAAGTCATGTTTTGCAGTAGATTGAATATTAAGCCATTTTTAATGTGTCCTTACCCTTTCCCTTTTTGCACCAGCAGCTCCTGTTTTCCTTATGACTATCATAAATATTTTGAAAAATCAAAATTATATTTTCTTCATCAAAATAAATATAATGGTTATCTCAAATTTTATTTGTTACTAATATTAATTTATGGGAGAAGGCAACCCAAGGGGCTGCAATTGTTTCTGATGTGTCTTGCTTCCTTTCCCTCTCAAGTTAATGGTGAAAATTTATATCCAGGAAACTATAACACCTTTACTGCTACATCCCATCAATGGAAGGAAATTTAAGTCTTTAATAGATGAAAAAAGAGAGGCAGAGAATATTGTCAAATTCAGCTTTGAGACCAGAGTTCTAGCTCTAATGATCAAACTAGTTTACATTTTTATAGTATTTAAAGTTATATAACAATAGAACTGTCTCAACTGACAAAATCCAGACACAATGACATCTTCTTTTGCTAGGTTAATATAACTGTTATTTAAGGATTTCTCAAATATATATCTCTGGGTAATTACTTGAAGACAGTGGAAAATTCAGAATATAATATAAATTTCATTTTCTTCAATGACATAAAGATAGCTTTGTGGTTTGCTTCTTACTTTTATATTCACATTATAAAATCAAGGTCCTTAAAATTATGTTTTTCATGGCAATAATGGTTTCCTAACTAAAAATCTTCTGTGGATAAAGTGTGCTTTTTATGCTCTCACTTAGCAATGCTCATCCTGGGGAATTACATGGCACAATTTAACAAGGCACATTGTAGAATGAAACAAAAATATTCTTGTATTTTAACCAATCTGTATTTGTGATTCTTCTATATATATATTTGGGATATCAGGCAAAAGAGTTTTAATCTTTTTAAATTTTTTGTCACATACAGTGCCAGAGGCATAGAAGCATGTATTTGTAATTCTTTGAATCCTTTTCATTTTTCCATTATTAGAGATAAGTGCTTTTGTAACTATATACTTAAAAAAAGTAATGAACACCTGTGCCTGATCTGAATTGAATTGTGAAGAGTCTGTTATTTTCCTCATGAAAAATACAAAAAAGTACAGTAGAATTCTGTTACAATAACAAGCCTGAGTGGTTTAGAAGGACCGTTGCTTTTTAGTTATCACTGCATGCCAGTAGTCCCCCAAATGCCGATTTTTTACTAATTCAAGCATTTCCAAAAGAGAAATTGTTATCATATAGAATACGCTCTTATTAGCGAATCATTATGAACTCTAATTAGGAGTCAACAACCAAGTTGCTCTCAAAAGTTTTAATATTCTTTATCACAGAAATAGTCGAGAATTATTCATATTTTCTATATCTAAACTAGCTAGTATTGAGATTCCCTTGTTTAAGACAATAGCGTTTGAAATGGGAAAGTCCTGCACTTGAAATTAAGAATTAACCAACAAAATACTTGTTTTAAAAATTTTGCTATCCTTGGCAAGGATATTATCTTCTCCAATGTGCAAAATTTTGTGCAATATTATTTTTAAGAAACAAGCTAAAAAATTCCTTCTAAATAATTGTTTAGAATAATAAATGTTAAGTTCCCTTCATTGAATGAGCCATCCTATCAGAAAGGAGAACTTGGAGGAGGAATGAAAAGAGAAAAGAGGGACAGCAGGTCCTTCCACAGAACTTATTCATCAAGGGTGGAGAGTGGATGTTCTTTATAACCCAATGATGAACCATAGATGGAAGACAACGAATATTAACCATATACTGAGATGGGCAAATAGATCATTAAGATGATACAATTAGTAATTAGAACTAGAAGCCAATTTATCCTGCTGTCAAATTAAAATCTTTCTGTACTATACCACAGTGAAAAAAGTCAATATTTTACTGCTCATAGGTAAATTGGACAAAATGCTAAAGGACTGTAGGTAAAGTCAAAAAAATAACATACTGTCATACAGAGGCATGATGAAAGTTCAAAATGTAAAGTCATTTGGGTGTATATTTCAACCTTCAGTACATTCAATTAAAACCTTAAGAACATGGTAACTACATGTTGAATTTAATGGGATTGAGTTTAGTTGTGCCAAAATCTTAAAGAGAAAAAATGATGATGCAAACTGATAAAGTAATTGTCTTAATATGACATTTGAGAACATTAAATGATATTTTCCTTTGTTGACTAAATGAAAATGGCATGCTGCAAAGTGTTTAGGAGTTAATACATGGAATACGGCTTCAAGGATACGGCTTCATAGGATATAATTGAACATTTTTATTATAATAAATATCTTAAAAGGTGGAAGAATATTTTGGTTTATCAATTCTCCTGTTAATTGACATTAGCATAGTGTCAAGGCTTAAATTATTCATTTTTGTAGAAATGTTTGTATGGGGATATACTTTCATTTCTTTTTTCTAAAAAAAAAAGTAGTAGTAAAATAACTGGGATGTATTTTAGGGAACTTAGTATGTAGAAGTTTAAAATAATTTTGTATATTGGCAATGCATCCTTCAACATTGCTAACCTTTTCTGAGTTCTAGTAGGATTTTCTTATAGGTTCCTTGTAAATTTCTATAGACAGTCATGCCTATCTCTCATTTTCCTCTTGAGATCCATGAATGTCCTTTTTACAGCAATGACAAGAGGGCAAAAGAGCAAATCAGCACACAAGGCAGCAGTAATGGCCAGGCAAGTGCTTGAGGCCATCTTAGACTACCCAGTTTTAGAGTTGCAGAAAAATGGCTCAGTTTACTCAAGCGCAAATTCTAATTCACAAAATCCTAAGAAATAATAAGTCATTCTTATAAGCTACAGTTTTTTAGGTGGTTAGTGATGCAGTAATTGATAAATAAGACACAGACCGATTCAACATATAAATTATAGATACTTTAGAAAACATGTAAAAGAGAGTCTACCAGCATTTCTAGATTTAAAACAAAATTTAATGAATGTGTATAACAAATTCATTTCCATTTATTCAACACTCAATAAATACCAAAAACATTTTATTCTATCTATTTAGGCAGCTACATGTATATATTTTTTAAATCTCACTATTTTCTCTTATCCTGCAAGAAAGTGATTTTACCTCATAGCAATTATTTACCATTTTCTCATTTACTTTTATCACAAATTAACTTAGAATCGCTCAAGTACATTATAAATAAATTATATATTTAAACATCTCTCTTTCCCGGTGGAATATTGAGTCATTAATTTCTTAAGGGTTGAAATCCAGCCCCCTCAAAACCTAATAGTTGTCAACAGGCATAAAAACAAAGTACTAGGCTCAGCACACAGGTAATTGCACTAGGTGCTTTTTATTGCAGGGATCAGAAAGGAACGCATTCAAGGCAGTAAAGATGGAAAATCATCATGGATTGAAGGCTAGTTAGCCATGTCTCAATCTAGTTGTCACTTTTTGTGCATGGCGCATTTTATTGAACCACTTCCACCTTTGGCACAAGCAGCAAGTATAGCAGTAGGCTCAATTTCTAGGTTAAAGGTTATATTGATTTGGAATTACCTGATGCCTTCAAATGCAGAGTTGTGAAACCAATTCTATTAAGGTGAGGAAGATATAGTAAATGTTGAGAATAGCACAGGCTTTACAATACCTGATATTTAGAAAAAAAAATTCTGAAACTATTTGGCCTTTTAACTTTAATCATCATTCCTTATTGCTTGAATCATTTATAAATATACAGTTTATATCATATCAGCACATGAGAAAGAACTAAGTATGCATTAAAAAGTTAAAGATATTTTAAGCTTCTAGTTTCTTTGCAAAAGTGAAACAAAAATTGTGCTAATATTTGGGCCAAGGATATTAGGTCAAGCCCTAGTACAAGGTTAGGAAAATTAGAAAGCCTGCAGCAATGGGTAATCTAGGGCTAGTATCACAAGACTTAAAGTTTCACAAAGGTCTAAATTTGGTCAAGTTTATTTTTCACACTGGATTCTTTATCACCTATGATTCTATATGAATAACAAGTATGACTACACTGAAAGGCAAGGTTTTTAAAATAACATTTGATAAATACCAATAGTGAAGTTTTGGCTTAATTTGTTTTAAATCAATAGATGAAAAATTCCTAAATGTAAGATGTTTCTTTATTATTCTAATCCTAATTAACACTAAGAGTTATTTTTAGCTTTTGAAACACAAAAATTTTCATAGATACAATGGAAGCATTGACATATGTAAATCAAGCTGAAATAAACTGAAATATATTTATTCTGTGGCCACATGAAAGCTCAATTGTAATAAAGATTTAGAATTCTGAGCAAGAGTCTAGATCAAATGGTGAGTGTGTACCTATATCTGCATCTTTATTGTATAATATTTATCTACCTACTAAACACATTTATATGAGATGTATATGTATATATAGTATGTATATATTAATATTTACATAAAGCAATATAAATATCTAAAAGTGACTGTTTTAGTGAATTTTCACCTTCCTAAAAGCATTGATACTATTTCTCTCTATTGATATATAAATAGACTCTTAGAAATATCACCACCTTTAAAAAGATAATTCCATTTATTAGCCTGTGACATAGCATTTTTGTAAATAATTGAAAAAATAATGCTGAACATTTTAAATTGTAAATATCTTGTGTAAAAATGTAATTAAATTAGCAAGACGAGTTAAGAAAAAGGAATTTACACTAATTATTTTATCCATTTTTGAATTTATTCTTGTGTATGGTGAAAGTTGGTGGTCTAGTTTCATTTTTTGCATGTATCTGTCTAATTTTTAGAACAGCATTTATTGAAGAGACTGTCTTTACTCCGTTGTATGCTCTTGCCACCTTTGTCAAATATTAATTGACCATAGAAATGTGGGTTGATTTTTCTGAACTCTCTGTTCTGTTCCATTGATCTATATGTCTGTTTTTGTGCCAATATCAGGCTGTTTTGATTACAGTGGCTTTGTAGTATAGTTTAATATTTCTTATTGTGATCCCTTCATCTTTGTTCTTTCTCAAGACCATTGTGGCTATTTGGGGTCTTTTTAGGTTCCATATAAATATTTGGAATATTTGTTCTATATCTGTGAAATATGCCATTAGTTTTTTAATAGAAATTGCATTGAATCATGTTAATTCTTCAAATCCATGAAAATAGTATATGTTTCTAGTTATTTGTATCTTTCTCAGTTATTTTCTTCAATGTCTTGTAATTTTCCAAATATAGGTCTTTTACCTCCTCCATTAAATTTATTCCTAGGTACCTTATATTTTGTTGTTGTTGTTGCAATAGTAAATGGGCTTGTTTTCTTATTTTCTCTTTCTGATAGCTCATTATTGATGTACAAAAATGTCACCAATTTCTGAATATTAATTTTGTATCATGCTACTTTGCCCTATTTATTTATTAGGTCTAGTAGTTTTGGATGGAGTCTAGGATTTTCTATGTATAGTATCATGTCACCTGGGAATAATATCACATTAGCTTCCTAAAACATCAATCAGAATGAATATATGCACCTCTATGTTAATAGGAGTATAATTTCAAATAGCTAAGATCTGAAAACAGTCCAAATGCCCATCAGTAGATGAGTGGATAAAAAAGCTATAGTACATTTACATAGTGGAATACTGCGAGGCTGGAAAAAAGAAGGAACTCTAACCTTCTGCAACAGCATGAGTGGACCTGGAGATTATTATGCTGAGTGAAATAAACCAGTCAGAGAAACACAAATACCATATGATCTCACATACATGTGGCATTTAATGAACAAAATAGGACCAGAAACGTGGATACATGGAACAGACTGACAGATGCTGGCTGGGGATGTGATGGGTGGGGAGGCTGTGATTGGGGGAATCAGATGAAAGAAAGTAAAGAGATTATCCAAAGAACATGTATGCATAGGCCTTGGACACAGGCAACAGTAAGATTATGGCCAGAGGGGAAGGGAGCAGGGGGATGGGTGGAGGTGGCAAAGGGAGAGGGAATGAGGGGAATCTGTAATAGTGTCAACTATCTAAATAAATGAATAAATAAATAAATACAAATAAATAAATAATAAAAATAAAATAATCAGTATGCCAAAGTGCATACTTTGGAGTGACATTTTTTAAAAAAAAGAATTTATAACAAAGTGTCATAAACAGTGACACAAGTTTCTAGGATTCAAATGTCTATTCCAATTATTTGTTAGATTATGCTCTTAGACATAATAAATTTGAGCAATGAAAAAATTTTCTATTGGTTTTCCAAACACCAAAATGATTAATGTAAATATCTCAACCATGTGTGATACTATTTTGTTTTTGTTTAAGAACATTTATTTATTATTTTAAATATTGTGATTTTGGGACATTTCTAAGTGATGTCATAAAACATACAATCTTTTTTAAAAAATATATCTTTATTGCTGAAAGTATTACAGATATCCCTTTTTTCCTCCCATTAATCCCCTTCACCCTGCTCCCTCACTCCCCAGGCCTTCATCACCCTATTGTCTGTGTCCCTGGGCTATGCATATATGCATATAAATTCTTTGTTTAACCTCTTCCCACCCCACACCCTTCCCTCTCAGATCCCTCAGTCTGTGCCATGCTTCCATGTCTCCAGACCGATTTTGCTCATTAGCTTCCACATATAAGTGAGATCATGTGATACTTGTCTTTAACTGGCTTATTTCACTTTGCATAACACTCTCCAGGTCCCTTCATGCTGTCTCAAAGGTAAGAGATCCTTTTTTTTTTTTAAGATGCATAGTATTCCATTATGTAAATGTACATTTTTTAATCCTTAAAAATATATAAACACCCATTAATGAGGTGCATTAAAACTGCAGTTTTAATGGTTAAAACAGTGATTCTCAACATTATGCCCAGGGATACCTAAAGGTTCCTAAAATCCTTCTAAGTGCCCTGTAATGTCAAAACTATTTTAATACTTAATAATACTTAGGAATAGTTTATTTATTTTATCTTTATTCTTTAGTGAATATACAAAGAACAAAATTCTTATAGATATGGTTTCTGATTCTACATTTAATTAACCCTTTAAGACACTATCACTTGTTGAACTTTGGTGTACTATTAAATTAGAATTTCCACAATTATCTAAAAAGGCTATTAAACCTTGCCAACTATCTCTGCGAGGACAGAATTTTTTCATATATTTCAACCAAAACAGCATATTATGACAATGAGAGGTAAACACCAATATAATAATCCAAATGTCTTTCACTAAGACAGCTATATAAAAAAATTAAGAAACATAGAACAATGGCACTCCTGGAATGGTTTTGTTTTGAAAATAATATACAGGATGTGCCAAAAGTAGGTTTACAGTTGTGAGTACATGAAACAGATTGTGCTATTATTAATTAATTATTGTATTATTTTCCATATGAACAGCTGTAAACCTACTTTGCCACACCCTGTTCTTAAAAAATATGTTCTTTGTGTTAATGTATAATTTATTTATTTTTGATATTTTAACTATATTAAATGAATATATTAAAACCTAGAGAATTTTATTATGGTAACTATTAATAGATATAATTCATATAAACAAAATTCTCAATAAATTTGGAATGTGACAAATACCTTAAAATTAATATTTGAGAACTGTTGATTTAAATGTTAAGTGAAAGAATAGACATTGGTTAGACTATGTTTATCATTGATCAAATTGGACATATTCACCTAACATAATATCTTTTTAGTTTCATAATTTCAATTTTGATACTGTATGTTTATCACTGTGTTGTTAAAAACAGAAAACAACACAATCAATTTTAATGGTTAACAAGAAGGAATTGCTTTAGTAAAATTGGAGCAACCATAGAGTGAACTACTAAGTAAAGATTATAAATAATCATTTGTGGCTAAATATGTTAAAATAGATACATAATTATAGTCTTTTTAAGTTCTTATTTCACGATTTTATAAAATAACAAGATTACAAAACTGGTGGGTGGCTTCTGCTTCTTTTTGGATTATGAACAATTTTTATTTTCTACTTTTGTATATCTGATTATTTTTCCTGACAAAGTTCCTATATTCTGTATTATTTACAGCCAAAAAAAAAAAAAGACAAAAAGAATAATTTACTTCTATGATCTTCTGTCAAAAAAGTAATGCTTTTAATAGAAATGTTTATTTTTAACAAGAAATATGGACATTGTTTCATTTGAATGATAAATCTTTGTTTTCTCTAAATATATTTTCAGAAAACAAATATTAAATAAAGCAATTTACTCAATATTAACCTTAAGATTGCAGTATAAGTGATAGATTCTTCCTACCAAAAGTGCAAAGCTTAAATTTCAATTTTGCACCTTTAACACATAGCAATATTTATTCTTTTAAAAGTGTTTTATGCTGAATAAAAATAACCACAATGAAAACAGTAGCAACAACAAACTTTAAACTTGGTCATCTACTATGTTAATAGTATTTATTTGTCACATAAGCTCTGAAAGCATTTTATATGAGGAGTGACAATTTTTATTGTAGTGCTTGACCTGATGTCACTTAAATTGTCAGAGGCGATCTCTAAAACAGACACTTGTAATAGAACCACGAGGAGGAACTATGGTTGTTTTGAAGCAGAGAATTGACCTGAAGTTGTTTTGTTGAACTTTAGATAAATCAATTTCAAAATCAGAAGCTTAAAATTTTTCAATTTTCAAAGCATCAAACCATATACATTTAGCTTTATTTACATATATTCTCTAAATAATAAGTAGCCCCAAGAAGGTATTCTAAAGACCTACAAACAAGCTACTTGTGCTAGCTATCATTATATTAAAAAATAGCAAAAAGGGATTCTATTTTCAGAAATAGCATGCTATAAAAGTCAAAATATTTTTCCAAACATCCAGTTTAAAGGTTTATCTATAAAACATCAAATTATTTTTGTTATTAAAAAAAATGAACCTATTGTGTTCAATAATAGACAATTTCAACATAAATGCAAGTATTTCTTTGAAAAACAGTAAACACAAACAATCTTGAAAATTCTACCTGTGTGTTTCACTTTTGAGATTAGATCAACATGACCCATATAGACATACCTCAGAGGTATTGCAGGTTCAAATCCAGACCATCACAATAAAGCCAGTAAAGCAAAGCAAGTCACATGAATATTTTGGTTTCCCAACTCACATAAAAGTTCTGTTTATACTACACTGTAGTCTGATAAGTATGTAATAGATATATGTATAAAAATGCACGTATCTTAATTTTAAAATGCTTTATTGCTAAAAAATGATAACCATCATTTGAGTGTCTCAATAGAATATTCATCAGCTTTCCAGGTACGTTCTTTCAGGGTTGTGTTCTCCACTGATTGGTCAATGCCAATGCAGGAGGTCATTAATCAATGTAGCTGGTCCTGAGGCAGCCACAGCACCACTTGTTTAGTTTTGCTGTTTTTCTGGACCTGGAGCTTCAATACAACTGAGGCCTAGATGTTATTTTTAGGGAGGAAAAAGTCAGGGAGTTCTAAACCACATGACTAGCTATATGAAAAGTCAAGGGATCCGAACCAAATAACCAGCAATCTGCTAGGGGAGAAAAGGTTACCGTGGTGGTGAGGTTCTTGTTTTCCAGTCTTGCACCTTGGTAGGCATCCACGACTTTCTGCCCTGGTCAGTTTCTATATGTGGCCCATCATCCTTGTTCTGCTCATGTCTGTCTAACTACCTATATAACAAAAAGGCCATAAATAACTAGTACACTATACTCACATACAATTAGTGTAAGTAATTGTAAGGGAACAGTATATGTTGTAGCAGAACTAAAGATATCGTAATAAAAACAGTTTAGTATTGACACAGTAGTAAATAAATTAAAATGCATACAAGGGGTTCTGGTGACCTGTGGCCCTAAAATTTGAGTCCCTGTGGGGGTCTTG
This sequence comes from Miniopterus schreibersii, assembly GCF_964146895.1. Taxonomy (NCBI): domain Eukaryota; kingdom Metazoa; phylum Chordata; class Mammalia; order Chiroptera; family Miniopteridae; genus Miniopterus; species Miniopterus schreibersii. The sequence continues at coordinate 94,301,950 of NC_138101.1, read as the reverse complement.
GGTCTTGATGAGTATCTTCGTTACTGGTCCCCAGAACAGGATAGTCAGGGTTCTGAAACTGGTCAAGTGGGCATGTGTCATCCCAGTGTTCCTGAGACCTAATTGATCAGCCTCCACATTAGTGGTGGCCAGGCTTATAAGTTCAGAGCTGGGTTAAGTCTCTTTGTTCTTATCTGGTCAACTGAACACTGCAACAAAATTTCAGCCAGAACATAAAGTTAAACGTATACAGTTGATTAACCAATTCCTTGCAGTTCCTGTTAGTAAAAGGGAGGGAAAGGGAAGAGAAAGGAAGAGAAGAGGAGGGAGAAAAAAAATCATATTTTTATTCTACCCCTCATACTCCTATCATAGTTTTTTTTTACTTTGTGATAAGTAAAGATTTCTTATACAATATGCATAAAATTAAACATAGAAATATTCATGGCATTAATTTTAGGAATAATAGTTAATCAAAAATAATAGAATATATTTCAAACAAATGTAAAATAACCCTGAAACATTTATTTTTATAAAAAATGGAGTTTTAAAAATCATCATTTAAAAGTGTAAAGGCAAATGCAAATTAAAAATGAAAAGCTAGATCTTAAAATTTCTCATTAAAAGAAAAAAATTGCAACTTTGTGTGATGATGAACTTTCAAATAAACTTAATGTGATAATCATTTTGCAATATGTTCATATATAAAATCATTATGTTGTACACCTAAAATTAATATAATGGTATATGCATTACATGCCAATTCTTTTTAATTAATAAAAATAAGAAACATAATTCTCCCTGTTGAAAACAAGTAGAAATACTTCTCTTTTCTTAAAGTATTTACTTTAGAAAACTTGTAGTTGTAACTTCTTTTTCTGTTTGAAATGTGTGTAATTCTCAAGATTCTGAAAGCCATCTCTTTAAAATGCAATCTAAGAAGGTAGTGCCATTATCTCTTCTGTAGGAGGGTAGGAGCTTAACATCTACAGGCACATAGCTTCTAGTTGCAAAACCACCTCCTGCCATAAGGATATGAGAAGCTTAATTTTTCTTTGAATAAAGCCAATTAGTTAACACAGATGGTCACCCAATTACAAAGTGAATTTAGGAGGAACTATGTCTGATAAACGGTGTGGTCAAGTCTTCTCATTTGCGAAGTAGTTATTGTTTATCTTTAGAACATGTATGAAGTGGTTTGCATTTGCTTGTTGCATAAAAGGGTGAGATTTCACTGTGTCTTTGCAATCTTTTTAGTAGATTGTCAGTGATATGGTTCACATTCTGGTTTAATGCTTATTCATTAATAAAATTCTTTATTTTCTACATTGATGGGTAGGTTTTCTGGGTCAGAAGGAGACTATTTATAATTATATTTCCCCCAAATTTCTGGTAATGAAGACAATATTTGGCAATTCCTGAAGTAAGCAAGACCAGATGAAGGTCTGTGGCCACAGCACAGTCAGGTAAGAGACACTGAATTATAAAAAATCTCCCTTCTAGCTCTCCACTTTTTGGAATACTTAGCTGGAGGAACTGTTAATGGCAAAATGACATCAGATGTTGGACCTCAGTTCAGCAAACTCAGATCCTGAGTTTTGGCTAAGAAAGAATTCAGAGCCAAGATTCAGGTACACACAAAAGTTTATTTATAAAATCACAGAGATAGAAGAAGTGAGCTATGGAGAAAGTGAGCCAGGTGGGCTCCATGGGCTCAGGAAAAAAGTTACAGAGGCAAAAGAAGGTCCCTTAGAGCTTAGGAGAAAGAAAGCAAAGGCACACTCCTTGAGGGAAGAAAGAGTGGGGAAAGGCGCAGGAGTGCTCCAGAGAGAGTACTGAGTTCTTTACCTTAAGAGTTTTTATCTGAGGTCTCAGGGAAGGATCTCAATAGAATATTCATGAGCTTTTCAAGTGTGTCCTTTCAGAGTCGTAGTCTCTGCTGATGTGTCTGAGCCAGAGCAGGGGGTCATTAGTCATCACACCTGACCCTGATGTCAGCCATGACATTATCCACCAGGACTTGCTGCTTTTCTGGGGCTGAAACCGAAACACAACTGAAGCCTAGATGTTATCTCTAGGGCTTAATGCTTAAGGGAGTGGTTGTCCAAGGGCTTGTATGGGAGTTGTATGAGGCTATTCTCTGGTCCCATGTTCCTCCTCTAACAGGGTCTACCACTGACTAGTGACATATTAGGGGAGGAAAGGTCAGGGGAGGAGCTGAACAGCAGGACCATCAATATGAAAGGTCAGGGGTTCTAAACCACATCACCAGCAATATGTTAGGGCAGGAAAGGTCACCCTGGAGATGAGGTTCCAGCCCAGTTTTGCCCATTGCTAGGCACCTGGGGCTTTCTACCCTGAGTCTCTTCTGTACCTGACCTGTTGTTCCTACTCTGCTTATGTCTGTCTAACTGCCTAGTGTATCAGAACCACCCTTTCCAAATACAAGGCTTTACTTTTGAATAAGCATGGGTAATAAAAGCACTAAAATTTCATTTGGATCATCATATAATTGGAAAATAATGAGCAGCCAGGAATATTGCCTACAGATATTTCTCTTAATAAGCTAGTTTCTGTCTATCATATTTGGAATGGGTATTGTCTTGAAGTGTTTTGTTTTGTTTTTATTTGGATGAATTAACATTTTTGCTGGGGTTCTTTTACAGGCCTCATCCCAACCAAATAAATACTGGTATTCATGAGATGAATATCATTCTAAGGAAAACAAAAAAAAAGGATCGCTAGAAGAAAAGATTGAGAAAAGCAGAAAGGGAAATGCAAGTTAAAGGCACTGTCCCTTTCACAGAACCTTCCTCCTCCTTTCCTTGTTGTCCTTGCTTCCCCTGCTTCTCCAGCACTTCTTTATCCCTCCCTGCCTCAATCTGACTCCAGGGAAGGGGGAGTTGATGATCTTTAAGATGGTGATCCCTTCATTAGTGCATTTGCCTTTAAGAAAGTTGGGGGCACAACTTCTTTAGCTGGTTATGAATTACCTGCTCTATATGAGAACACAGGTCTGTGTGCCCTGGTGGCTTAGCTCTGAGTTCACTCCATGTCTTAGCTTAGATTTCACCTCCAAGGGTCCCTTCTCATCCAGATGCTATGTAGCTAGGAAGAAAAATTTGATAAAGTGACCTGATCAGGGATTAATGGAGAACTTGGATAAAAGACTGTGTTCCCTTTTGAAAGAAACACCATGGAATTGGACAAAGGCAATCAAGCAAGTTGTTAATTTGATGAATTTAAACACAAAAAGAGAGAACAATATGCCATATAATTGACATTTTTCTTATTTCAATGCAAGGGGAAAAAAAACAACAGACCAATTTGGATCACCAGCAAAACTGATGTCATTGAGAAACTATACAGAACTCAAGGCACCTCTACTTACTATCTATGTGCATTTAATTGAGCCTAATATGAAATACTCTAACAATAATACTTGCTTCAGCATCATTGAGAGTTAGTGAGATAATGTATGCAAATCTCCTGACATATTTTTGGCACAAAACAGACAAAATTTATTAAGTGATAGATAGTAGTAAGGTTATAATTATTATAAACATAATTTCCTAATGAATCACTTGTAATGAGCATTAGACTCAACAATTAACAGGTGAGCTGTTAAAAATCTTTCAAGGAACATATACATCATTGCCTTAAACAATTAACTTATCTTTTATTGTGGAAATAAAATACTAATAAATCAGGTCTAATATCCAGCTAATATTAAAATATACCACAGTGGGATTTTCTCTTTTCTATTTTAAAGATGCAAGTGGGACAGGATAATTTGTTGAGATGTTAATTTGTGTTTTATTCTCCCTGTTCTCTCTTTTCCCTTTTCAACCAGGTAGTGAGACTATTGGTGTCCTGACCCCAGGAGAGACTCGTGTTGCTAGGCTAAATATGAGTAGCATGTGTATAATTGTGTTCCTGGTTTTTGACATCCAGCTGTTTGTTGTTCCTGAGGGTATTTTGCTAATATAGAGGAGAAACAGGTGGATGACTTTTAAATTTTTGAGAGAGGGAGGGAAGATTCCCTAAGACCCCAAATAAATTCCAATGTGAAAAGTACAAGGAGTGAGTAAATATCTAGGGCAATGTCTGACTATTGCCCTTAAGGAACCATGGCTCCCATTATTAGCAAAGATTTCTAGGCCCAAGTTTGAACCATAAGCAGGACTAAAAAATTTAAGAGCCCTTATAGGCTGGAAAATTAGAATGCATACAACTAAGATGAACTAAAATAAAAAGACATTTTCTTCAAGTTCTAAACATTGCTTAAGACTTCTTGACTTTTGTGCAAAGAGCCTCAGTAACAACAGAGTGAATTTCCTAACAGGCTGTCAGTACATAACTTCTGAGCCATTATTTAATTGGATTAAATATGTTATATACAGCTTGTCATGTATTATCTTCTGAATGGCAAGTTTTGGAATAAAGTTCACATGCAAAAGGAGTTTAATATTTTTTCTATAGCAGTCTATCACCTAAAAATATCAAAGTTAAAAAATAAATTTAAATGTGGCATAAAAACATTGACCATATTTAATATTTCTTCATGCTACTTATGACATTTCATTCATCTTGGTTGGGAAAATCATCTGAATCTTCTTGTTTTAACTGGATAATGAAGATAAGGAGCCCTGCAGCTCAGCCAGATTCCACGAGGAGCTATCAGTACTACCTGAGCCATATGTCTCATGAAACTGAAGTGAAGGCCACCTGGGCCTGTGATGGTAACTTTTCCTGGGTCCAAGATGAGGGATACTATGGACATTGTCCTTTGATTCCACTCCCTTCTCTTCCTCCAACATCTATAAAAAGCCTATATTAAAATATTTGGTTTAAATAGGATTCAATTTAATTAAACACCAAGATAGTAAAAGTGACTCTTCCTGGCCTTCGCAATGCTGCTTGGTGCCTTATGAGGGAGGAGTCACATGAGCAGTACCTTTCTACTTGGTTTAGGCATTGCAAACAAAATGGAAAAAAAAAAAACACAAAAAAACTAAAACAAACTTGAGGCTTCCAGCAAAGCTACTTCTCAAAGCTGTTGATTTACAGTATAAAAATTGATCCAAATGGTTTGTTCTCCATCTGTCCCGTGGCTTGCTCTTGTTCATCCAGCTAGGAGCTGTTCATTATTAGTTCCTGCTAGTATCTCTTCTTTTGCTGTTTTCTTAATAAATGAAATTGTGTGATGAATGTATTGCCTGCAGTTGGCCTAGACCCTTCTGCATTTGAATAGGAGAAAACATCACCATCAACAACAACAACATATTTCTCACTTGTACAATGGTTTAGCACTTATTCTCTTATTGTTTTGTGCATTAGAAAAGTATTAGTTACAGCTTTTTTATAATTTCAATGCACAAATGGATTTAGAAGAAAATGGATAGTGAGCAATCTCTGCACAAAACTATTACATTTATTCTTATTGACATATACAATTGCTTAAAACTGTATTTTAGCTAGGTGATCCCTGATCACTTTAGTCAAATGTGTATCATTCTACAGATAAAGCAACATCAGCTCCGAAACAGATAACTTAAAAGGCTTATTTTTATCTGTATTTTCTATAGTTTACATTCATTCTATAGGCATTTGATGAATGTTGAATTGCTGAATGGCTTGATGAATAAATCAATTAACTTACAAAGTATAGAAATGGAAGAGTGGTAAAATAATAAATAAGATACAAAAATCTTGTGGAACGGAAGCCATTAAATTTGATGCCACCAGAGGGTCATATAAGGAAAGATGGGGGGAAAATGTAGGGACAAGCAACAAAAATAATTTTTCAATACCCTTGTGACATAAACTAATTTTTCCATGTAAATCACTTTATCATTTTTAATAGCCATGCTTTATATGTCATTGATTTTCTATTAAATGAAAGTTTTTAGGATATGGGGGGCAAAAACTGCATGGACAATGTCTCTAATCAACTGTTTGCAATTCTTATTTATTCCTGAAAGCTCATGCTGGAAAGGATTAAGTCTGGTGTCTATATATAACTACATATCAAGAAGCAGTGGCTATTGTACTGTAGGTACAAACCTGAGTCAGCATCTTTCAGTTCTGACTGATAATATTTTTTAACCTGTCTGTGCTTATCTTCTCCCCTTGGAGCAGCTGAGGGATACACATTTTCTATTAGGTAGAAAAGGAGTAATGGTTTTCTCAGTACCTGAGCTCAGCAGCAAAAATGTCTGCAATTATAGCAAAAAGAAAAAGGAAGAAGAAGAAAAACACAAGAAGCTTGCCCCAGTTTCACTTAGACGCATGCAACTTGTGTTCAGTTTTTCATGAAAAGAGACAGGTGAAGTACACCCTCGATATGCAGTCTCTCCAGGGAGAATGATAAATCCGGCAGATGAGACAGACCAGCAGCAAAGTCAGAACTAGAGACCGAAATATCAGAATTGAAATAAAGACCTAAGTATTAACTAGTTGTTGATATTAAATCAGTTTTAATATCACAGAACTTCTTTTAAAAGAAAGGAAGATATCACAGAATTATATCTTATCCAGGTTAACTTTTGTTTCTATTTATGAATTTTTTTTTATCTCTAGAATATTTGAATTAGTGATATACAAAAACAAATAAAAAATACAAACACTGATACATATATTTTTCATCTATAGAATGTTTGGCTTATAAAATAATGTGGCATGGCTATCCCCAATAAATTGGATTTTATCACAGCTTTATCATTTTTAGGTATGTATAGTAAGCAGTGATAAGTTTTAGTTATTGTGTAACATTATTTTACTTACACTTAAAAATGTAAAATATAGATTTTACATAATAAAATCTGATTTATTAGATTACTTACAAGTAATTTTTCATAATAAAATTTGGGTTTGAGGTTTTGGATTCAGTGAGTTCAACCTCATCTAAGTTTCATTGTTATCATTTTTATCCACACGGTTTCTCAAATAGTGATGTCCCTTGGCAATCCTGACTCCCCTGCTGTGGTAGCCACCCTCCACGGTGTGACCAGACAATTCTTGCCTCCTGGTACTCACACTCTTGTATAGCCCCTTTAACATTGCTAGGGGTGAACCTTGTGAACAAGAGTATGACATAAATCACTTTGCAAATATAAAAGACAGTGGGACTGTTTTGCTTGCTCCTTCATGCACTTTTTCTTTGAGATCACTAGCTCTGGGGAAGCCAATCCTTTTTTTTTTTTTTTTTTTAAATATATCTTTATTGATTTCAGAGAGAGGAAGGGAAAGGGAAAGAGAGAGTTGAAACATCAATGATGAGAGAGTCGTCATTGCTAGGCCGGGAATCGAGCCCACAACCCGGGGCATGTGCCCTGACAGGGAATCGAACCGCCATCTCCTGGATGCAAGGTTGATGCTCAACCACTGAGCCACGCCCAGCTGGGCAAGGGGAAGCCAATCTTGAGCAGCAGCCTATGTGAGAGGAACCTAAGTCTCTGGCGATGAAACATGAAGAGCTTGGTTGGGAGTGGATCCTCAAGCCTCAGTCAACGCCTCAGAAACTGCAACTCCTGACTACACTTGACTGACCCTTGTGAGAAACTGAATCCAGAGCCACACTGTTTCATTCCAGGTTTCCTGGGCCTTAGGCCCTTACTTTTACTTTTGCCTTTGTTGGCTCCTTTCTCTATTAAAGTATATTTATATATGTAACTATATCTCTCATCTGGATGGGACACAAGAGGGAAGATTGAGAGATCCCTGCACAAAAATATGTATTATGGTTGTTCCAGACAATATTTTAACCGTATGTAATGACCACATTGCTACTAGAGTGAATATGCTAATATATATTAAATTTTTTCCCTGACCTAACAGTTCATGTTTTCTTCTAATTTTAAAATACATTAAAATATTTCCATGTGACCTCAAATTAAAAGTACTGTGGTCCCAGGTCCACTGCATATTAATAGATAAATATACCCTGCCTGATCCAGAGCAACTAAGCTACTCCTGGATCCTATACTCTGAAAAATTGCAGGAGAAAAATACAAGATTGTGGTTTTATTGGGGTAATTTGTTATCCAGCAACTAGAACACCTAGGCAAGTTTTTGGCTTCTATATTTAAACAAAAGTGATTTAGTCTCCTGATTCAGGTATAAAATAAAAAGAAATAGATTGAAAAAGAACACCTAGGATTTATTGTAAATTTAGTTTCCTGTTTATTTTAGGGCTATTTTCTTCTTCTACAGCAAATTCATGAAAGAATTACTTTGTAAACTCTATAAACCTTGGGTGGGACATTTTTGAAAGCATGTCACTTGCTTCCATACTTCTCTCAGTCTCTGGACTGTTCTATAATAAAACCTTGTTTGCCCTAATTTTATTAAGTTTCGAGAAATTTTTGTCTGGGAGGGGGTCACATCTAGAACCTGCAAGCCAAATCCAACCTGCTGCCTGTTTTTGTAAATTAAGTTTTATTAAAAACACCTGCATCCATTCATTTAGGTACTATATATGGCTGCTGTCACTGTATAAAAAAAATTCAATAACTGGAAACTCATGGCCTACAAAGTCTAAGTATATATAATCTGGCTCTTTTCAGAAAAACAGTGCCTAGATCCTTGGTCTAAGCCAAGTCTAATAAATCTGTAGTGAATTTAATTTGTTCATGGGAAAATCATACAAATAAAACAATGTATGAGCAATTCTATGGAAACTCATTTTAATAAAAATTAATATATGTGCTTTGTTCCTTTATTTCTCCCATCTAAAACTACTAGCTAATGATTTCAAAGAGTAATTCAACTCAGCTATGACTGTAAGGATTCCAAGCTATTACTTTTATTGTAACTTTGGTAAAATTTTATTCTTATTCTTGTTTTTATTTTGTTTCATTTTGGACTACATGATGGCCCAAGTTATAATAAAACTTTCTACATCACTGAAATGACCCCAAAAGACATTAAACAGTTATTTTCTCTATGAAGTGCCATTTTAATGCTGGCCTTCGCAGGTAACTACAATAAAGTTTGTTTAAATGTTTGATGTGTAGAATGAATAATGCATTAAAATTTTTCTATAGCAAAAGTTAGGTTTTGAACCTTACGAATATCTTTAGAAGGCAAAACTCATATGCATGTACTTATCCCATAAGATTTAAACTTCATTTTTCTTAGATCAATGGAACAGTTTGGATGATGACATTTATGGACTTTATGGACTTGAAATATTAGTATGGGGTGAACACACTGCACACTTCAAGGGATTATTATATATGATTCAGCTTCTAAATAAACCACATAAATGTATGTCTTACAAATAAGATATAGGACTCTGAGATATTTACCTTTTTCAGTATTTAATTTTGCTTCATTTCTAAGTAGAGGTTAATTATAATTATTTCAGATTATTTATATTTATTTTAATTAATACCCACCCATAATAGTGGTTTAAGATACTTTCAAATATTTTAATTCTACCCAATGTTTCAAAATTAATTACATTGCCAACAAGTATATAAATAAGTTACTATAGCAAAATATTCTTGAAATATATATGCTGCATGTACATGAGTGCATGTACATAAGTGCCTGTATTTTCTCAAAAGAGATTATAGCCAGGCATATTCTCTGGGGTAAAAGGAAAAGCCAGGCCTTCAGTGAATGTTTATAAAAATGTAAGTTTTTCTCCACTATCATTTATTTGGAAAGTAATTTAATGTTAGAAAGATTTTAGGTGCAATAGAAAATCTTGCAAATTATAGTATAAAATACAACAGCACTTATTGTTTACTCAAGAGATAGAGAGACAGGAAATCCATGCTATAGAGGACCTCAAACATGTCAGCAGGAACTCAAGCTGTTTCCAGCTTTCTACTCTTTCCATCTCAGTGTCTTTCTTGACTTCAGCCTTTCTACCAGTTGCAAGATGGTTATCACATCACCATATGTAATCTGTTATCATTAATATCCCAAGTATGAAGAGGCAGAAATCAAAATTTGGTGTCCTTTATTCTTTTTTTCCAGTGAGACTTCCTCAGTAGCCTTCAGGCATTCTTTCCCTTTCTTTGACTAGTTCTGAGTCACATGGTAATCCCTCGTTGGAAGATGCTGGGCAAAAACATAGCTGGCAAAAGGGAATGCAATGAACATGACTGGCTTAGACTGATAAGGGTTGTCCTGGAAATCTCAGCACACTTTTGACCTAAACATATTTGGGTTCTACTAGTAAAAAGAGGGTGTCTGGGGGTAGATGGGGGCAGGGAGGAGAATAGCTACAGGTTAGTCAATACACTGTGTCTGCAACAGAAACACAATAGAATAGGTAACATACAATTTTTACTTGCTTTGGAGCTTTAATATTAAATATTATAATTTTTAGCAAAATCTAAGATTACAAAACTGTGGCTGATATTTGCAGCAGCTGAGTATTCTCAGACATTATATATATATATATGTGTGTGTGTGTATATATATATATATATATATATATATTTTAATATATTTTCATTGATTTCAGAGAGGGGAAGGGAGAGGGAGAGATAGAAACATCAATGATGAGAGAGTCATTGATCGAGCCTGCAACCTGGGCATGTGCCCTGACCGGGAATCGAACCCCCATCGCCTGGATCCTAGGTCGATGCTCAGCCACTGAGCCACGCCCGGCCGGGCTCAGACATTATATTTTAAAGTACCCAACACAATTCCCTACAGGTTCCTTAATGGTATATAATAATAATATATACAATACATATCATTTATCACTTCTTGTTCAAAAAGCAAATATATTATTCAACTAATACTTTTTCATATACTTTGATTGAGAAAGCTGACTATATTTCTATTAAAAATTTACTTAACTATAATTTTCTATAATAAATATAAATTTTAAATCAGGTGAGAGAGTAAAGTCATTTTTTTTTTTTTTTTTGGTTGCTAACTAAATTTAGTTAGCAATAGTGTGTATGCTAGTAGATAAAATAATGTTTCATTCTAATACAATGTTAAAATTTTCAACAGCTTTCAAATAGTACCAAATTTTGTCTTAAAGCCCAGATGTTTCTTAAGATTCTAGCCAATAAAATCAGTTTAAAATTGTGACGAAGGATTGAGGGTAATGGTGTAATAAAAATGCTTTGATATTATAAATTCTGGGATTTGGTGGGTAAATACATTATCTTTAATTATGTGTAACACTATGATGTTTTTCAATTATTTAATCAAGACTATTAATAACAAAAACCACATAACTTCTAAGGAAAAATCGTCTAAACCTAGGTGAGATAAATTAGGAAAGAAAATATTATCAAAATCTTGAGTAAGTTTTCTATCTCAGGGTCTCATTGATGATCATAGAAAGACCTCCTGTAAATAATGAACTCTTGAGGTGATGAGCCTTTTTACTTGAGGAAAAGGGAGCACTATTAGAATTAAATTCTTATAGGCCTTATTTTCTATGTGGGTCAGTTTATCTCTAATAATCATGCGTTCTCCTTGAGACCAAGAACATACACTTAACAGGTAGTAGATAAAGCTCAGAGACACAGATTATAACTGTTAAGAAACAAAAATGCAACAGAGTAAAATTAAAGATTGTGGATGACAAAGGTACTGCAATAAATCATAAATTTGTAACTGGGCAGGTCATGGTGGGTAGTCATGCTCCATGCTTTTAATTCTTTAGTGAGAGGTTTTTAAGCAAGCCCTGTCCATTGTCCTGTGCATTTAAGTTAACACACCTTTGAAACACCAGAAGTAATACCCTTTGAAGGCATAACAACCCTCAAGAGAGCACATAACCTCAACCATACAGTCATCCAATCACCATCTTGCTTTCTTTCACCTTCATGTAATTTTCTTTATGTCCCCTGCTTAATTTAAAATTCATTAACAAAAAAACAAACACAAACCTGCAAAGCTGTTATTCTTCTGAGCATTTTTTTTTTTTTTTTAAATATGTCTTTATTGATTTCAGAGAGAGAAAGGGAGAGGGAGAGAGAAAGAGAAACAGTGATGAGAGAGTCATTGATGGGCGGCTTCCTGCAAGGTACCTCACTGAAGACTGGGGCCACAACCCGGGCATGTGCCCTGACCCGGAGCCGAACCGGGATGTCCTGGATCCTAGGTCGATGCTCAACCGCTGAGCCACAACGGGGGAGCCTGAGCATTTTAGATCTTGCTAACTGGCAACTGTCATCAGTTTGGGCTCAAACAAAGTCTTATAAAAATTCTCCACAGGTTTGGACATTTCTTATGTGGACAACATCTAATTGGCTCTATTGAACAATTCATGAAATGAACAGGGTGCCATCGAGCAATAGAAAAGATCTCCAAGGAGTTCTACAAAATAGAGAGATTTATAGGCAGAAGGAAGTTGGGACAAGGAAGGTAAAAGACTGCATTATTTCAGGCAACATCATCTTCCCTTAAAGAAAGACCAGGGTCTTATTTGGCAGATTACCTTACTAATGTTGAAGAGGAAATTCCAGACTAATTAGTTTAAAATCCACTCCTGGGAGAGACTGAAACTTCAGTTAGGTTAGGTATGAAGTCTTGTTGGGGCTCAGCACAAGTGACTCCATTTTGGGTCTGTTTCTTTTTAACAATACTGTAGAACCTACATGGCCAAGTGGCTCCAATAGAGACAGAACTACTCACAGGTTTTCTAAACCTTACATTGCACAGGTAGATCCTGAAGTTTCTACATAGGGCTAACTAATGAGACTTAACGAATGTATTTCTTTGTGCATTTTCTGCCCCTAAATTTCCTTATAAATGTTTCCAAAGAAAAAGTGGTATATAAATAACTCATAGGAAGCTTCCATGAAACACAAAATGCCAGTGGATGTAAAAGAAATCGTAAGAAGGTTAGTTGCTACCTACCCACTCAGAAGGTGAATCAAAAACCTTCCCTTCTGGCCCATCAGTGTCACATTTCTCATCTATTTGCCTCTTGTCCATCTACTCTATTAAAGTAGAAACACCTCAATCTGAATTTATATAAAAATATGAAAATTAGTTTCTGTTCTCTTTTAAACAAAGTTAAATAAATTAAACTAAGGTAAAATGTCATGGGAAGACCCATTCCCTTTCCTAAGAAATTGAAAGCTTCCTTCAAAATGTAGTGGGTCAGATAAAGTGAACTTCACCCAGAAGTATTGTGCCTCTGACAGTTCACATAACTGACTCTATGGATGGATGTGTCGTCTAAAAACAATTCTCTTAACTTTTTATCCAGAATTGAAAGCTAGTGAAGTGTAAGTTATTTGATTCACTGTATTGGTCAGGGTCAAGTCAAAAGACAGAAACCGTACCAATTATTTTAACAGAGATAATTTATTAACATACATGTTACAGCATGGATAAACCTTGAAGGCATTATGCTAAATGAAAAAAGCCAGACACAACAGGATAAATATTGGATGATTTCACTTATATGAGGTAGCAAGAATTGTCAAGTTCACAGAGACAGAAAGTAGAATAGTAGTCTTTAGGCATTGGGGGGAGGGGGAAATGGGGAGTTATTGCTTTAAGGGACATAGAGTTTCACTTTGGAGTTTCACTACAAAAATTATGGAGATAGATAGTCATCAAGGCTGCACAACAATATGAATGCCCCTGAACTGTACATTTAAAATCACTTAAGTATATTTTATGTTATGTACTTTTTACCACAATAAAAAAATAAATTACAAAAAAGAATTGTTAACTAGCACCCTGGTTGGTGTATCTCAGTGGTTAGAGCTCGGTCCGCTTACTCAAAGGTTGTGCAGGAGACAACCAATCCATGTGTCTCTCTCACGTTGCTGTTTCTCTCTCTCCCTTCCATTCTCTCTGAAAAGCAATGGAAAAAATATCCTCAGGGAGGATTAAAAAATGCATGAAACTAATGAAACATTTTTCAACAATGGATTCATAAGCTGTTAACTGATGCAGCTATTCTTAGGCTCCCAAAGATATGCTATATTGAAAAATAAACAAATGGGACTACATCAAACTAAAAAGCTTCTGCACAGCAAAAGAAATCAGCTTCAAAATACAAAGGAACCCCACGGTATGGGAAAACATAATTGTTAAGGATGTATCTGATTAGGGGCTACTTGTAGTATAAGCAGTAGGCACTTACTGAGCAATTAATATTTCCAGTTGTTAGCATTCTATATAAAATTTCTTATTTAATATTTACAATGATCAAATGATGAGACTATTATTATTCCCAATTTAAAGATGAAGAAACCAATCCAATAAAAAAATTTAAAAAATAAAACAGACCAAAAAAAAAAAGATGAAGAAATCAAAGGCTAAATAACCAAAGTGTGGAATATTATTCAGCCTTAAAAAGAGAAGATAATTCTGCCCTATGCCACAACATGGACGAACCAGGAGTATATACTGCTAAGTAAAATTAGCCAGTCACACAGGGATAAATAGTCACATTTAAAGAAACAGAATGGAATGGTGGTTACCAGGGGCTGGGAAAAGGCAGAAGTGTGGAGTTGCTGTTCAACAGGCATAAGTTTTAGTTTCATAAGATGAGGAAGCTCTAGGAATATGCTGTACAATATTATGCCTATAATTAACCATAGAACTGTAATATGCACTCAAAAATTTGTTAATAAGGTAAATGTCATGTTGTGTTCTTACCATAATTTTAAAAAGATCCACAGTCACCTAGATAAAGTCACAGAGCTAGTAAATGATTCTTAAACTTGGCAAATAGTGATGCCCCAAATTCATTCACTTAACAATAAAAAAGTATACATAAAAAGCAAACACAAAAAAATTATATATATGTAAAAATAATTTATATTTAGACAGAGAGAGACACACTAAAGTTCTGGTAAGTTTTAACTTTAAATGATAAAAAATAAATTTTATTTTTCAGCATCAAATTATATATTCCTATCATTAGAATTCCTTTTTTTATAAATCAAGATTTATTTTTCTAACTTCTATTTAATATTCCTTTTTAAAGTTCTTTATATCTGACATGTTTTGCTTCCTTTAAGAAAATAAATGTATTTAATAAGAAATTACTATGAACAAAAGCAATGCTAGGAAGATTATAGGAATATGTTTTAAAAAAAAGTCGCTATATATAAAAAGCAAACACTGACAAAATTAAAGAGAGAAATAGATAACTTAAAAATAATAGTTGGAGACTTTAATACTCTAATCAATAATGTATAGGAAACCAGGCAGGAAACCAGCAATCGCATAGTAGACTTGAAAAATCCTATCAGTTAATGAGATATCACACAAATTTATAGGTTCTCCACCCAGAAACAGCAGAATACATATTCTTCTCAAGTGCACATAAAACATTCTTCATAATAGTCTATATGTTAGAAGACAGAAAAAGCCTCAATAAATTTAGAAGGAATAAAATCATACAAGGTATGTCTGCCAATCACAATGGAATTAAATTCCAAAACAACAACATAAAGAAATTTGGATAATTCAAAAACATATAGCAATTTGAAAATACACTCTTAAATAACAAATAGATCAAAATAGGAAACATGAAGAAAACTAGTAAATATTTTGTAATAAATCAAAATGAAAGCGCAACATAGCAAATTTGAGGAGACTCACCTAAAACAAACTTAAAAGGCCTATACTATAAGAAAGGAAACATGTCAAATCAAATAAACCAATATTCCATCATAAGGAACTGGATAAACAGCAAACTAAACCATGAACCAAGAATTATAAACCCAGGAAAACTACACTTTACAAATGAAACTTAAAACTAGACGTTCCTAGTTTACCAAAGACTGAATTTTTGGCAGCAGATCTAGTTTGTTTGTTTGTTTGTTTATTCCTCCCCCAAGAATGTTTTTATTGATTTTTTTAGAGAGAGAGGGAAAGGAGAGAGAGAGACATTGATGTGAGAGAGAAACATTGATCTCTTTCCCCCTGTACACATCCCGAACCTAGGTATGGGCCCTGACCCTGAATCAGACCCACCACCTTTTGCTGTGTGGGACCATGCTCCAACCAACCACATCACCCAGCCAGGGGGTAACAGACCTATTTTGAAAGATATACTAAAAAACTGCTTCAAACTGAAAGGAAGTGACACCAGATAGTAAATTGAATCTGCTAAAAAATATATTAGAAAAGGTAATTATGTTGGTACTTATAAAAGATAATACATATATTAAATGATTTATAAAGTAATTGCAAAGACAGTCAATAATATTGTACTGTTTGGCATTATAAATATAAATTTTATCAAGTTTAACAATTTTAATGGCTTTACATTTGTGACTTTACAAAAATAAGCATATATATCTATCTATATCCATATCTATATTTATATTCATTTCCATATCTATGCAGAAAGGAAAAGAGAAGGAATGGAGATATATGGGAAATAAGGAAATGATACCAGATACTGAAATCCAACACAATATTCCCTTTTCTATAAATCTATGGTAATAAAAAACCATCCAAAAGTCATAATGACAATGCAATTCAACAAATTTGGTTCAACATGATGGCCCACATCAGAATGATAAAGTTGCTTTTGAAATGTTGACTTGATTAGATATAATTTCCCCATTAGAAAATAAATATGAATCTTACACAGCACTACACATATGCTTATAAATTATGAGCAGTAAAAAACAAAACAAAAACATACTGCAAATTAAAATGAACGCTGGAAAGTAAAATAAAAACATAACTGCTATTTAGTTTGTTCAGATCTTGTAATTTGAGTGTGTTTATGTGTGGTGAGAAGTGTCTGTATTCAAATTCTTGTCCTGTGACAAACATCTGTCATTGTTTGTGTTACGAAAACTACCTCTCAGTTTTCTTATGTCAAATGTACATAGTAAAATTCCTAACCTTACAAAGATGTTGTAATGCTAAAATGATTTAATATATTTGAAATACTTAGGATATTATCTGAAATATTTTAACACTAAATATTATATTTTTATTATTATTTAGAGTTATAATGTTTTTAAGTAATCAAAATAACTGAGTATGATAAATTCAATTTTATTAAAATTCATTTAAAAGGTAACTTCCAAACATGTGTTTCAGCTCTATGTATTGATCTGAATTGCAAAAACAGATAAAGCTGGCCATAGAGCAGAAACAGACAGTTTGAAATGATGTTCTGTCTGTAAAAAAAGATAAAACGGAGAATTACAAGGGCAGAGTAGAAAATGTAACTTTTCTTAGACACAATAACTCAAAGGAAATAAACCAAAAAAAATACTTTATTCATAATTTTAAACATTGCTAAATATGAATTATTTGCTATATATACTAAATATCTGGGAAAATACACATCAGTTTTAGAACCTGAGGTGAAGGTTATGAAAAGAAGATGGGACTTTCTCAGTACAGTGTTGTTCTGAACAGTCTTTCTAGAGAATGAAAAGGAAGAGCTGCCCCTTTAACCAGAGGTTTTTCTTCAGGCTTCTTTTTTCTGTTCATGGCATTGCTATTCCCCTCACACCTCCAGAGACTTGAAACCTAGGATGTTTCTTTGATTCAAACTACTTCCTCATTCAATTCATTTCCAATCAGATTATTTTTTCTCTGGCAAACTGCAACGTACTTTCCATTTGCACTGCTAACACTGTATTGGATATTGCAGTATTTTTCTATTTAATTCAAAAGGCCATTCTTTTTTCTAGTTCTGGTTTGGCAAATGGCACAGGTGTTCCCTGTCTACACAGTGATGTTTAGAGAATATGTGAAGCTACAGATTGGTGATAGCACAACTTCAAGGAAGTATGAATTGACTCATACGAAAACAAGAAGATATAGTGTGAAGTAAAATACAAATTAACATACATTCTGTGGAAAAGCACAAGGCAAGATACGTTTCACCTCTTAGGACTATTCTCACCCCAGAGAGAGACTCTTGATCAAACTCTACTTTCATCAGGATAATTTCAGTGACAGCCTTTGAGCTGCACTGTTCCTCTTTCAGTTTAATTTATCCTAAACACTCCATGAATTTAATCTTTCTAATTGCTATTTTATCATGTTCCTAACTTACTAAACAACCTACAATTGCTTCCTATTGCTACCAAATAATCTCTTAATTCCTTAAGTAGACATTAAAATGCATTGCAGTTTTCTCACAGTTTAGTCTTCTGGCTGCACCTTCCACTTTTGCATCAACCTGCTTTTCCTAAATAGATCAACATCTACATCTATATTTTTAAAATATCAGCACTTTCCTTTCCATATCCAAATGTCATTTCTTCATGGAAGATTTTCTGCTTTCCCTATTCATAAATTCTTTTTTTTATATATACCTAAATGCATTCAAATAAAAATTATTTAAATAACATTTCTTTAGCATCTGTCTGGCTGTACAACTTATGCACTAGTAGTTGCTAATGATTTAAAAATAAACGAATGGATTCTTTGAGCTCCTCAGGTAAATGATCTTCTTCACTCCAAAAAATTCTCTTTACACCATGACACTGGAGCAGATTGATAGTCTATTTTTCATGGTGTATATTTATGCTACCCACTGTTTAAACACTTTTGTTTGTTACTAAACAAATTTTCTCAGATATATAGGGACCTGACTCATTCTTTCAATCTAGATTCTGCTACTCAGAGTGGTCACAAATAGTGCCCAAATATACACATAAGCCCATTCTTATTTTCTTGTGATAACTGTTACTTCATCTCTAGTTCCTGCCAACCAAGAAGTCCCACCTCAAATTGTTATGTGAGCAAAAACTAATTTTATTTCCTTTAAGCTGCCTAATAACCTGGGTATGTTTGGAAATACAAGGTAGCTTGCAAAGATTAATATAAATTGATACTTCAATATGAGTATTACCAAAACAACAAACTAAAATAAGAAAAATTATAGATTTTGAATACTTCATATTATTAAAAAAATACTGTTTATAGATGGCACATAAACTGATTTTAGAAGCTAAAAAGGAGATTGTGTTTATCAGGAACAAAATATTTAGTAAATGTACTGCATACAGAAACTTGAGGGCAAACCTAGTGACCACTTACCCTGTATCTCTAGGAGAAAAAATAGAAAGACATTGGTACATTATTGAATATTGACTGTTGTTTGCTGTGTTTAGCAAGATACTAAAAAAAAAAAGATTAACTCAGGCAAGAATTAGCCAGTTTCCAAGTAGAGATTAAAGTAAGCTACTTCCATAAATGTAAGACCTTTCAGAGAGATAACATCTTCTGACTCTAAACAATAGGAAATATGATGCAAAAGCCTATGACAAAAGAAGATCCATTATCTGTTCCCTATAAATAAGCCTTAACCTTGAAGCAAAGTTCTGACTAAGTACGATGACTTCCTAGACAGGCTACTGTTTCATGTGGTTCAAAAGTTTCTGTAAATTAAGAAAAGAAAGATGGCAATAAAGCAAAGAAAAAAAAGTTGACTTGATAATATAAATCTCATAGAGGAAAAAAGTGCTATTAGCAACATATTAAATGAAAAGCAAAGTTAACAAAGATGATTTTTAAAAACTTTTAAAACATGCTACTTTGAAATAGTTTTAGATTTATAGGAGAGTTGTAAAGATCCAGCAGTTCCTCTATATTTTTCAAAAAAGCTTCCTCTAATATCAACAGCTTATATAACTTTGGTACATTTATGAAAACTTAGATTTTAGTATAGGTACAACAATATTAACTAAACTATAGACTTTATTTGAATTTAGCCAGTTTTCTTTTATTTTCTTTTTTGTTCATGCTTATAAACATTTAAGTTCTTTGATTAATCTCTCCCCGCCCACTCCCCCATGCTCACCTTCCCACTGAGATCTGTCAGTCTGTTCCATGCTTCTATGTCTCTGGATCCATTTTGTTCATCAGTTTATTTTGTTTATTATATTCTACATATAAGTGAGATGATGTGGTATTTCTCTTTCTCTGACTTGCTTATTTCACTTAGCATAATACTTTCTAGTTCCCTCCACGCTGTGCCAAAAGATAAAAGGTCCTTCCTCTTTACAGCTGCATAGAATTCCATGGTGTAATTGTGCCTCAGTTTTTTATCCACTCATCTACTGATGGGCACTTGGGCTGTTTCCAGATCTTAGCTCTTGTAAATTGCACTGCTATGAACATAGGGGTGCATAATTTATTTGTGATTGGTGTTTCATGTTCCATAGGATATATTCTTAGAAGTGGGATCATTGGGTCAAAATGCAGGTCAATTTTTAATCTTCTGAGGAAACTCCATACTGCTTTCCATAGTGGCTGCACCAGTCTGCATTCCCACCAGCAGTGTACTAGGGAGCCCTTTTCTCCACACCCTTGCCAGTGCTTGTCCTTCCTTGATTTGTTGATGGTAGATATTCTGACAGCTGTGAAGTGATGCCTCACTGTGGTTTTAATTTGCATCTCTCTGATGATTAGCTACATTGAGCAATTTTTCATGTCTCTTAGCCATCTGTATGTCCTCTTTGGAGAAGTGCCTATTTAGGTCCTTTGTCCATTTTTTTAATTGGATTGATTGTCTTCCTTTTGTTAAGTTGTATGAGTTCCTTATATATTTTGGACATTAACCCTTTATCAGATGTGTCCTTGGCAAATATGTTCTCCCATACAGTGGGCTCACTTTTCATTTTGTTGATGGTTTTTTTGCAGTGCAGAAGCTTTTATTTTGATGCAGTCCTATTTATTTATTTATTTATTTATTTATTTATTATTTATTTATTTATTTATTTATTTATTTTCTCCTTTGTTTCTCTTGCCCTAGAAGATATATCAGCAAACATATTGCTAGGAGAGATGTCTAGGATTTTGCTACTTATGTGTTCCTCTAGGATTTTTATGGTTTCAGGTCTTACATTTAAGTTTTTTATCCATTTTGAGTTTATTTTCATGTATGGTGCAAGTTGGTGGTCTAGTTTCACTTTTTTGCATGTACCTGTCCAATTTTTGCAACACCATTTATTGAAGAGACTGTCTATACTCCATTGTATGTTTTTGCTTCCTTTGTCAAATATTAATTGACCATAATGGCATGGGTCAATTTCTGGGTTCTCTGTTCTGTTCCACTGATCTATATGTCTGTTCTTGTGCCAATACCAGACTGTTTTGATTACAGTGGCTTTATACTATAACTTGAAATCTGGTATTGTGATCCCTCCAAATTTGTTCTTCTTTCTCAAGACTGCCATGGCTATTTGGGGTGTTTTTTTGTTCCATATAAATTTACGAAGCATTCATTCTAGATCAGTGAAATATGCTGTTGGTACTTTAATAGGGATTGCATTGAATTTATAGATTGCTTTGGGTAGTATGGATATTTTAATGATGCTATTTCTTCCAATCCATGAACATGGTATATTTTTCAATTGTTCATATCTTCCTCTATTTCTTTTTTCAGTGTCCTGTAAATTTCAGAGTACAGGTCTTTTTACAGCTTTGGTTAAGTTTATTCCTAGGTATCTTATTTTTTCTAGTTGCAGTGGTAAATGGGATTGTTTTTTTAGTTTCGCTTCCTGAGAGTTCACTATTGGTATATAAAAATGCCATAGATTTCTGGATGTTAATTTTGTACCCTGCTACATTGCTGAATTCATTTATTAAATCTACTACTTTTTTGGTGGAGTCTTTAGGATTTTCTATGTAAAATATCATGTCATCTGCAAATAATCACAGTTTTGTTTCCTCCTTTCCAATTTGGATTCCTTTTATGTTTTCTTCTTGTCTAATTGCTGTGGCTAGGACTTCCAGCACTATGTGGAATAAGAGTGGTGCAAGTGGACACCCTTGTCTTGTTCCTGTTCCTAGGGGAAGTGGTTTTAGTTTTTGCCCACTGAGTATAATGTTGGCTGTAGGTTTGTCATATATGGCCTTTATTATATTGAGGTATGATCCCTCTATTCCTATTTTGCTGAGAGTTTTTATCAAAAATGGGTGTTGGATTTTATCAAATGCTTTTTCTGCATCTATTGATATGATCATGTGATTTTTGTCTTTTAGTTTGTTTATGTTATGTATCACGTTAATTGATTTACTAGTATTGAACCAGCCTTGCATCCTTAGCACAAGTCCCACTTTGTCATGGTGTATGATCTTTTTAATATATTGCATAATCTGATTTACTAATATTTCTTTGAGGACTTTAACATCTATGTTCATCAGGGATATTGGCCTGTAATTCTCTTTCTTTGTAGTGTCTTTATCTGGTTTTGGAATTAGGCTAATGTTGGCCACATAAAAAGAGTTTGGAAGTGTTCCTTCCTCTTAGATTTTTTTAAATAGTTTGAGAAGTGTAGGTGTTAATTCTTCTTTGAATGTTTGGTAAAACTCCCCTGTGAAGCCATCCAGGCCAGGGCTTTTGTGTGCTGGGAGCCCTTTGATTCCTGTTTTACTTCATCAGCAGTTATTGGCCTATTCAGGTTTTCTCACTCTTCCTGATTGAGTTTTGTAAGGTTGTATTTTTCTAGGAATTTGTCCATTTCATTCAGCTTGTCCAGGTTGGTGGCATATAGTTGTTCATAGTATTTTCTTACAATCTTTTGTATTTCTGTTGGGTCAGTTGTTACTTCACCCCTTTCATTTCTGATTTTGTTTATTTGGGTCTTCTCTCTTTGTTTCTTGATGAATCTGGCTAAAGGTTCATCAATCTTTTTTATCTTTTCAAAGACCCAGCTCTTGGTTTCATTGATCTTTTGTATTATTTTTTTAGTCTCTATGTCATTTATTTCTGCTCTGATCTTTATTATATCCTTAATTCTATTTACTCTGGGCTTTTCTTCTTATTCTCTTTCTAAGTTTTTAATCTGCAGAGTTAGAGAGTCTATTAGAAATTTTTCTTGTTTTTTGAGATAGGCCTGTAGGGCTATGAACTTCCCTCTCAGGACTGCTTTCATTGTGTCCCAGAGATTTGGAGTTGTTGTGTGCTCATTTTCATTTGTTTCCAGGAAGTTTTTGATTTCTTTCTTGATCTTTTTGGTAACCCATTCATTGTTTAAAAACATGATTTTAACCTCCATATGTTTGAATCGTTTTTAGTGTTTTTATTGTAGTTGATTTCTAATTTCATGCCTTTGTGGTCTGAGAAGATGTTTGATATGATTCCAATCTACTTGAACTTGTAGAGACTTGTTTTGTGTCCTAACATGTGGTCTATCTTTGGGAATGTCCCATATGCACTTGAGAAGAATGTATATTCTGCAGCTTTAGGGTGGAATGTTCTGTAACTGTCAAATCCATCTGATCTAGTATGTAATTTAGGGTCACTGTTTCCTTGTTAATTGTTTTTTTTTTTTTTGGAAGACCTATTTAGTGAAGTTAGTGGGGTGTTAAAGTCCTCTAATATGGCTGCATTATTTCGATCTCTCCCTTAAAGTCCTCTAAAATATTTTTTATAAATTTAGGTGCTCCTATATTGAGTGCATATATGTTTATCAGGGTTATATCCTCTTGTTGGATTGATTCCTTTAGTATTATGTAGTGACCTTTCTTGTCTCTCATTATGGTCTTCATTTTTAAGTCTATTTTATCTGATATGAGTATTGCTACCCCAACTTTTTTTTCATTTGCATTTGCATGGAAAATTTTTTTTCATCCCTTCACTCTCATCTTGTGTGAGTCTTTTGTTCTGAGGTGGATCTCCTGTAGACAGCATATATTTGGGTCATGTTTTCTTATCCATTCAGCCACGCTATATCTTTTTATTGGGACATTTAATCCATTTACACTTAAGGTTGTTATTGAAAGATACTTATCTACTGCCATTTTATTTCTTTATGCCTATGTTTCTCATTCTTTCTATTTCTACTTCTTATTATAGCAGTTCCTTTAACATTTCCTGTAATGCTGATTTTGTAATGATAAAGTCCATAAACCTTTTTTTTGTCTGGAAAGCTCTTTATTTCACCATCTACCTTGAATGATAATCTTGCTGGATAGAGTAGTCTTGATTTCAAATCTTTGTTTTGCATTACCTTGAATACTTCATGCCATTCCCTTCTGGCCTGTAGAGTGTCTGATGAGAAGTCAGATGACAGCCTTGTGGGGGCTCCTTTGTAGGAAACAGATTGCTTTATTCTAGCTGCTTTTAAGATTCTCTCTTTGTCTTGAATTCTTAGCATTTTAATTATGATGTGTCTGGGCATGAACCTCTTTGGATTCTTCTTGTTTGGGACTCTCTGTGCCTCCTGAACTCGTGTGACTATTTCCTTGACCAGGTTAAGGAAGTTTTCTGCCATTATTTCTTCAAACAGATTCTCTACCCCTTGCTTACTTTTGACTTCCTTAAGCACGCCTATAATGTGAATATTGTTATATTTAATGTTGTCTCACAACTCTCTTAGACTGTCCTCCTATTTTTTAATTATTTTCTTTTTGGTTCTCTGATTGAGAGCTTTTTTTCTACCCTGTCTTCTAATTCACTGATCCAATCCTCAGATTCCTCTAATCTGCTGTTTATTCCTTCCAATGTATTCTTTATTTCTGCTATGTCATTCTAAATTTTCTGCATAGTTTCCAGATCTTTTTTCATGCTGTTGAGCATCCTTACAATCAGTATTCTGAACTCTATATTTGAGAGATTGCTTATCTCCATTTCCTTTATCTCTTTTTCTGGAGACTTCTCTTGTTCTTTCATTTGAAGCTTGTTTTTTGGTCTCTCCATTTTTACTACATTTTTTGTTTTTTTCTAAGTATTCAGTAGATCTGCTAGGACTCAGTCTTCTTGGATGGTCTCTGGAGCAGGCCAATGTCGGACACTGTTTGTGACTGTCCCTGAGTACCCTGTTTGGAGCTATCAACAATTCACAGCTTGAGGTCTCCTCTGCTGGGGCTTGGTGCAGTTGGACAAGACCAAGATGCACACCAAAGTCTTCTTTTCCAAGGCCCAGGTCCTGAAGCAAATCAGGACACCTTTCTCAGTTCTGGTGCTCTTGGCTGGGAAGCCCAGTCTGGATTTTAGGCCTCAGAGCCCCCAGTAGGAACCACCCACAGCTGAGATATCCCTCTGGACCTTCAGCTGCTCCCTGTGGGAGCCCAGCCAGCCCTCTTGCTCTTCCGTACTTCCTATGGGTTTCTATGTGGTCTCCACTTTTTGTCCTTGGTTATTAGGGTGCTCTCCAGCTAGTATTCAGTTGGTGTTCAGGATGGTTTTTCTATGTTTTAGTTGTAAATTCAGATTGGTCCCTGGAGAGTGTCAGTGTAGCTTCCACTCAGTCTGACGTCATCTTGGATGTTCCAACTTTCTTTCTATTAATATATTTTTTCTGTTCTAGGATCCAATCACAATAATGATTTTTCATTATTTTTCATGATCTTTACCCTTGAAAAATACTGGTCAGGTAGTTTTAGAATGTCACTCATTTGGGGATTGTCTGACATTTTCTCATGATTAGACTGGGGTTGTGAATTTGAGAGAAAGTATCGCAAAGGTGAGTACACTTCTGTTTTCAGTATCTGTAATTTTGTAATTTTGCATTTCCCCAAATATCATATAAATGAAATCATGTAATATGCGCATTTTTAAATCTGATGTCTTTTGCTTAGCAAAAACATATGAGTCATTCAAGTTTTAAAGAATCAGTAACTAATTTTATAAAAATTGTTCAGCAATATTTCTTTGTATGTATGTACCACAGTTTGCTTATCCATTCACCTGTTGAAGTACATCTTATTTCCAATTTTAGAGGATAGTGATTAAAGGTGTTATAAACATTCGACCACAGTTTTATGTGAAAATAAGGTTGGAGTACACTTAGGAAAATACCTAGAAGGGTTGTGAGTCATATTATCAAACATTTTAAAAGAAAAGTGGTTGTGCCATTTTACATTCCCAACAAAAATGTGTGCATGTCTTGTTACTCCACATACTAACCTAAACTTATCATTGTCTGCCTATTTGATGACAGTCCCTCTGGTGAGTATGGATTAGTATCTCATGGTATTATTTGCATTTCCCTAATGACTAATGATATTGAGTATATTTCATGTTCTTATTTCTCATCCATTTATATTCTTTAGCAAAAGTTGTGCTCAGATCTCTTGCCCATGTTTAAAATTTTTAACTTTTGTTTTGAAATATTTAGAGATACATAGGAAGTCACAAAGATAGTATGTAGAGTTCTCATGTACCCTTCCTCCAGTGTTACTAATGGTTACATGTGGTATAAGTATAATATAATATCAAAACCCCCAAATTAATATTGTTAATTAGAGTGTATAATTCTTTTTTTAAAATCTTTATTGTTGAAAGTATTACAGATGTCTCCTTTTCCTCCCCATTGATCCCTCCCACCCTGCATCCATCCCACCCACAGACTATCCCCATACTAATGTCTGCATCCATTGGTTATGCATATAAGCATATAAATTCTTTGATTAATCTCTCCTCACCCACTCTCCCACCCCCGCCTTCCCTCAGAGATCCTTCAGCCAGTTATATGCTTTTATGTCTCTGGATCTATTTTGTTCATCAGCTTATTTTGTTCATTAGGTTCCACATGTGAGTGAGATCCTATGCTACTTGCCTTCTCTGACTGGTTTATTTTGCTTACATAATACTCTCCAGTTCCATCCATGCTGTCCCAAAGGGTGAGAGATCCTTCTTCTTTACAGCTGCGTAGTATTCCATGCTATAAATGTATGACAGCTTTTTATCCACTAATCTACTGATGGGCACTTGGGCTGTTTCCAGATCTGAACTATTGTAAATAGTGTTGCTATAACATAGGGGTGCATAATTTCTTTCTTATTGATTTCTTTCTTTCGGGTTTCTTAGATATATTCCTAGAAGTGGGATCACTGGGCAAAATGGCAGTTTACTTTTTAATTTTTTGAGGAAACTCCATACTGTTTTCATAATGGCTGCCCAAAGAGTGTATAATTCTTAGCCACTTCATGAGGTATAGAGATCTGTGTAATCCACCACTGCAATTAAAATACAGAACTATTCTATCAACATCATGATCCCTCTCAGGCAACTCATTTGTAGTTTTTCCCAAACACCCAGCTCCTCGCTACTCCTAGCTCCTGTCATCCACTCATCTATTCTCTATAACATCATCAAAGTTCCTTATACCATGTAAGGTAACATATTCTAGGTTCTGGGATTAGGATGTGAACAATATTTGGAGGCCATTTTTTCAGCCTATGATATAAGCCAAGGCTGGAACTAACACATATTCCTGCTCTTCCACAGGTTAGAGATGTTTCCTGTTCCCTTCTCACTGCACTGGATTTCAATGATATCTCAGACTATAATTCCATTGTCCTTGACTACATATATTATGGGTATTGTTACTTAGGAGGTATATGTAGCATAGGTTTGGATGGAGTTTTGGTTGTTGTTGCCAGTCCTCTCCCTCATTTGCTGTAGGTAACTGCAGCTGAACTGACAGACAAATCATTGCATATTATTAAAGGATTAAATGCCTTGACTATTTATTTACAAACTTTGCAATCTAGTGGGGCTGAGCTTTAGTATCTTACAACACTGTGTTGCCTCTGAAATCTCTGTGGAGGACACTAGGCAGCAGTTTTGTTGAGACTCCTGGGTCATCTCTGAGCACACAAAATTTAGGAGTTGGCCAGAAACCAAAGGAAGTCCCAGGCATATCTTTGAAACTGCTGTTTTATGTCCCCATTCTGTTACCTACTCTCTCAGATGCTCTTTTCAACACTAGTCTTTGATCTCTGCTTCTTCTTCTCCAAATCCTATCATTTTTTGCTTGGACTCTATTTCCCCTCTTTAAGATTTTGACAAGGCCCTGCAGGAGAGAGCTGAGCTGAATGTGGCATTAAATATCTGTGCTTATTCTTCTTTCAAAGATTGTAGATTGACATTTGTTTATGTGGAATGTCTCAAAAAAGCCTTTACATATAATTTTTTATCTTTTAAGTATGTTTACTATATTGAGCTATTCCATCATAACTAGAAAAGTACATAAATATTTTTTTAAAGCAGGAAAATAAATTTGGACAATGGATAATAATATATTAGTTAATAAATGCCATAACTGTGGCTATTTAAAAAAATAAGATAGGTTCTCATCTCCTCAAAATTTTAGTTAAAGTAAATCACTAAATGTAAAAAGAAAACCAAAAGTAACCAGTAGTGAATATTTTCCTGACCTCTATGGGGAATGTCTTCTAAGCTTATAAATAAACAAGTAAATAAAAAACACAAAGTTCAGTAGATTTAAGCAGTAAGCATTTAAAACTGTTATACATAAAATTTAAAAAATACATATGCCATAATTATACTAAAATGTAGGCAAAGCTTTGGTATGAGTTATATAAGATATTTTAATACTCCAGGAAGTTAATAAAAATGTAATATTTTCCATAATAATGTTGGTAGACAAGTAAAATATTAAGAAGTATTAATGGTGTGAAAATGATTAATATGCCAAATAATTCAATAAAGAAATATGACTACTAAAGAATTATCAAATACTTAGTAACAGTAAAAAAAAATAAGTTAATGTCTAACGTCACTATGGTGAGTTGAAAAAGACACTGTAAATGCTAGTGTAAACATGAAATGACTACATTTCTGGAAAAAAAAAATAGCAGTATTTATTATGTCAACAAAATCTTAAATTCTAAATAAAATATCTAATGTATAAGCTAAATGATAATTACATGTGAATAATTTAAACGTTCAAATACAGATAACGCTTTACATAACTTATGTTTCATTTACATGAAAAAATATCATGTGGACTCTCATAAAAAACTCATGTCATGTTACTATGGTAAATAATTGTAATGATTCAAGAATTTATATAGAAAGTGAACCTCAAAACACAGGTGAATTTTTAATATCTGTGTTAAAGAAAAAAAATGCTAACAAAACCTATCAACTGACAGTAGAAATATAGTCTTTGTTTTCCCTCACATAATTTTTTCAGTATTTAAAAACATTTCCATTATAAATATTCATTATATTATTTTTATATTAAAAATAAAATTGTATCTACATTACCCTGGAAAAGATATTATGAATCTTTATCAAAAGTAATTTTGATTATATGGTGCAGTTTAGATAGTATTTAGTATGATTCCATATTTTCAACTTCTCAATTCAGGGCAGGAAAAAAATTTGTGAAATGAACTAAGCATAAACTAGGAACTGAAGAGAAAATTTTTCAAAATTATTTAGAGTTTATAGAGAACATATAGAATATGTACTAGGTACAATATATACAGTATATATTTGTAGCATATATATAAAGTTGAATGTGATAAGTCTTGCATTCAAAGCATAACAAGTTGGAGGTAAGAAATAATGGACAAAAAGATAAATGAAAAGTGGATGCAGCATGCAAATTGAGTTATTTGTTCAAATAAAATACACTAATATCAAATATATCTATAGAGAATGCCTTCAGCACATAATATACTTTATAACAAAATAACATTCTCAGATTCTTTGTACCAAATGGAGAACATCAAAGTTGCAAAAATGACCTAACATAATTTAAGCCTTAACACTTGTTCCAGAATTGCCCTGGGTTCATCAACCACCTGTCCAATCATTTCAGCAACTGGATGTGTCAGAATAGAGATGCAGCTGTTTCTTTTCATACTCCCTTAAGCATTAGAATCATGTGAAAACCACACAGCGAAATTTGAGATTTCTATTAGATCAGTCATAAAGCCTGGACTTAAACTCTTAGTATGTACATAACTATTTATTGAGAACCCGTAATGTCTATAACATATAATAAGTATCATCAGAGAAAAATAAACAAAGAGGGTGAATTAAATTCCTATACTTCAAATAGGATGCATGTGCTTGAAAAATTGAGATCATTCATATACAGCACATGTCAGTAGTGGAAAGTATGAATACATGAATTTGAACTTTGTATTTTTTAAACAGCAATAATTCATGAATGACAGTACAAACTAATTTTAAATAGCTTGCATTATTTCAGTATTTAAACTCTTCAAGAGAATAATCTTCATAAAATAATTAAGAATGCTAGCTTTTCAGAAGTCAAATCTCACCTTAACAAAATGAATTTCTTTGATAACTGGATAGACAAGCAGCATTTAAGGGAGCATGAGGAAGACATGCTTTAAGTGTTAATTGATAATTCCATAGCTTATTTTAGAAAATGCAAACTGTTAAAACAATTTTTAATCCCTTATTTCTTCACATGTTTCCCCCTTCTTTTAAACCATGAAACGTTTAACAAATCTACTACTGATAGACATGAAAAGCCACGCTGAAACTAAAGTAATTGTGGCTTTTGGGTAACAGCACTTCCCTGAAGCAGACACAGCTTTTAAAAAAGATAACACTGCTTTAAAATTCAAATTGGATCTGAGTTTGGGATGAGAATTATCCCTTGGAGACCCTGAGGTCTTATGTCTAAGGGCTTTTCCTGTCTAGCTTATGAAGTAATTAGCTCCTCTGGAGAGGGTTGATGTAGTGAACTCCAGTGGCCCTAACGTGTTCTCTTGCCTGGTGTGCCTTAAATTTAAGTAAGTCACTAAATTTTTTTTCACCTGTTTTGTTGTTGTTTTCTAGAAAATAATAGCCATTGGTGTGTGGACCCTCAGTACTGATATTTTTTGGCAGCTTGTTACAAATGCAAAATATCAGGCCTTATCCAGACCTACAAAATCAGAATCTCCATTTTCTTATGGTTCCTAGGTGAATCATGTACATGCTAATGTTTAAAAAACACTGAACTATATGATTCCATGCTTTCTATTGGCTCATGTTTTTATCTAATTCAGTTGAGAGCTGCGACTGCTTTCGATGACAGTGTAATGTTACCCCTATAAATTTTACTTTGTTCCTCAAATAACAAAGTAGATAGTAGATTTATGTATATAGGATATTAATATTTTGGTAGAGTTTTGAAAATTTGGAAAATCTTGATATTAAACAAACATTTGTTTTGAAAACTTGATGGTATTATATAAATTTATTTTTCTAATTCAGCAAATTTATAATAACTTCCATATCTTTTTTTAATAATCACCTGAGGATATTTTTCCATTGATTTTCTTTCCTTTCTTTTATTGTTGAAAATATTACAGATGTCCCCCTTTCTCCCCAACCACCCCTTCCACCCTGTACCCACTCCTTACCCCAGGCCTTCACCACACTATTTTTTGTGTCCATGAGTTATGTATATATGCATACAAATTCTTTGGTTAATCTCTCCCTACCCTTCCACCCCCACCCACCCTCTGAGATTTGTCAGTCTTTTCCATGCTTCTATGCCACTGAATCTATTTTGTTCATCAGTTCATTATGTTCTTTAGATTACACATATAAGTGAGATCATGTGATATTTGTCTTTCTCTGCCTGGCTTATTTTGCTTAGCATAATATTCTTCAGGTCCATCCATACTGACTCAAAGGGTACAAGATCTTTTTTCTTTACAGCTGTGTAGCACTCCATGATGTAAATGTACCATAGCTTTTTTATCCACTCATCTACTGATGGGCACTTGGGTTGTTTCCAGATCTTAGCTATTGTAAATTGCACTGCTTTGAACATAAGGGTGCATATATTCTTTCTGATTAGTGTTTTAGAATTCTTAGGATATATTCCTAGAAGTGGGATCACTGGGTCAAATGGCAGTTTTATTTTTAATTTTTTGAGGAATTTCCATATTGTTTTCCATAGTGTCTGCACCAATCTGCATTCCCCCCAGCAGTGTACCAGGGTTCCCTTTTCTCCACACCCTCACCAACCTGTGTCATTTGTTGATTTGTTGATGGTAACCATTCTGACACATGTGAGGTGGTACCTCATTGTGGTTTTAATTTGCATCTCTGTGATGATTAGTGATGTTGAGCATTTTTTCTTATGTCTCTAAACCATCTGTATGTCCTCTTTGGAGAAGTGTCTGTTTAAGTCCTTTGCCCATTTTTTAATTGAGTTGTTTGTCGTTCTTTTGTTGAGTTGTATGAGTTCCTTGTACACTTTGGAAATTAGCCCCTTATCAGATGCATCTTTGGCAAATATGTTCTCCCATACTGTGGGTTTCTTTTGTATATTGAGGGGGATTTCTTTGGCTATGCAGAAACTTTTTAGTTTGATGTAGTCCCATTTGTTTATTTTTTCTTTTGTTTTCCTTGACCTAGGAGATGTATCAGTGAAAATTCCACTACATGAGATGTCTGTGACTTTACTGCCTATGTTTTCTTTCAGGACTTTTATGCTTTTGAGACTTACATTTAAGTCTTTTATCCATTTTGAGTTTATTCTTGTGTGTGGAGTAAGTTGGTGATCTAGTTTCATTTTCTTGCATGCACCTGTCCAATTTTCCCAGCGCCATTTATTGAAGAGACTGTCTTTTTACTCCATTGTATGCTCTTGACTCCTTTGTCAAATATTAACTGACAATAATGGAGTAGGTTTATTTCTGGGGTCTCTGTCTGTTCTAATTATCTACATGTGTGTTGCTATATTAATACCAGGTTGTTTTGATTACAGTGGCTTTATAGAAGAGTTTGATATTCAGTAAAGTGATCCCTCCCACTCTGCTATTCTTTCTCAAGATGGTTGCTGCTGTTTGGGGTCTTTTTTGGTTCCATACAACAAACCTACAGCCAACATCATACTCAGTGGTTAAAAACTAAAACTATTTTCCTTAAAAACAGGAACAAGATAGGAATGTCCACTTTCACCACTCTTATTCAACATAGTACTGTAAGTCCTTGCCACAGCTATCAGACAGGAAGAAAACATAAAAAGTATCCAAATTGGAAAGGAGGCAGTAAAACTGTCATTATTTGCAGGTGACATGATATTGTACATAGAAAACCCTAAGGAGTCCACCAAAGTACTACTAGATTTGATAAATGAATTTGGCAAGGTAGCTGGATACAAAATTAACATCTGAAAACCAACAGCATTTTCATACACCAACAATGAGCTCTCAGAAAAACTTAAAAAAAAAGTAATTTACCATTGCAACAAAAAAAAATGAGATACCTAGGAATAAACTTAATGAAGGATTTAAAAGACCTGTACTCAGAAAACTACAGGAAATTGATAAAAGAAATAGAGGAAGATATTAAAAAGTGGAAGAATATACCATGTTTAAGGATTGGAAGATTTAATATCATTAAAATGTCCATACTATCCAAAGCCATCTATAGATTCAATGCAGTGCCTATTAAAATACCAACAGGGTATTTCAAAGAAATAGGACAAATATTCCAAAAAAATTTATATGGATCCATTGATTTTTAGAGAGAGTAGAAGGGAGGGAGGTTGTGGAAAGAGAAAGAGAATGGTGTGAGAGAGACACAGCAATTGGTTGCTTCCTGCACATACTTTGGCTGGGGCAATGGATTGAACCTGCAGCCCAATTACATGCCCTTGACTGGGAATTGAACTGGAGACCCTTCAGGGATCAAGCTGATCTCTAACCACTTAGCAACACCAGCCAGGGTAATGATTTCTATATCTTCAGGATAGCTTTTTTGAAGAAGCAGAGTTTCATTCAAAAGAATCAGTATTTTAGTGCAGATTCTAAGTATGTCTGATCTTTTTTCAATTTACATATCCAAAGAAAAACAACTCTTTTTTTTTGCAAAATACAAATAGCTTAAGAAATTGGAAAATAATCTGACCTCTAACCTAGTATATTTATTTAGTCTCTCCTCAAGCACTTTGTAATAGATCGTTTCCTTCTACTCAAGAATCATTTTCTCAATTCTATTGCTTCTATTTTGTTTTGGAAGATATTATATTGAAGGTAATAAGCATAGAAAGATATCTGCAAATAGCTTTTAAAGATGTATGCAATACTCCAATTACATGTTTAAAATAAATATTATAAGTTTATTTTTAGAGTTCCTTTTCAAGTCCCCTCCACTTGTTAATCACACAGCAGGTATCTTTCTTGCTGTTTTTCAGTTATTTATCTCATATAGAAAGTAGGTCAGAAAACACCATGGATTTTTTTCCTCTGCCAGCTAGCACTTTTAAACTACTCATTTGGGGATCCATGACCAAAAATATAGTTGAGACTATCAACACTAAGCATTGGTCTTAATGTGTATATTATTTCTTTCAAAATTTAATACTTCCACAGTGATGAACACTATTGTTTCAAATATAACACTAGGTAACTGGTACTGCAGGCTTGCCTGGAATAAAACAAATTGATAGTAGCAGCAGTTTTGGCCATACCAAAATCTTTTCTTCTTTTTAGATTGTCCAGGTTCTTAAAAAATTTTTCCCATCAAGTTAGAAGATAAGCAGATTAAAATGGAATGTAATCAAAGAGCAAATGGCAGAAGGAAGAATTTGAACATGTAGAAAGGTCCTACAAAGCTCCTTCCCACTCTTGTCAGCAAATAATTTTCACTTAAGTACTATCTCAGATCAGTTAATAAATGTAGATATTATTCAGATAATTAAGTATAGCAAATATATTACCTACAATGAAAGTTACTTTTATAAAGTGGTCCCCTACTTATTATAATTTCAACAACTATGTATACATCTCTAAAACTATAATTAAATGGTGACTGTTTTTGTATTTTTCATGCCTGAGATTCTATTGGGATTATGGGGCCCCCAAAGTAAGGTGCATAACAGCTTGCTGAACATATTACAGCACAGCCTGTTGGTTTTGGCCCTGTTCAACTGATGCTGAATTGTGGTTTCACTGATGTAAAAGACCAGGTAGGAAGTCCAACTGAGGCAAAGACTGTCTCAGGTAGCCAATAATGTACTTTTTAGGTAGTGGGATCTAAGGAGGCAACATTTCTTTTTTTTGACTGCCAAAGGGATTGGCAATGTGATTTACCCACATAGTGCCAATAAATTTACTTGGTGAGCAGTCCCCTGAATTTTGTCAGGTATTTTCAGCTATTTCTGCTGGTGTAGGTGAGATAGTGCAATCCGGGCTGTTGATATGGATGTTCTGATTTGTCAATTAATAAGCCATCTTTTTTATTTTATTTTATTATTTATTTTATTTTTTTAATCCTCACCCTAGGTTATTTTTTGTGTGAGTTTTTTTGTTGTTGTTTTTTGAGAGAAGAGTGGAGGAGGGTGGGAGAGAGAAACATCCACTGGCCTAATAGGTCATCATTTATTTAGTGAAAGCTTTGGTCACCTGTGGGTACAGGTGCTTATGCTAAATCCTGACCTGGAGACAAATGTCAGGGGCCGTTAAGACTTCTGGAAGAGTACTGCAAATATATGTTGGAAGCCTTGCCATACACATATAAGTTGATCATTGTCTTTAGGTACCAGCTATGTAGGAAAAAAGAAGTTGGAAATATCCAATACAGCATATCAAGTGCCATGAGATTGTGCAGTTGATTCAGTTTTAAGGATGAATATAAAGGATTAATATCCTTTATATAATAATAATCATTAAATAATAATATCTGGAACAACCAGGACTAACAGATCAAAATTGAAGTTCGTTGACAATAATCCCTTATAAGCCTCCACCTCCATTTGTCTTTTTCATTGGCCATATAGCACTTTAATATTGAGACATCACATTATTTTGCTACATCTATAGAGTTTAAGTTCTGATTCAAGGCCGTGATTGTCCTTTTCCCTCCTGAGGTTCTATATTGTTTTTATTGGACTGCCTGAAAGTGAACTGGGAGATGAATTGTGGAACTATTAATGTGTACCATTAGCACTTTTATATAGTCCTTTCTATATTTTAATACTTTCAGAGAACAAGCAAGTAAAACATCAATACCATTATGCATTCAGCAATTGAAGCAGCTAAACTATAAATTGAATTGGCCCAAAGGATATCACTCACAAAGTCATGTTAGCTTACCTTCACACTATGAATATCATTCACACTTCAAGAAATCTGGGCTCCACTCTCTCTACAAAACTGAATACCTACATCCAACACAGTCATAAAAGTTTGAGTTCCTCTCCTTTCTGAATGTCCCAGCATACTCAGATGAGTTAATATGGCTGTGTGTGTGTGTCTGTGTGTGTGTGTGTGTATAAAGGACTGATAGATTAGGGGATATAGGAGAAATTGGGACAGTTCCAGTAAACAAGGTGCATTTAACTAATTTCAAATATTGCTGCAATTGTTTGTAACACAACTAAATAAAGTTTAATGTTTTGTTTGTTTTGTTTTTGCAACCCAAAGCTCTGTATCATGCAGTAGGTTGTCATTACTGACCATTTATTTAGCTTTGGGAACTCCTTTACTAAGTAGCCACAGCCACAATCTTTCAGGCTAGGACCAAAGATTTGCACCACTTAGCTGACTTCTTGATTCACAGAGTACCAACAATTTTTAAGCAGTCTTCCTTAATATGGGCCATCTGCTGCTCCATCCCAAGATCATTTGTCTTTCACCCATTTTCAATATAAGGGGCAATGGTGTTCTTCAAAGTGGTGAGTTGACCACAATAATTTATTTGTTTCTTTGTATTACTTCCTCAATCTTCAGTGAATTACTTTTACTAGTATTGTAAAGCAGTAAGATTCTGAATTCTTGTCAATCTGTCTTCCATGTTTTCCTGTGTAAGTATATCTGACTCAAAGAAAACTCCCTGAGAAGGCCAAATGTCCCTTATTCCAACTAGGATGAGACCATGCATTGGCATTTTCAATTTGATCTAAGGTTGGAATGAGAAGTGCAGCATAACTAAGGCCGTAAGACAACAAGCAATTACATGTCCCCCTCTCTTACCTCCTAAGTGGACCAGCAAATTCTGTTTACATGTATATCCATAATAGTTTTAAGTATCCCTCCTTTCCTGCTCACTGACATGGTGTGTTTCTGTAACTACTGACTAAAAGGAGTCATAATTTTATGACCATCCAAGATGTATCTTAGCACTTAGTTGATATAAAGTACCAAGCTGGAAACTAATGAACAGATTGGTGAGGAAGCCTTCCCACATGGAGGAGAGTTAGTCACAATCATGACACTGTTCAGGAACAGTCATTGAACTTATTTCTCAGTACCCAGAAGCAGGCAATAAAATGGAGATGATTTATAGCCCAATTGACCATACAATTTGGTTAACATGTTGACTACTGAATCCTATGGACTTTCTACATGTTCTGTTAATCAGTTGTGAAGCTTTATTCTGCATTTCTGGAAAGTCCTGTTTCTTTTATTATCCTCATAATGAAAAGAGTAAAAAACTGTGACGGATATAAGACTTTAACCAACATACATCCTAAAAATTAACCTCCCACAGTATCGTGGATGATGAGAAAAGACACAGAACTTTTGAGCAAAAGGACAGTTTATTACCCTCAGTAATTGCATTAGCCACAGTATCATAAATTTGGCATCAGGTTTTTGCTATAAACTGAATGTTTGTGTTCCCTCAAAATTTATATGTCAAAACCTAATTCCCAGTTTTAGAGTATTTGGAGGTGGGATTTTGGGAGGGAGTTAGGTCATGAGGGTATAACTCTCATGAATGGAATTCATTCCTTTATAAAAGAGACCACAGACAGTTGCCTCCCCCTTTTCACCATATGTAGACACAGTGAAAAGTCGACCATCTATGAACCAGGAAGTGGGTCCTCATCAGCCACTGAATCTGCTGGCACCTTGATCTGATCTTTGACTTCCCAGTCTTCAGAACTGTGAGAAATAAATTTCTGTTGTTTATAAGCCACCCAGTCTATGGTATTGTTATAGCAGCCTGAACAAACTAGGACAGTTCTCCCTGCTCCAATTCCCAAAGTCCAATGGAAAGAAGGTCAGGCAACACCTGGCCATATAGTAAATTGTGTAACAGGAGAACCCATGAGCTTATGGAATCTAAATCTTTTATAGTAACCAATATGATTGTCAGACCATTTTTCCACAGGGGAACATTTCTTTATCATCCAAGGCTATAAGCAAACTTTCCCTTTTCTTTGGAGAGATTCACTATATCTTTCAAAGCTATTTGCTTTACAGACGTCTTGAAAAGATAGTCTAAAAAGTAAATAACCCTTTCTTTTGCTCAAAAATGCAAGCTATCAATGGAGAATGGTCTCCTAACAATATATTTTATTAGTCTTTTTGTCCTCACACTTCCTAAGAGAGATTTGTTAAAATATCTCATTCTCATTTACTATTGGTCATTTGCATATTTTCTTGTTTAGTTCCAACAATTTATCATTGCCCTACCCTAGTCATGCATTTAAAGTTTTACATTGAATAAAATAGTTATTCTAATACCTGTGCTACTAGCTTACTTATACTGTTGACGGCAGCAAAAAGGACACTAGATGTTACACTAGTGGAGTCAGATCAGACCTTGGTTCAGCAACCTTGGTACTTGAGGTCTGGTTAAGAAAGAATTCAGAGCTAAGATTCAGACTATAAGAGAGTTTATTTAGAAAGTCACAAGGGTAGGAGTGAGCATACAAAAAATAGACTCAGGAAACAAGTTACAGAGACAAAAGTAAGGGCCTTGAGCTTAGGAGAGAGAAAGGCAAAGGTAACACAACTGGAGGGGGAAGAAGAAAGGGAGAGGAAAGGGGTGGGCATGCTCCCTGGAGAGAGAGCTGTATTGGGTCCTTCCTCTTGAGGATATTTATCTGGAAGTCTCAGAGGAGTATCCTAATAGAATATTCATCAGCCCTCCAGGTGTGTCCTTTCAGAGTTGTGGTCTCAACTGGTTGTGGTCTGCTTCAGGGCAGGGGTCATTAGTCAGTTCAGCTGGTCCTGATGTCAGTCATGCCATAGCTTGTCTGTTTTTTCTGTTTTTCTGGGCCTGGAGCTATAACACAACTGAGGTATAGATGTATTTGGTGCAGGTCAGAGCCTTATTGTCCTGGGGACTGAAGCTTAAGGGATATTCTCCACCCCCCTTTTTTATCCCTCTCTAAGGGTTTCTAACTCACATGAACAGCAACATGCCAGAGAAAGAAAGGTCAGGGGTCTAAGCTGCATGACCTGCAATATGTTAAGGGAGGAAAGGTTACCCTGGGAGTGAAGTCCTTGTTTTCCCAGTTTGCCTGTGGCTAGGCACCTGGGTATTTCTGCCCTTGTGACTTTCTGTACCTGGCCCATCATCCTTGCTCTGCTCATGTCTGTCTAACTGCCTACCATTTTCCTCCTCAAGAATTCTTGGCTCTGAATTCCTTAAGTGAAAAAATACACGGTTTCTCTTCCATAGCTTCTTCCTGCTGAGGAGGAATGATGTTTTCCTTCAGAGCCAAGAGATCCCTGCAGTCTGTTTCAGGGACGACGAGGCCTGGACATAGGAGAAGGTTGCAATGGTGTCTATGGGTGGTATTGCCTGACTATGAGTAAGGCTTGTAACCTGGTGTATACAAACTGTTACAAATGTTAATATTATTGGGGCAAAAGCTAGAATTACAATAATTATGATGAATGGCCTGATAGAAAAGGAAGTTTTAGTGCTCAATAACTCCAAGTCAAAGGATGGGAGAAAAATGAAACACTAGTTTTGAGGGTTGTAGCCAAATATTTAGGAAAATGAGAAAAATTCAAGATCCTCTTCTTCAGTTTATGAGTGGGGAAAAAAAATTTGAACACAACTCAACTAGCATCTAATATTCAAAACTGTGTATTATAGAATCTATTGAAACATAATATTCCCCCCTAAAATCAGCCTCATATTTATCAAAGGGCTAATTTAAGATCAATCTATTTACTGTGTTAAGTCTCATTTCAGTTGGGCTGGATTATCTGCATAAACACAACAAAAATAGCAACTGATCATATAGGCTCTCTTTTTTTTTTCATTATCTTCACCAGAGGATATGTTTATTGATTTTGTAGAGAGAGGGGAGTGAGAGAGAGAAGGAGAGAAAAACATCAATTGGTTGTCTCCCATATGCACCCCAACCAGGAATTGAACCTTCAACCTAGGTATGTGCCCTAACTGGGAGTCAAACCCACAACCTTTTAGTGTATGGGACAATGCTACAAACAACTGAACCACTCAGCCAAGGCTATGGTCTCTTAAATCTGTTTTGCTGAAATCTCATAAGGAATCTCCAGATTGAGCTTTAGCCTCTCAGGGTGAAGAAGCCAACCCACATAGTTACCATCAGGTTTTCCTGTAATACCTATAGATTTGAGTGAATTCCTTTAAGTTCTCAAGGACTCGCAAAATGTCTTAAGTTTCTTTCCTTGCCACCTCCAGTAAAACAACTTTCATTCCTTACCTGGAAAGACTGCAATAAACCATGTAAATAAGCAAGGTATGCTTTTTCCAAGGGGCTCCTTTATGCTTTCAAAGTCAATTTTAATTTTTTTAAGCTCCTTGCTGACATTCAGAGTGTAGGCATATCTCTCACAAACATGGTATTTTAGTCAAAGTCCTGGTTAAAAAACTACAATTGGAAACTAGTTTTACATGTTCTATTATAAAGAGAACACGTTCTTATTGGATTTGTGTGAATGAGTGCATTGTCATAAAAATAAGAATACTTATTTCTTAAGAGTTCCCAAATTCTGAAGGGATCATGTATGGAGAAAAATATAAAGTAAAAGGAAAATTATTTTCCTTTTAACAGAGTGAAAAAGAACCACTCAAACTCTGTATTAGCTTACTTTTGATATTTAAATACATTTACTTAATTAAATTAAATTAAATTAAATTAAATATTAAATTTTCAGGTTACTTATATAATTTACTCCTAAGATTTCTTTTCACAAGCCTTCTACAACCTTCCTCATCCTTTGTAGTTTGCTTTCCCTTACCCACTTAGAAATAACTAGCTTTAGAACAACCTGCTTCTTTCCTTTTCCTTCAGGCTTTGTAGGATTTACAAAGGGAACTAGTTCATAGCTTGGGGTCATCTCTGGGAGCCAGATAGGCCTGGATGAATGAAACCTCATCCATTTCCCTTGGCTATGGCACAACAGGTCTAGCTGCAAGATAATATTGAAATTAAGTGTCATTAATTGTCCAAACCTCTCCATTGTCTACTTTATATTGGGACCAGGCTGTGTTGCAAAAGAAGATTAGCCTCTTTTTCTTGAGGGGCCCAGGGTAAAATTTCTCCCAGTTGACAAGTATGCACCCCAAAAGGGGTTTCTTGAGTTACAGTGGGCTAGTATGCTTGTACGAAGAATCAGTCACCAAGCCAAGAGTTAAAGGCTCCCTTACAAGCTGTTTTGGGCCCCTGTTGCCCTGAAGTATAGTAGGCAGACACCCTGCACCTTGCCACCTGGGAACTACCCAGGGTGTGAAATATTACCGTTTTCTGAGGGTAGCCTTACCAGTGGTCACAGTGGTGTTTGAACACTCTGATGCTGGTCTCACTCTGCTCAGGCAAGCGGCCTTAACTCCACATGAATGGTAAGTCTGGCCCATACCTCAAGTGAAGAGTTTCTCACTCAATGACACCTGGACTAGCTGGCCTACCAGACACCCCCACCCCTCACACCTCCTGCTCATCTCTCTGTACAAAAAACACCTAGTACCTCCATCACCACTAATGGAAAGCCTGTCCTATAACTTTGATTTTTAGTAGTCAGTCTAGTGATATTCCTTCCATGTTCCCAGATAGTAGCTGCTTTAGATACCATCGAAATCTCCTTCCATATCCAGGCTTCATCATCCCTCTGACAGAGAGCATGGATCTCTTGGCTCTGAAGGAATGTGTCATCCCACTTCAGCAGGAAGAAGCTACAGAAGAGAAACTGTGCCTTTTTTCCCTTAAAGAATTCAGAGCCAAGAACAAGTGAAATATGGTAGGCAATTAGACCCACATGAGCAGAGCAAGGACGATGGGTCAGGTACAGAGCAGAAATGCCCAGGTGCATAGCCACAGGCAAAACTGGGAAAACAAAGACTTCACCTCCAGAGTAACCTTTCCTCCCCTAATATATTGCAGGTCATGCAGTTTAGACCCCTGACCTTTCTTTCCCTGGCATGTTGCTAATCAGGTGGATTAGACCCCTCTAGAGGGCAACCAACAATGGGGGCAGAGGATAGCCCTTAAGAATTAAGCCCCCAGACAATGATGTTCTGGCCCACAGAGAATAATCTACACCTCAGTTGTGTTACTGTTCCAGGCACAGAAAAGCAGAAAAACTAGATAAGCAATGATATGACTGACATCAGGACCAGCTGTGAGATGACTAATGAACCCCTGACCTGGTGCTGAGCAAGCAATGGAGACCAAGACCCTGAAAGGACACACCTGGAAAGCTGATGCATATTCTAATGGGACCCTCCCCTGACACTTTCAGATAAATACCCTCAAGATGAAAGACCCCATGGAGCTCTCCCTCCCCCGTGCAGGCTCAAACCTTTCCCCCTCCTTTCTTCTCCCTCCACCCTGCCAGGTGCATTACCTTTACCTTTCTCTCTCCTAAGGCCCAATGTCTTTTCTTTTGCTTCTGTAACTTGTTTCCTGAGTCCATTTTTTGTACACTCACTTCTATCCCTGTGACTTTCTAAATAAACTTTCTCTTATAGTCTGAATCTTGGCTCAGAATTCTTTCTTAACCAGAACTGGAGTACCAAGGTTGCTGAACCAAGGTCTGACCTGACCCCACTAGTCCAACACCTGTTGCCCTGTTTGCCACCAACAACAATACTACATTCTTCCCAGAATGAAAAAAAATTAAAATTTTAAAATATTATAATACTGTAGTATATGCTCCTAGTGGGTATTATGCTTTATATACCCTCTATTATTTAAATCACAGAATGATCTATATGTTAAGTATTATTTTCTTTACTTTGGAAATAGCATGACATTTAGAAAGGTAAATTTATCTTACCTATGTATATATATATATAATGTTATCCCATAGCATTATTTGTGTGTTTTTTTATTGGAGCCTGTTAATTGCAAACTTTTCTGTGTAATGATGTCTTCAGGCAGAATTATTTTGCTGTTCATTGATAACACTGTTTTCCATGTCTTTTTTGTTTTTAATTTAAAAATGTATTTAAGGAAGACCCTGACTTTACCAATAAGTTGTCATGAACTTCTTATAACAAGTTTTGGAGGTAGAAATTTTTGTCATCCTTATACGAGTTTATATTTTAAAAAGACAAATTATTTAACAACTCATTTCCTCAGATATAATTTGATAATATACCCTACTTCCTAAGATTTATGTAAATATTAATCAAGCTTACAGGAATAACATGTAAAGTTCAATATGCAAGACATGGTATATTTTCAGTTAGTAGTAAATCCCTTAGAAATCTCTATGTCAACAAAATGTATAGATTATAAATTATACATTTTAAAAGTGCTGTTTACAACTGGCTAAATGAGAACTTTATTATCCAGACCCCCAAGTAGCTTCAAGAAGATATACTTAAGGATAATAAAGTGTTAGAAATTAGTGATATTGGCTTACCAGAGTTTTGAACAAGCCTGTGTAGATCACATTTAGTATAATGGCAGAAAAATACTTTGCCTTCCCATGGTGGGGGTATAGAAACAAATAGTACATGCTATGCAAACACTACCTGTATATCAAAGGCTAATAGACCCCCCCAAATCATGTTATCCATTATTTTAACATAAGAACTTGTATTTTTTAAAATTTATCAACTCATTTAAAAAATTGTTGAATAAACTTGCTCCATCTCTGCCACTTAGCACATAAAAAAAATCAAAATTGACTAATGTTGCCTTTATTTCCTTATTTATAATGTGCATTTTAAGTGCCCAGTTGTAAAAAAAAGCAATAAAACAGTTTCTTTCAGGTAATTTTCGTAAGTGCTTCTATTCTTTTCAATTGACAATGTGTTTTACATTTGTAACCACATATAGAAATGAAGAGCAGGG
Organism: Miniopterus schreibersii; assembly: GCF_964146895.1. Taxonomy (NCBI): domain Eukaryota; kingdom Metazoa; phylum Chordata; class Mammalia; order Chiroptera; family Miniopteridae; genus Miniopterus; species Miniopterus schreibersii. The sequence continues at coordinate 94,258,319 of NC_138101.1, read as the reverse complement.
CTCAGCTAGGCAAGAATCTGTCTGCACTTTATTCTAAACAGATTATAATTTATAAAGGGTTCATCTGCAGCACTATCTGAAATATTGCACATAAAAGCCTATTTAAGTGCATTTGTTTCCAAATTCTAGCCAGCATAATATTAAACATTCTATTTTTAAACCATATAAGTGACTGCTTCTGCCAGACAATTTCAACCGACTGTAACTTTTTTGCATTTTTTTTCTTTACTGTCAGTTGAAAATACATATGCCTACCATCTCTATTAAATTCTCATATCCATTAAGACATGAGATTTATGTAAAAGCCAAGCATTTTATTATCATAAGAATCATTTGCATGTTTTTTTGTGTGTGTTTAAAACACAATGCAGAGTTCAAAATTTTTCACTTTATACTTTAGGGCAAAATTTTAGTAATTTTAATAGCCACCTAATCCTTGAAATGACAGGAAAGTAGAGTACCAATGAGAATTTTGAAGTAGAAATGAGACAAATAAAAGGAACAAATGGATCTTTGCTTAGCTCAGAATAATGATTTATATTTACATATATATGATGGCCATAAAAATAATATAGAAACATAACAAAAATGTATAGGTTGAAATTAATCATCAAAAGCATTTTCAGCATTTTTTTTATAATTTAGTTTCCTTCTATATTGATTCTGAGAAACAACTAAATTAAGGCAGCTAAGCCACTATGCCTTTGCTATAAATTTTCTTAATTTAATTTTTATTATTTTTTTATTTAGAATTTTAAAAAATTAATCAACAGTCTACTCATGTTAAGGGATATGAAAATAGAAATTTTTATTCTTGATGTCAAAGTATTCTAATTAGATAAAAAGTAATCAACAGAAAATTTACTAATCAGAAATAAGAAATTACAATTCATATATAATAGAGAATATAAATGTTTGGTTTACTTCAATCAAATAAAGAACCTTAAAGATGAACTATTTAAATACTAGCTCATGAAATTTTTAAAGGAATTGGACAGTTTTCTTCACTCTGTATGGCATGTAATATACAGTATGATGCTGGGTATGTTATAGAGGCTAACTGATGCTTACTGATTTACCACGTATGGATATTATAAACACAAGAATTCAAAATTGGGGCAATAATAAGTACAGTTAAGTTATACATCTACTCTATAAAATAGATTATATTAAATTGAATTTAAGTTATTTTGTTTGACATAATACCACTGCAAAGCAATGTTCATAATTGCTTGGTTCCTACATTCAAGTTGTTTTAAAAGGTGATTAACATGCCTGGTTAGATAATATTTTTAATTTAAAGAAAGGTGAATTGAAGCTTAGAGACAATACATTGATAACCAGCACACCTTTGTATTTGTAGTTTCTCTTGAATGTTAGCAATATTGTAAGTCCCTTGAGGGCAGGGGCAATATTGCACTCCCACCATGCTCCAGCCGTGATTTATATAGCAAAAAAAAGTATGAGGAAAATAATATTTAGAGATGCTATGTTACATATGCAAATCATTTAGCTTCCTTAACATGTTGTTTCTACAGAGGACTGTAGTTTATTATGCCCTCATTTGGGGAAGCTACAGCAGTAAGTCCAAGGGATAGTTAATAAAAATTGGGGTACCCTGAATAGTTTACTTTCACTTAACTCTTTGAAGCATAAACAATAAACAATTTTCTGTTTTCCTTCCTTCCTTCCTTCCTTCCTTCCTTCCTTCCTTCCTTCCTTCCTTCCTTCCTTCCTTCCTTCCTTCCTTCCCTCTTCCCTGCCTCTCCCTCCCTCCCTTCCCTCCCCTTCTTTCTTTTTTTCTTTCTTTCTTTCTTTCTTTCTTTCTTTCTTTCTTTCTTTCTTTCTTTCTTTCTTTCTTTCTTTCTCTTCTTTCTTCTTTTTTTTTTCTTTCATCATTTCTATGTCTTTTCAGCTTATCTTCCACCCCTACTCTTCCACCTGGGTCAATAAGTCCCTTAATGATATCTCAGCAGATATTTTTAAATTTTAGTTGGTTTTGGTTGTTAAATTCTCTGGTTATGACTTTCAAAATAAAGTATAGGTTTCATATTAGATTCAAAGCTCATTTCTCACTAGTGTTGTCTGGATGTATGTCTCCAGTAGTCTTAGAGAAGAAGGAAGGGTCAAGGGCATGTGAAGCTCTTTCACACCAACCTCTCTTTCCCACCAACTTCTTTCCTTGGTGAAAAAGGCTAAGGAGAGGGGAAAGTATTAAATAAAACATATTTCTTTGTGTGAGTATTTGTGTCTCAGTAGGCCATCAGGTTTTTGGTTAGTTATAATAGAAATTGTGCAAAGAGAGGAGACATTAAGTTGCTGCCCATTCCACCCTTCATTTTGGTCATAATAACTGATCTAAGTCATTGTCTTTAGTCTTACAGGCCACAGCAGGCTTTGCTGATTCAGGCTCAAAAACCTGCCTCAAACATCAGTACATCAGTGGACACTGAGAAGAGTCAACTTTTTCAGTTTGACATCTAGAAAGAAGGCCTACTGGCACATTCCTAATATCCCATAAAGCATGTAATTGTCAGGTAAATGTGTAATGTGGCCTCTAAAACTTTAACTTGGAGGTAATGGGTCTGTTCTTTATAGGCAACGTTAACATCCATTTTCTGCACAACTTGGGAAACATACTTTGAAGGGTTTTTGTTACTAATCTTTGCCTGTCCATAGCAATCCTTTTATTGCTCACCCTGATCCCATGCCAATTTAGTGTCACATGTGCAATTTATTAAGACCAATGACCAAGCAGGCATCCTACTTGGGAAGTAAATAATTAGCCCTGCCTTATAGACAAGCAACTCTCCAATGACTGCTACATGCTATGATGGCAATGAGAATCAGTCAATATCCCTTCCTTGAGAATAACTTATTCTCATGATCTGTCCTCTCTCAAAATACCACCTTTGCCCCTATATCTCAACTGTAGTTTCCTAAATAGGTGGATGCAAGTGGGAGAGGATGGTTGTGACAGTTTTGCTGAAACTGTGCTTTTCATTAGTCTCAGGTCTCCCAGCTGTTCTATGAACTCCAAATGTAGAATACTGATTGTTTTCCTCAGGTGTGGGCTGTACTAGTCAGGTCTGTGAAAATAGTCTATTTCTCCAGCTTGGCAATCTGATTTACCATGTTCTGAAAATGTGATGCACATATTGTATTTGCCTTTTTTTCTTTTGCACACCCTTCATATTCTATTAATAATCTTTCTCACCACATTTAAACTTTATTTTATGTTTTCTAAAAAGTGCTCTTTCTTGTGAAGAATTGTTATTTGGAAGAATGTGGGAAGAAATTTTCAGAATTTTCTCAAACCTTAGTGTTTAAAGACTCACTATGATGCTTGTTAAAAAGAGAATCAAGAGTGCTATTCAAAGGGATCTGCTGCAGTGAGACTAAGGTAGAGAATAGGTGGGACTAAAATCTATTTCTAAATGGCAGCTTAAATAAGTCTGATAGAGATTAATAGACTATGACTTAAGAAACAAGAGTTTGTTGTGTTTCTAAATTTTAGCATATTTTAAAGGATACTGAGACTTTGTCTCAGTCAATTTAATGATCTCTAGAATTACATTCATAATATTTCTACTTTTTTATCTTATATATACACCAGAACATCGTAGAAAACAATTGAAAGTATTAGAAAAATATTATAAACTCTTTCATAGGAGATAACATAATTTGTTTTTAAATATCTTTATTGATTTCAGAGAGAGGAAGGGAGGGAGGAGAGAGAGATAGAAACAGCAATGATGAGAGAGTCATCATTGATCGGCTGCCTCCTGCATACCCACTACTTGGGATTGAGCCCACAGCCGGGGCATGTGCCCTGACTGGGAATCGAACCTCAAGCTCCTGGATCATAGGTCGATGCTCAACCACTGAGCCACACCCAGCCAGGCTGGGGATAACATGATTAAATGTAGATAAAAATAGCAATGAAAAATGTTTTCTAGCCCAGCTGGCATGGCTCAGAGGTTGAGCATCGACCTATGATCCAGGGGATTGAAGTTCATTTCCCCAAGAGAGTGCATGCCCTGGTTGTGGGCTCAATCCCAAGTAGTGGGCGTGCAGGAGGCAGCCGATCAATGATGACTCTCTCATCATTGATGTTCCTATCTCTCTCCCTCTCCCTTCCTCTCTCTGAAATCAATAAAGACATATTTTTAAAAACTGTTTTCCCTAAAATTTACTAGCAATTTGTGGCATTGACAGTAGAATATTTTGAGAACTGGAAGAAATAAATTTTAAAATATTGAAAATATTATTTAATATATTACACTCTATCAATGATATGAAATCTAAAAATTTCACAAAGTCAAGGGAAACTTTCTGGCATAAATCACACCTATTATAATATTTTAAGTAATTTGTAGGTGTATTGTACCCCTTAGTGAAGGGCACTTATTTCCCCCTGAAAATAGTTCTCTACACAAGAGTTTTGACAAATTCATGGGTATGACAAGTTAATGACCTATGAAATGCATTTTAAATAGTTTTAAACAACATTTTTCTTTTCAACTTTTGATTATTTAGAATTGTATCTCTTATTCTGTGTGACTTCTTTATGTTTCTTTAGAACTGTGATAGGCAGTTATACAGACATGAGCAGAGCACAGATGATGGGCCAGCTACAGAAGGTCATGAGGAAGGAAAACCTTAGATGCCTAGCAAAGGACAATTTTAGGGTGGAACCTCACCCCCAGGGGGGCCTTTTCTACTCTAGCATATTGCTGGCCATGTGGTTTGGACCCCCTGACATTTCCTACCTAGAGATAACATCTAGGCCTCACTTGTATTCCAGCTCCAGGCCCAGAAAAGCAGCAAAACCAGCCACGGCTGATCTCAGGACCAATTGCATTGAACAATGGCAACCACCCTGGTGCCAACCAATCAATAAGTGGAGACCACAACCCTGAAAGGACACACCTGGAAAGCTGCTGACTATTATGAGATCTTTCCCTGGGACCTCCCCTAAGATAAAACCATTAGGAAGGAGGACTTAGCACTCTCCCTCCTGGGAGCATGCCCATGCCTTCCCCTTCCCCTTCCTCTTCCCCTTCCCCTCCCCTTTCTTCCTCCCCCTCCCAAGCACATTAGTATTAGCTTCCTCACTTCCAAGCCCCAAAGGCCCTTCCTTTGCCTGTATAACTTGTTTCCTAAGCTCATTTCTTCTAGAAATTACTTCTTCCACCTCTGTAATTTTACCAAATTAATGTTCTGTTGCACTTTGGGTCTTGGCTCTTAATTTGGGTCCAGGTCTGGTCAGGCCTCACAGACCTACCACCTGCTGCTGTTCCTGCCACCTACAACAGAACCAGTTCTAGTTTTGTTCTTTGTTTTTGTTTTCATGTCTAGGATAGATTGAAATATCATGATAGATTAAAGAAAGAGAATTAGGAAGCACAAAAACTACTTTCTGGAACTGTTTTTGCAAACTTATAACATGCAATGTTATGCAACAAATTTAAAAAAATACTTGCTTGTCTAATTTTTCAGTTTACTAATCCACTTTACATATACTGTGTAATGTCATCCTCATAGCGCTCCAGGGGAAATAAGAAGGCAGGTATCAACTGGCCTCATTTTCCTGAAGAGAATGAAACTGGAGAGATAGATTGGTTTCTGTTTCTTAGTTTATAGTAGGAGAGTGTTCTATCAATATTACCTCTAATGCTTTTATCATTATGCTTCCATACACTTATTTTGTTTATAGATCAGGAATCATGTTTTTTCTTCATTGTCCTAAAGCATATTACTATGCACAACAGAGCATTTAAATGCTTACCAGCTTCATTTAGGGAAACATCAATATATTTCTCATGATAGCCCTTGATAGGAAGTTACCTGGAAACCACCCACACAGTGCAAATATCATTATCATTCTGATTAGTGTTTTCAGAATGAAACAAAAGGATGCAGACCTCTAATTGAAATGCATGGCAGCTACTTTTTAATTTTCAGTGAGATTTAAATTGTGGAGCTAAGCTCCAGGTGCTAGGAACGCACAAAAGGTAGTTTTTCTCCTTGAAGGTGGAAATTAATCTGGTTTATTTCTTCTGAGATATCTCACATGGCAGTGGGGAATAAGTGAGCAGAAAACAGGCCCCACTTAGCTCTTCAGTTCACAAGAAATAGCAGGAGGCAGAATAATCAAGCTAGAGGCAAGATGTTAAATTAGGAAAATGGCATAATATTCTGACTTCCTCACAATTCTATTTATTTCTCAAGACTTGATCTGTGTAGAGACAATTTTAAATATGTGAATGTTTGTGAGAGCTTATTTCAGGGATTCCTAAAATGATAATTCTCTATAATCTTTTCTTTTGTCTTTTCAGTTGAAAGAATAGATATTGTTATTTCTCCATACCTAATGAGGCATTTGGTTTAACAAAAAGATTTTGACCTTGCCTTTTTTCTCACCAAGGATTTGTTGGGATAAGCCTGGCAAGTTCACCTTTGCCCAGTGCAAGCTGAATAGTCAAATGATTCTTCTTAGATCAATTAGCTTCCAGACAGTACAATTGTGTTACTGGAGAATTACACTTTCCTGTCATTTTGGGGAGGGAGGTTCTCCAGGTGCTGCTGAAATAAGAATTTTTCAGAAATCCCCGTGGGAGGATAGAATGCAGAAGAAGGCTTTATTTGCATGAAGTTTTTATCTTGGGTTTCAAAGTCCCCTGCCCCTTAAGCCAGTCCTGGAAAAGGTGCTGCTGGAAATTCAGCAGAGCCAGAAGCAAGGCCAGTGTCCAGAGTATATGTTTCATGTTGCAGTCAGGTGTAGTTCAGCATTTAAGCTAATTCAAGTCTTTTAGTGTATGTGTGGAGTCCAACCTGGCTGTGTGCCATGTGGGCACAAGGGAGCACATCTACCCCCTGTCGCCACCACCACTGCAGAGCCAGGAACCCTGGGCACCTTCCCATGACACTCAGACCTTACTGGGCATGTGTCTAAACTACCTTTGTCTGGTCCCTTCCTTTTTTTCCTTTTTTGTTAAATAGTAACCAGGTTATCACAGCAGCATTAATTGGACAGGGAATTCCATGCACACTGGGTACTAAAGAAAAAATTACCTGAGATAGTGAAAAACACTTTATTTTTCACTTTTCAGGAACTGACAAAAAACTCCAACATATACCTTTAATGAGCTCCACAGGCAGATTGAACAAAACTTTACTGTAATGCTGCTGTCAGAATAACATGATAAATTCACAATATAGAGTTGTCACATCTTAGTGAAAGAAATATCCTCTAAATCACTGTTGTTCAAAATGTGATTCCCAGACCAGCAATATTTGCATTAGCTGGGAGCATGGTAGAAAGGCAGATTCTTTTTTTTTTTAATTTATCTTTATTATTGAAAGTATTACAAGTGTCGCCCCTTTTTTCCCCTAATTGACCCCTTCTTCTCCATACCCAGGCCCAGGCCTTTGTACTCACACTCCAAACCAGAGAGTCAGAATTTGCATTTTATTAATCAAGATTCATAGGAGATTCCATTGTTAAATATCCTAGAGAGACACACTGCTTTGAAAAAAAAAAACAACACATTCTAAGATACATAATTTGATGAACAGTGTAGCTGAAACTAATAGTATAACTAGTTAGCAAGATATTTTTTTAGTAATTTTGAAATGCATCTGTTTTTGAATCTATTATCAAAAACCAAATCTGCATGACATCAATTTCTTTAACTGATGTTCTAATAATCAAACTTATGTTTAACTTTCTATAAAGACTTCCTGTACAAAAAGTTATAATTATATTCCATTTGTAAGCAATGTATTTTGACTGACAGAAAAAAAATGATTTAAATACATTGATGAAAGTGAAACTGGTATATATATGTATTTATATATATGTATATATATAAAACGAGTGACTATAGCAACGTTTCTCAAGGCCTAACAGATGTAATTAAAAGTTAGTAGCAAATGTAACAAAATGCTCCTACAGATGTTCTAGAGGCCTTAAAATAGTTTTTCCCAATCATGGTCTTGGGATCAATGCATCAGAATCACCTTAGTTACATGCTGTAAATGCTAAGATTTGGGCTCCATCACAAGCCTAAAGTAGTTGAAGAAAAGCAGAGTTTGCCACCCCAAAATATGCCTTTGGGGATATTGATTTTAAGCTGATTATTTTTAAGAAACAATAGGCTCAGGAGAAGCCTTTGATGTTCCTCCGGTCTAAAGGAGTTTTCATAGAGGACCTGGTCTGGGAAGAGAGCTATCATCATAGTTAATACCGTATAGTTTAATAAAAACTAGGTGTAATAAGAAGGAACTAGCAAGGCCCATTTGTTCAAAGTTCTTTTTCTGTCCCATTGTTAAAGATGGCCCAGCAAACACTTGTTAACCAAATATTTGCTTTTTCATCTCCATGTGAATTGCCTTCCTACCCTTTGAAGTCCCAAAACACAAACATCCCTTCTCATTAGCTCAAGACGGTATATAAGCCTTAAATGCCCATTGCCTCCTTGAGTCTCATACAGCCCAGCATGTACATCCATAATAAATTTTGAACAGTTCCTCATGCTAATCTGTCTCATGTTAATTTGATTATTAATCCAACTAGAAGAACTTAGAAGGTGGGAGAAAAACGATAGTCTTTGGGTATGGGGTCCTTGAACTCTGTATTTTAACTTCCTGGTGATTCCTAATAGTATTTAATTTGACAGTCATTTACCTTAAAAATGTTTTATTGTTGTGTTATGAAAAAATAAATACATGTCCCAATTAAAAATAGTTGATTGAAAAATAATTAATTTTCTTCTCCAGAAAAGACTCACATATGTCTTTAAAGTATCTGAGAATACCACTTCAACAGGTAAGCCACCCTCTGCCTTCTATAGGAATTCTGATCCTTTGTGGTGTTTTCATTTTATGAACTTTACGGGAATACACTGCTCTGTGAATTCATACTGAGTCCTTTCCTTTTTACGGCAGCTATTCTTTCACAACCCTACCGTCAATTATGGATGAACACTGCAGGACCATTTTTAGAGGTATGCTACTCCACTTAGACAAAATATCTTTTAGAACTGCCACTTAAAAGGGGGGATAATACTATAGAAACATGGTTTTAGTACAAACTTTTTTCTCAAGTAATGTGACCTTGGGAAATATTATTTAACCCCTTTTAGCCCAATTTGCAATGTGGAAGAGCCAGACTAAAACATCCCAGATGTCACTCCTACTTTCAGAGTCTGTGATTCTAAATAAAATGCATTTAAATCTTGATCTTAAGCAAAAGTATTTTAAAAGAAATTAATTCTGTTAACTAAATAGAGATTATTTTTTCTATGTTTTTATAACTGATGAAAGAAGTTTTAGAAGATTCTTTTAAGATGATTTATTTTAGAAACTTTGGGTACATATTTCTTAGGTATCTCCATTTGAGCGACATATTTACATCCAATTACTGCTTGGGCATGTTTGCTAGTGTAAATTTCCCTGGAGCCAAAGATGTTGAATTCCTCTGATAGCCACATCTTTAGCAGTTCACATGAAGCACAATGGTGCAACCTCATAGCTATATACAACACAAGGCTTAGAGTATATTAAATTCGTTTACTTTAAAAAAATATTATGTATGCCTTCAAATTAAAAATCCCCCCAATAATCCAGTCACAGAGATCTTCTAAGGACAAAATTTTAGCAAATTCTTTCACACATCTCTTAATTTATTTTTCTGAATATTCTTCATGCTCTGGTCAGTGGTTAGTCACATGAGTTAGAGTCACCATATCTATAACTGCAAGTTAAATCAGCCTTATGTATACTGAATTTGAAATTGAGAGATTCAGTCATGTTTCTAAACTCTGAAAACTGTTTAGAAATTAGAGATGCCTTTTCCTTAAATCCCTACATAATGTGATTTTTTTGGAAAATTTTAATTGCAACATAGCTGTTAGGTATATATGTATTATATTTCCTAACTCTGCCACTGAAAGGGGTTAGGAGCAAAAATGTCCTTCTAATAACAAGCGTACTTAGAGCCCAGATCTTGATCTAAAGATCATTAAAAGGAACCAGGACCATTCTCAGTAATTCCTCATTTCAGTGCAGGGGGAATATATGTATTAAATGAACAAGGAGTGCCTGTATACTAACATTTTATATATTTATATTGTTATGTCCATAAGTCTAATTTTTTAAATATTTGTAAGTTCCACAATTATTGTAGTAGTTATCAGTGCCAACAGGTTCTCAAAACATTAGAAATATCATACATTTAGATCTTTGTAATTGCCTAAAGTTCAAATTCATTCGAAGTGTCTCGATGAAATGGATATTCTGTATTTTTCTAATCAATACGTATTTGGATGATAATTTCTAAATTCTGAAATGAGTAAGCACTAGAAACTTTTCATATAAATAAATGTAAATAAAGCATTCTTTCTATAGCTATTTAACATTTGAAAATTCTTCTGAAAAAAAAGAAAAGAATAACAAGGTGATTTGTAATCAGAAATCATTTTAATGATCACTCCTCTGATAATTTAATTAAATCTTCTTAGATTTTATTGGTGGGGGAAAATAGATAGACTGGAAACCACCAGACTTTCACATCAATTTGTTACACAGCTTTCAAGGAAAATTAGACACCGATATTTTGATATGCTTTTTTTTCTTCTTTTGAATATCCTAATAGTAGGGTAAATAAATATATGTGTTTAAAGTGAGAGAAAAGTGATAATAAAAAATGTCTCGAACAGAAAATCAGATTCATGTTTTTCTGAATCATGGCAATTGCCTCTTTTAATGATTGTAATTATGTGATTGCACTTATTATTGAGAAAAGTTTTAATTATTTTTGCTTTTGTTTTCTAATGAATATATATTTGTCTTCCATGTTTCTAATTATGTTTTGGAGTTTTGGGGTATAAACTTTGCCCTTCCTGCGTGGGCTTTCGTGCGTGAGCGCGCACACACACACACACACACACACACACACACACAGATCCACCCCATCCACCTGTACACACACCTCCACCACAACCAGTTCAGAAATATATTTTATAATTCAGGACACTTTCTCTTTGACATGTGGCAGGTTAGCCCTTTATTTCTATGATTTTTATAATCAGCCATTTCTATTTCAATGTGGTCATTGTTATGAATATGACTTCATTCTAGGAATTTACTGCTCATATCAGCTTTTCTTACTTACTGAAAATGTCTTTTGGTGAAGTTTCAGTTCAAATTCATAAATAGATATATTAAAAAAATATTCTCATGTTTAAGAATGATTTTATTTTATGCTTAGTATCAAGACGGAGTTAAACATAGGTTCTTTTTTCTCTAAATTTATATGCCTTAACGAGATAATTTCAACTTCTTAGAATACAAATAAAATCCAAATAAGCATTGTTGCTGATGATCATCTTTTAAAAACCTAATAGAAATGGGTGTTTGGTTGGGTACAGAAGGTAGTGGAAGATGATAGTAAAAAGGGATTGTTTTGTGTTGTTCTGTTGAGAAAAATGGTATCATTATATTTTGTTTTATTTTATTTTATTTTATATTTTATTTTATTTTAAATTCTTTATTTTTGTTGTTGATGCTATTACAGATGTGCCCATTCCTCCAACCCCCTTTGCCAGCCTGCGCCCAGACCCTGCCTCACCTTCCGTGTGGCCATCACCACACTGTTGTCTGTGTCTATGGGTTATGCATATATGATCTTTGACTAATCCCTTAAACTTCTCTTATCCAGCCCCCCTCCACCTTTCCCTCTGACAGTTGTCAATCTGTCCGATGTATCCATGCCTCTGTTTCTATTTTGTTCATTAGTTTATTTCATTCATTAGATTCCACATATAAGTGAGATCATATGGTATTTGTTTTTCCCTAACTGGCTTATTTTACTTAGTATAACACTCTCTAGTTTATCCATTCTGTCCCAAAGGGTAAGAAATCTTTTTCTATAACTATATAGTACTCCATGATGTAAATGTACCTTAGCTTTTTTATCCACTCACTTACTGATGGGTACCTGGGCTGTTTCCAGATCTTAGCTATTGTAAATTGTGTTGCTATGAACATAGGGGTGTATAAATTCTTTCTAATTGGTGTTTTGGGTTTCTTAGGATATATTCCTAGAAGTAGGATCACTAGGTAAAATGGCAGTTAGATATTTAATTTTTTGAAAAAACTCCATACTGTTTTCTATAGTGGCTCCACCAGTCTGCATTCCCACCAGCAGTGTATTAGGGTTCCCTTTCCTCCACATCCTTGCCTGCACTTGTTTTTTCTTGATTTGTTGAGGTAGCCATTCTGGCAGGTGTGAGGTAATATCTCACTGTGGTTTTAATCTGCATCTCTCTGATGATTAGTGACTTGCAGCATTTTTCCATGTGTCTATTGGCCATCTATATGTCCTCTTTGGCGAAGTGTCTATTTAGGTCCTTTGCCCATTTTTTTTTTTTTTATTGGATTGTCTGTCTTACTAGTGTTGAGTTGTATGAGTTCTTTATATTTTTTGGAAATTAATCTCATATCAGATGTATCATTGGAAAATAAGTTCTCCATTCAGCAGTTCCCCTTTAATTTGGTTGATGGTTTATTTTGCTGTGCAGAAGCTTTTTAGTTTGATGTAGTTCCATTTGTTTATTTTTCCTTTATTTCCATTGCCCTAGGAGACATATCAGTAACAATATTGCTACAAGAGATGTCTGAGGTTATACCGCCTATGTTTTCTTCTAGGATTTTTATGGATTTGCAACTTACATTTAAGTAATTTATACAATTTGGGTTTATTATTGTGTATGGTGTAAATTGATGGTCTAGTTTAATTTCTTTTTTTTTTTTTTGCATGTACCTGTCCAATTTTTCCAACACCATTTATTGAAGAGACTGTCTTTACCCCATTGTATGCTCTTGCCTCCTTTGTCAAATATTAATTGACCATAAAGGTGTGGGTTGATTTCTGAGCTTTCTGTTTTGTTACATTGATCTATATGCCTGCTCATATGCCAGTACCAGGCTGTTTTGATAACAGTGGCATTATAATATAGCTTGATATCAGGTATTGTGATTCCTCCAACGTTGTTCTTCTTTCTCAGGATTTCAGAGGCTATTCGGGGTATTTTATGGCTCTATATAAATTTTTGGAATATTTGTTCTACATCTGTGACATATACCATTGTTATTTTAATAGGAAATGCATTGAAGCTATAGATTCTTTGGGTAGTATGGACATTTTAATGATGTTAATTCTTCCAATCCATGAACACAATGTATGCTTCCCCTAATTTGTAGCACCTTCAAATTCTTCAGTACCCTATAGTTTTCCAAGTACAGGTCTTTTAACTCCTTGGATAAATTTATTATGAGGTATTTTATTTTGTTTTGTTGCTATGGTAAGTGGCATTGTTTTCTTAGTTTCTCTTTCTAAGAGTTCATTATTGGTGTATAAAAATGGCACTAATTTCAAAATATTAATTTTATATCCTGCTACTATGCCAAATTCATTTATTATATCCAGTAGCTTTTTGGTGGAGTCTTCAGGGTTTTCTATGTACAATATCATGTCATCTGGTATGAATATGACATGAATAGTGACAGTTTTATGTCCTCCTTTCCAATCTGGAAACCATTTATTTCTTTTTGACTAATTGCTATGTCTAGGATTTCCAGTACTACATTGAATAAGAGTGATGAAAGCAGATATCTGTGCCTTGTTCCTGATCTTAATGAAAACATTTTTGGTTTTTCCCATTGAGTATGTTGACCTTGAGTTGTCATATATGGCCATTATCGTGTTGATGTATGTTCCCTCTAGTCCCACCCATTTATGATGTCATAAATTTAGGATTTTATCAAATGCTATTACTGCATATATTGATATGATCATGTGGTTTTTAACCTTCATTTTGTTTATGTGATGCACCATGTTTATTCATGGCCAATATTGTACCAACCTTGCATCCCAGGAATAAAACCCACTTGATCATGGTGTATGATATTTTTTATATATTGCTAGATTCAGTTTGCTAATATTTTGTTTTTGGCACCTATATTCATTAGGGATATCGACCTATGTTTTTCTTTCTTTGTCATGTCTTTATCTGGTTTTAGAATTAGGATAATGCTGGCATTGTAAAATGGCAAAAGAATTTTCCCTCCTCTTGTATTTTTGGGAATAGTTTGGGAAGGATAGATGTCAGTTCTTCTTGTAATGTTTGGCAAAATTCACCTTTGAAGCCATTTATTCCAGGACTTTTGTTTGTTGGGAGTATTTTTATTACTGCTTCAGTTTCACTAGTTTTAATCTGTATATTCACATTCTCTGATTCTTCTTGATTTAGTTTTTGAAGATTGTATGTTTCTAGGAATTTATCTATTTTATCCAGATTGTCTAGTTTGTTGGCATATAGTTGTTCATATTTGTTACAATCCTTTGTATTTCTTTGGTATCAGTTGTTACTTCTCCTCTTTCATTTCTGATTTTATTTATTTGGGTCCTCTCTCTTTTTCTTGATGAGTCTGGTTAAAGATTTGTCAATATCGTTTATCTGTTCAAAGAACCATTTCTTGGTTTCATTGATCTTTTGTGGTGTTGTTTTAGATTCTATTTTGTTTATTCCTGCTCTCATCTTTATATTTCTTTCCTCCTACTCTGAGTTTTGTTTGTTGTTTTTTTCTAGTTCCTTTAAGTGTAAAGTTAGATTGTTTATTTGAGGTTTTTCTTGTTTCCTAAGGTAGGTATATAATGCTGTGAATTTTTCTCTTAGGGCTGCTTTCACTATGTCCCATTAATTTTTGGCTGTTGTGTTGTAGTTTTCATTTTTTGCCAAGGTAAATTTTGATTTCTTGACTGATCTCATTGTTAATCTATTCATTGTTTCATAACATGCTATTTAGCTTCCATAACTTTTTGTGTTTTTCAGATTTTTTTCCAGTGGTTGATTTCTAGTTTCATACCATTATGGTGAGATTAGATGCTTGATATTATTTTAATCTTCTTAAATTGTTCAGACTTGTTTTATGTTCTAACATGTGGTTTATCTTTGAAAATATTTCATATGTACTTGAAAACAATATATATTCTGCTGCTTTGGGATGAAATGCTCTAAAGACATTAATTAATTTCCTAGTGAGTCTTTTAAGGCTACAGTTTTCTTGTTGATTTTTTGTCTGGAACATCTATCCATTGATGTAACTAAGATGTCAATACGTCCTACTATCTATTACTGTGTTACTGTCTCTCCCTTTATGTCCATCAAGATTTGCTTTGCATATTTAGGTGCTCCTATGTGGGGTGAATAAATGTTTACCAGGCTTATATCCTCTTGATGAATTACTTCATTTATTATTATGTATTGTCCTACTTTGTCTCTTACTATAGCCTTTGTTTTAAAATCTATTTTGTCAGATATAAATATTGCAAATCCAGCTTTTATTCTCCTTCTCCTCCTCCTTCTTCTACTTCTTCTTCAACCAGGCCTGGTAACATTTCTTTTACTACTCGTTACGTGGTAACAAATTCTTTTAGCTTTCTCTTTCTCTGGGAAGCTCTTTATTTCTCCTCTAATTTTAAATGATAGCTTTACTGGGTAAAGTAGTCTTGGTTGTGGGTCCTTGCTTTTCATGAGTTTGAATATCTCATGCCAATCCCGTCTGGCCTAGAATGTTTCTGTTGAGAGATCAGCTGACAGTCTTATGGGAGCTCCTTTGTAACTTATTAACTGCTTTTCTCTTCCTGCTTTTAAGATTTTCTCTTTGTCTTTAACATTGTCACTTTAATTATAATGTGTCTTGATGGATGTTTTGGGGTTCTTTTTGTTTGTGACTTTGCACTTCCTAGACTTATGTGTGTTTTTACTTCACCATTTCAGGGGAATTTTTTTCAGTCATTATTCCTTCAAATAGGTTCTTAATACCTTGCTGTCTCTCCTCTTTCTGGAATTTCTCTATGTGGATATTTTTAAGCTTCATGATGTCTCAAATTTCCCTTAAACTATCCTCATTCTTTTTAATTCATTTTTCTTTTGGCTGCTCTGGTTGGGTGTTTGTTTCCACCTAGTCTTCCAAATCACAGATTCAATTCTCCACTTTATTGAACCTACTTTTTATTTTTTCCAGTGTATTCTTGATGTTAGATGTGGTATTCTTTATTTCTAACTAGTTCCTTTTCATGGTTTCTATGTCCTTTTTCATGCTGTTGTAGTTCTGTTTCTTGATCTTCCTTAAAACCATTACTTTGAGCTCTATATCTGATAGATTGGTTGCCTCTGTTTCATATAGCTCTTTTTCTGCACAGTCCTCCTGTTCTTTCATTTGAGAACTGTTTATTTGTGTCCACATTTTGTCTCTCTCTTTGTGTTTGTTTCTATGTATTAGATAGATCTGCTATGACTCTTGGTGAGGTGGCCTTATGTAGTAGGTGTCCAGTGGTCCACAATGGTGTGGTCTCCTTGATCTCCTGAGCTGGGTGCTCTAAAATGTCTCTTGTGTGGGTTGTGTGGGCCATCTTGTTGTAATTGAGTTGTGATTACTGTTGGTCTATTTGTGCATGAAATCAACCCTCAAGCTGACTTCGAGGCTCAATCCTGACTATGATGTGTGAGCTGCTGTGCAGGTACAATCTCTACATGTCTTATTCTGCAAATCTTTCATTATAAAACTCCTCTTCAGCTAGCCCTCAGGTGGTGGTTATTCCAGGTGAATGTTCCTCAATTTAGTCATATTTCCAGTTTTGTCCTGGGAGGAGGTGAGTGGAAGATCCACCAGCTCTGCTGCCATCTTGAAGGTCTCAAAGGAATTGTTAAGTAATATGGTTTTTCACCATCCCAGGAAGAATTTAGTGATGTAGAAGTGGGAACAGTCATGCATGCAATCTATGCATCATCACAAAATTGTGGTTTGTGAAGTTTAGTTTTTTTGTTTCAACTTAACTAAGTCACCGGGCACCTACGTATTTGGGTAAACATTATACTTGTTATATCTGTGAGGTGTTTCTGGATGAAATTAACATTTGGATGGGTAGATGAGTAAAGCAGATTGCCCTCCCCAGTGTGGGTGGGCTTCATTCAATCCCTTGAATGCCTGAATAAAAAAAAAGCAGAGTAAGAGAGAGTTTGCTTTCCCTTTCCGATTGTCTCGAGCTGGGACATTGGTCCTCTCCTACCTTCAGACTCCTACTCAAACTGTAATTTACACCATGGACACTATTGCTTCTTTCAGTCCTTGGAACTTATACTGGAATTTACACCATCAGCTCTTTGGGGTATCCATTTTGCCAACTGCAGATCTTGGAACTTCTCAACTTCTCAGTCTCCATAATTATTTTATACAATTTCTTATAATAAAGTGCTTTCATATATATACTTTCATATAACTATTAGTTGTATGGTTGGCTTCCCTGGAGAACTCTAATACATTGTTATTTATTACCTGGTTTGTTTAAGTAGGAGAAAGTGCTCCTTTAGAAGTCACATTGTGAGCAACGGTCAATTGTGAATTCTATTGGCTTCCTTTTTGGGATGAGATGGGTTCAGTCTTACAAATACTTGTAGGGTGGTAAAGTATTTCGTTGCCATATTAATTAATTAAGTTAAAGTTACATATGTATTTAAGTGTTGAATTTCTCAAGAACTAGTGATGTAGTAATGAGTTTCAAAAAAGTGGTAAAACACAAATGAACATTCCATATCTAACATGTAGTAGTATTTAAATGGAAACTGTTAAAATATTACTAATTTCATCCACTTACTTCATAATTAAACTCTATAGCATTTAAATACTTTTGATTATATATGAGGAATAAAAAATAACTCATTGCAAAATGTGATCTTCTGTGGTTCCTTGGGAGTAAGAAATTATGTAATAGATAGTTTGCAAGAAAAACCCTGCATTTACCTCTGTATCCACATACCTTCATTTGCAGTTCCTCCCATGAAAAGATGTCTATTTCCCAACCCCTTGAAATTGGGTTTTAGCCTTCTCTCTCAGAACACTGAGACTACCATCCAAACAAGTTCAGGCTAGCCTATCGGATGAAGAGAAACTCTTAAACGAGTAATGAGTTGTCAATGCTGAGGACTTCTCAGACATATTAGCCAACCCCAACTAACCTAGCAGCTAAACACAGAAGCATGGGATGGCCCAATTGAGATCAGAATGGCCTAGGTCAGCCCAAAACAAACTGTCAATCTATAGAATAGTAAAATAAATAAATATTTGTTGTTTTATTCCATTACAGTTTGGCCTCTCTGACAGTGCAGTATTATCAGTGGTAAATGGTATTGGGTATAGAGGGGACTGCTACACTGACCTGGTACCAAGACACAGTCCTTATTAAACAGATGTCAGAGGGAAAAAATGTCCCCTATACTGTTATGGTGCATTTAGAAGGATTAGATATAACTTTTTTTAGTCAAAGACTAATTTGATGCAATTTAATTAAAAGGAATTCAATTAATACATTTAATTACAATTTAAATACACAAGATGTTTAATTGTATGGAAACTGTGCAAAATAAAAGAGAGAGAAAGAGAAAAATAGATGCAGATGCCAAGATGGATAAGATGGATGAACAATATATTTGGGAAGAAAATTTCCTGAAAATATTCTGTAATAGTTAGAAAACAGAAATTTTATATTTTAAAATTGACAATTTATGAAAAATGTGATCAAAGATGAAGTTACTAGATGATAAAAAAGGGTTTACAAAAAAAAAAGATTGCAGTATTTTTTTGAGTGCCTTTAACATTGGAACTAATAGCAAAATAAATATTAAAATAGTTGTGGTGCTTCAATTAGAAAATTTTCTAACATAATTCCTTTACTATTGTTCTGGAAAATATTTGAAAGAAATAGAAAACATTATTTTCAGATAATATGATTAAATATTTAGAAACATTAAAGAGTCAATAAACTATTGCAAGCAGTATAAATTTCAGTAAGGCAATCACATACAAATGAATATACCACAATTTGTATATACAATTAAAACTTAATTTTAAAATATATTGAAAATCTTATAATATTAGGTGACATTAGACAGACCCTGTTCTAGGTGTTTTATATAATGCATAGGTCTTAAAATAGCTATTATTACCCTCAAGTTATAGGTGCAGAAGTTGAGGCTCAAGGAAATTTAATGGGCCATCACCACATAGCTATTGATGGGGCCACGAGATTCCTTTTCCCAGCAGATTGATTCTAAAATGTATTCTTTGAACTTTCTATTCTGTGTCTCTTGATCTCAATCACAGAAGCAGCACAAAATATGAAATACAAAAGCCAAACTTAAGGACTTTGGAAGATTTATGAAGAACAAAATACAATTGTTATATATAAAAGCCTGACTGGAAGCATGCAAGGCAGAAACCATAGTGTTTTTGGGTTAATTTTCTTATTCTGACAATTTTCTCAGTGATGGGTATATTTATTAAGCACTTAATAAATCTTTGTGAATATATACGCTAATAACATTTAATATTATAGAGATATAGGAAAACAGGCATTCCCATTTGCTGTTGATGGGGTGTAATTTGTATAGCTTTATAAAGGAAAATTTGATATTAATGTTTATAATTAAAAATGTTTCCCTGGCCTGTATGGCTCAGTGGTAAAAGTGTTGGCCTGCACACTGGAAGGTCACTGGTTCAATTCTTAGTCAAGGGCATGTGCCTGGGTTGCAGGTTCAGTCCTAACCTGGTAAGGGGGTGTCCGGGAGGCAACAAATCAATGTTTCTCTCACATCAATGTTTCTCTCTCTCTCTTTCTCTCTCTCCATCCCTTCCACAGTCTCTAAAAAAATCAAAACCAATGGAAAAAATATCCTCAGGTGAGGAGTAACAAAACAAAACAAAAATGTGTGTACTCTAACCAGAAAATTCTCTTTTAACATTTTGCCTTACATAAATATTTTACACCATGTAAGAGTGCTTTTGACACCAAAAAACTGAAAACTTGATAAATCATTCCTTAAAAACAGGCGCTTATGTTGCTCACATATAACTGGACATAGAAAATATTTGATGTTGGTAAGGTAGTTTGACAAAGAAACTGGTTCCCAGACTACATCATTCTTCCCTGATTTCCTAAGCTTCTTGTGCTTTCTTCCTGTACTTGTATCATTATGGCTTCAATATGTGAAATTCATCTACAGGTATCAAGTCTACCTGATACCAGAAAGGAAGAAAGAAAAAGGGGAAGCATCAGTGCACAGTCATTTCACACCCATCACTTTTATTCAAAGTATGATATCTTTCTGAGAAGCTTCCCGCAGATTTTATGTTAAGTCTATATGTTTACAAATGAGTCATTCTAAATGTGAGATGATAGAAAAGAATTTTATCTGGCTTTCTGTATTCTTTCGATACCGTGTGCCACACTCTCACAATGAATGCTGAAATGCATTTGTAAAATAGCCATGTACCATCTATATGATTTTTTTAAAAAGTTAGAAAAACATCTAAGTACCCATGTGTAGGAAATTAATCATATGGCCATGTGTTGGAAAGAGAGGAGAATGAAAAAGTAGGAGATGCCTCTCATTATACACCTTAGCTTTGGGCAAAGTGTTGAAGTAGCTGTTCATACCTCTAATTATTCTGGAGATAGAAAAAGTCTAAGCTTGGGAGAATACTGTAAAATATTGAAATGCATAAAAATATTCTCATATTAGTTATGTTTTAAAATATACTTCTTTTGACTAAACTGAAGACATCCACATTTTTGCTCTCAAGACTGCATGCATCAGTGATCTAACAATCTGAGAGACAGTTTGGTCCAGCCTTCAGAACATGGCCTAAAGATCCAGTGTCACAAGCCACTGCAAATAGGGGATTGAGACCATTAATAAAACATTGATATACATACTTTTTCTGTTCCTTTCCTTATCTTCCTCATCCCCAAAATTGATTTTTTTAGTTAGACAGGTTTTATAGGTTAACATGCTTGCCTATCTGTATATTTTATTTTGTATTTATAATCACAGTATTTACTACTTTAATATTTATGAACCAAATAGAACAAAAAGACATATAATGTCCCATTGCTACTGTTTTAAAAGATTAAAGATTTTTTCCACATATATAAATATTTTAACCCAAACTGAACTAGTCATAGAAAAATAAATTCCTAAATCCATATCTTAACAACATAAATTGATAGTAATCTGAGTCATGGTCCATTAAGTGTGATTTATGCTTCTCATTAAATTTGGCTATAACAATATTTTTTTCTGCAAAGAACAGTTAATAGCGAATAAGTTTACTCTGAAGAAATTTAGATTCTCTATAAATAACACTTCTATGGGATTTCAGCACTTCTGCTTCTGTAATGCTAATTAGTAGACCAAATCATGGTATGTGTTGAAATCTCTAACAAACAACTTGTTTAATATTCTTTGATACAAACTAAAGCAATGGGAAGAAGTTATAAAGAGCTGTCCAAAATCTCATTAAAATCCTGAAATCAAAAGAGCTTAAGTTTGGGGAAAATATAAACAAATATTTCTGAAATACATTTGCTTTTTTTAATGAATAACATGATCCTTACACCACTGTTGTCTGAACATTGCAGATATTTATCACAAGGAAAATTTAGCAAACTATAGAGTCATACTTAATACAGTATATTGTGTTATGATTTCAAAAATATTAATTCTCCTTAGACCCTTCTATGGGAGTATTTTATTTCCCCATCCTGTGGATATTGCATTTGGCTACATGACTCACTTTGATCAAAAGGATGTTAGGGGATGGGACACAGGAACATATCCAAGCAGAGGCTTTCTCTTTACTTGCATGGATTGGTTTATTCTCACTTGCTTCCCTGTCCACAGACATGAGAATTTCGTATCTCAGCTAGGGTATGCTTTTTCAGCTTGGATCTAAACATTGTTAGAGCCAAATCACATCTTGGAGGCAAAACTTATTGAACCCAAGAGGCCCAGAAGAGTCAATAGAGAAGCCGCTGATCCATAGACCTGCAAGCACGAAACTGGCTGTGCCTTTAAACCATTCATCCCCCATGGTGTTGGCTGTGCTGCATCGCTACGGCCAAAAGGTAACTTACACAAATGGAGAGCAGGTAGAGAAATGGGGGGGGGGGGAGAGGAGGAGAAGGAGGAGGAGGAGGAGGAAGAGGAAGAGGAAGAGGAAGAGGAAGAGGAGAGGAAGAGGAAGAGAAGGAAAAGAAGAAGAAAAAGAAGGAAGGAAAGAAAGCTAAATGAGACATTTGACTAATGTGTGAAACCTGTTCATATGTGGTAATGGAGCCTATAAGACAAAATAAAAATTGAGTGTTTTGGAAGCTACATTATTTATTATCTATATTAGAGTTTAATTTTGTAAACATAATTTATCTCTGATGGTGTTTAAATGTCTTTATTTATCATCTGAAGTTTTGTAAAGGAGCCAATTAGTCACAGAGACAGGCTCTGTGTATTATTATATAGCTTGTCCACTTAATGTAACTTTGTAAAATGAAGTCACTGATTCAGGTTGCCTATTTATTCACCAGCATAAAATCTGTTTCCCTTGGTAGTGCTAATAATAACACAACAACCCTCCTAGGGAGACAAACAGATTGTGCAGAGTTAAAGGGGGCTGCAAACACTATTATATCCTACTGAAATATACTAAAGGAAAAGTTATCTGGTGATAAATATTTTCATTTTAAAGTCTGAAGAAACATTCTATTCTATTTTATTCACATGCAGGTATTGTTTACTCTCTCAAAAGCCTCTTTATTTAGTTTATTGAATCAGTCACTAAAATTTATGAATTTACAGATAAACTTTAATTCTTTTAGTGGCCACCAGCATGCCTACTTGAAAAGTTCATCACATTTAAAGAATAATAAGAAGGCTTTGATATGCGCAAGTAGAAAGTTGCTTCCATTCATTAATGCTTCACTCATAGTAACTAAAATGTCAGCTTTATAGCATTTGTAATTAGATATTTTTCTGTTTTAAATGCTGCTTAGATATATTATCTTACAAATATTTAAAAATTAAAAGGGAAGAGTGCTAACCTATACTTTTTAAAATAAATATATATTTATATGTACATATATATGCTATTTACAATAAAATGAAAACCATTTATTTGGAGACATTTTATACATGTAAAATATAAGATAGTTTATGTATACATATCTTTGGAAATAAAACAAGACACTTCTGAACAATTCCTGGGACAAAAAGGATCTCAAGGAAACTTCAGAATTAGTAAGCTGCTCATAAAAGGGAGCTTAGAGGTCAATTTAAAGCTTTAAACCCTGATATTAGAAAGAAGAAACTAAAAATTAATGATCTAAAATTTCTGCAAAGCCAAATATGGCAAAGTAAATATAAATGAATGTAAGTAGAAGATAAAAATTTAAAAGTAGAAATCAGTGAAATAGAAAATAGGTAATTATAAATATTCAATAAAGTAAAAATTTTATTTTTGAAAATAATAAATCTCTTGCAAGACCGCTCAATTTAAAAAAAGAATGAAAACATTTCCAATATCATAGATAAAATGAAGAAAGTCTACAGATTCTATATAATAAAAAGGATATAAAAGCATACTATACTAAACTGTTTATCAATGTTTATTAAATTATAAAATTAAGAATTTTCTGAAAGACAATAAGTTTAACCAAAAAAATGTGAATTTCAAATAGTGCCATATATATATAAAAGAAATTAAAATCATAATCGAAACATTTTCATCATAAAAACTTCATGAGCCCTAGCCATTTTGGCTCAGTGTTTAGAGCATCAATCTGAGCGCTAAAGGGTCTCAGTTCAATTCTGATCAAAGGTCGGGTCAAAAGCCCTTACCTTGGTTGCAGGCTGGATCCCCAACCCTGGTCAGGGTGTGTGTAGGAGGCAACCAATCAGTGTCTCTCTCACATCGATGTTTCTCTCTCTCTCTTTAGCTCTCTCTCTCTCTCTCTGTCTCTCTCTTTCTCCCTTTCACTCTCTCTGAAAAGCAATGGAAAAAATATCCTTGGATGAAGATTAAACAAAAAACAAAACAAATCAAACTTCATATAAGATGACTTTGCTGGTGGATTTTGTCCAACATTTAAGAAAGAAACTGTACAGAACCCCCCAAAAAAATCCTTTTAGAAAAAGAGGGGAAATTTTGTATAATAAGAGTATAACCCTAATTCCCAAACCTGACCAAACAAGAAAAATACAGACCATTTCATTAATGTAAATGGAAACATCCTTAATATAATTTTAGCATATTGAATGCATTCATATATACAAATAACATATTGTGTAAAATAATATTTTTACCATGATTGTAGTATTTCTAATTTTCAAAACATTTTCAATTAATTAATACACCACACTATTACAGAATAAAGAGGAAAAAAACAAGTGATTATATCAAGACATTTTCGGGATTATATCAGTTAATAAAAATGGAAAGTAAGGAAAGATTAGAAAGCTAAATAAACTAGTCCGTGCTCTATGCCAGTCAATTTGACCTATTAAAGAAGAAGAAAATGAAAAGAGAATAAAATTTAACACCTACTCATAATCAAACTGATGTTTTCAAAATATGTAAATAATATCATACATATAGGTAAAATATCTGGGCATCTCTGGTGAATTTTGCAAAGCTTTTACAGGAAAATTAATATTAATTTTCACAAACTCTTCCAAAAAAGAGGGGAAGCAAGAACATTTCCAAACTTGTTCTATAAAGTCAGTATTACGTTTACACTAGAGTCAGACAAAGCTATCACAGGAAAAGAAAACTACATAAAAATATTCCTTATGAATATAGTTATAACATTTTTCAACAAAATACATGCAATCCCAAATCAGCAAGGCTAATTATACATCAAGACTAATTAGATATTATCCCCAAATAGCAAGGTTTAACATTCTAAAATCAATAAATATAATATATCTTATAGTAGAATAAAGGGAGAAAAATACATGCTGTTCTCGATAGAAAGAGTATCATATAAAATACAACACTAATTCAGCATAAAAACATTTAACACACTAGTAATAGAAGGTAATTTCCTCAACTGAGAAAGATCATCATCAACAACAAAAAAACAACATCAAATTTAGAGGTGAAAAATCAAAATGTTTCCCTCCACTCAACAGTAAGAACAGATAGGACATCTATGATTAGACTTGAGATTTTAGGTAGGAATATTATGCAAGAAAAAGAAATTTTTAAAAATCAGGTTGAAAAA
Organism: Miniopterus schreibersii; assembly: GCF_964146895.1. Lineage (NCBI taxonomy): Eukaryota > Metazoa > Chordata > Mammalia > Chiroptera > Miniopteridae > Miniopterus > Miniopterus schreibersii. The sequence goes on along the minus strand of NC_138101.1, from coordinate 94,233,136 downwards.
GCAGAAGCAAAATTATGTTTATTCACTGATGACATGATCTTGAATATAGAAAAGCCCAGGATATCCACTAAGAATCTACTAAAACTAATAAATAAATTCAGCAAGAATTCAGGATCCATGATCAATATGTAAAAATCATTTGCTATACTAGCAATGAACAATCAAAAAAATTAAAAATGATTTATTTCACATAAGTATCAAACATTTGTAAGAATGGGCTTAATAAAAAAGTATAAGACATACTCAAAACTACAAGACTTTCTTGAAAATAATTAAACATCTATCTAAACAGAAGATATCTCATGTGATTGGATTAGAAAATTTAATATTATTAAGTTGCAAATATTCATCAAATTGATTTACTGATTTAATACACTCTCTATATAAAGTTCTATCTGACTTTGTGTAGAAATTTAAAAGCTGATTCTATAATTTAAATGGCAATGAGCATATCCAGTGACCAAAACAATCATGAAAAAGCTCAGTGTTATAAGGTTCACACCTGTGAATTTAAAAACTTACTATGAAGCTATGGTAATCAAAACAGCATAGTAACAACATGAGAGTAGTTACAAAGATCAATGGAATAGAACTGATAGGAAAAAAATTGACTCCTATGCTTATGATCAGTCAGTTTTCACCAGAAGTGTCAAGACAATTTCATTGAGGAGAAAAGAGTCTATTTATCAAATGGATGGATTGGGACCCTTACCTCACACTATATTAACAATATCTCAAAATGAATCTATGGATCTAATAATAAGATAAGAGCTAAAACTATTAAAGTTTTAGAAGATAATGTAGGGGTAAATTTTTGTGACCTTGGCTTAGGAAATTATTTCTCAGATATAAAAACAAAGATATAGGTGACAGAAGACAAAATATGTAAATTTTGAGCTGCAAATTAACTATTAAGAAAGTAAAAAGTCAACCCATAGAATAAGAGGAAATGTTTGCAAATATAGATCTGATAGTGAGCTTATGTCCAGAATGTATAAAGAAATCTTACAACTCAGCAATAAAAGAACAAATAATTCAATTTATAAAAAGAGTATAGAAAATAGGAAGGAGTGATGTCATCAATATGGCATAAGAAGAAGTCTCAGATCTTGTTCCCTCACAGTGACACCAATTTAACAACAATATAAGGATTAAATTACCTTAATGAGGTAACTACAATCCATTTAAGAAGGTATAGTATCCATTGGAGTGCTAAGAACGGCTGCACTGAAAAGAATAAGAAGAGCAAGTTCACTTTACCCAAATCAGTCCCACTCCAAAGCTGTATAGCTCAGTGCCTGAAGAGATCTTCTCAGCTTGCAAACCTTCCCCTTGCGGAGGGAGAAGCGGGATGAATGCCAAATGTCCCTGGCCTTTCAGTGCATTTCCAGAGATACCAGCTTCTGTCTTGCCTTAGCTGAGCCCTAAAAGAACCAGCATAGACTGGGCACCTGGTTCAGCTAGGAACAAAGAAAAGGAGCTATGGACTGCCTGTGACTGGCATGACTCTGAGACTAGGAGACTGTGCAGAGCTGAGGGAGGGATGAGTGGGGCATGTCTCCATCGCACAGGTCTTACAGTGCACTGCCCGATTAGCTGGTTTCTGTTTTACCTCACACTGATAGAAGTCATAGACACCAGAGGGAGTAAGAGATTATGAGATCTTGAAAAAAAAAAAAGGGTGGGGGAAGGACTGGACATCTAGGACAACTAGGAACAAAGGTCCAGAATCTCTAGCCAGACTTGTAAAGGTTTTTCCCAGTCAAAGCCAGTCCATATATATTAGGAGAGATGGCTGTTTCTTCAAATGGGCAGACACCAACACAAAGCTACAAGGAACATGAATATTCAGGAAAATATGACATGATCAAATGAACAAAATAAATATCTAATTGCCAACCCTAAGAAATGGAGATTTATGAATTACTGACAAAGAATTCAAAATAATTATCTTTTAAAAAACTCAGTGATTTATAAAAGAATACAGATAGAAAACTAAATAAAATCAGGAAAATGATACGTGAATGAAATAAGAATATCAATGAAAAAAGAGAAACAATTAAAAAGAACAAAACAGAAATTCTAGTTTATATTCCATAAAATGGTAATCAAAAGACAGCAAGGGTGACTATATTTAGACAAAATAAAAATTCAAAAATTAAATTTTTAATTCAGAAATTGTCACAAAAACAAAGAAGATCATTAAAAGGGCCAATTCATCAGGAATATAACAATCATAAATAGATATATTTCCAACATCCCAGCACCTAAATATATAAAAAAAATATTTACAGTCTGAAGGGAGAAATAGACAGTAATAACTAAATAGTAGGACACGGTTACTCTACTTTCAACAGTAGATAGCACATCTAGATAGAAAATTAATAAGGAAACAGTGGACTTGAACACCACTAGAGTACAAATGAATCTAACAGACAGGTGGAACGTTCTACTCAATAGCAGCAAAAACCACATTCTTCTCAAGTGCACACGGAATAATCTGTGATAGATCAATCACATGTTAGGTTACAAAACAAGCCTTAACAAATTTAAGAGGATTAAAATAATACAAAGTCTCTTTTCTGACCACAGTGGAAACTGGACATCATTAACAGAAGGAAAACTGGAAAATTCACATATATGTGGAAATTAACACACTCTTAAACAATTGAGTGAATGTATTTCTGCCAACACCTTGATTTTAGTACATCTCGGCTTTTTTATTTCTAAACTGTAAGATGATACCTTTGTTTATTTTAGCCACCAAACCTGTGGCAATTTGCCACAGCAGTAATAGGAAACCAATACAGAGTTACTAGTCATTTATTGTCACATTCTGGTGTTATGGACAATTTCTGCAGTAAATCCAGCATACTATCACCTGCAGTCAAAAGTCTCCACAGTATAAAAACTGAGAAAGCTCCCATCATGTGTTAGGTCCCATTATGGAAGGATGGGCTTTTCTATTTAAGAATTTGAATTCTTTGTATGAGCTTTAATTTCACAAATCTCCTGTGTATAGAAAATAAAAACAACATGAAGGTTCTTTATTCCAAAATGCAATGTACCAGAGAGTGGAGAACATAATTTTATTTTGGCAAATCCAGTAGCTATAGTACATTGGGCCATCCCATTAATTAACAAAAGAGGTTAGGATAGACATTTTGGTATGCATATGGTACCCGAATGTGCTGAGAACCTCAAAAGCAGCTTTTGAAGTCATCCATAAAAAAATGGATGGTTGTATATTTCATATTTAAGTCTGATACCCAAGAGCTTCACTCATATCTTTACCCATTCACTATTGGGCTTTGCAGCTGGTGAAAAAAAGGAACTTTGTTTTGAGGATTTATAATTGTCCAGTGTCTTGAGTGACAATCTTCATGGGCCCATATCAAAACATAGGATTGCTGCAAAATAATGTATAGCATAGCATGCTTTAGAAAATTATGAAACATGAGATAGGTAGAAAACCATTGTAAGGCTCCTACTGTGTGGGAGACTTTTCCATTGCTAGGCTCCTGAAATATGGACAACTATCTGGCTCCTATAGTACATGGAAGCCAGCAACATCCACCACCTAGTAGCTTCCACCAGTAACTCTCACAGAGTGCCTCTGGTAAGATATATCCCCTTGAGCTGCTTTCTGTAGCAACCTAGAACGTGAACTTGCATGAATTTCCACTGGAGTGGCACCCAGTGACTTCTCTGCCTTTCACTGTGTCATGTTTGTGCCCTCACCATCACGGCCTAGATCCCAGGTGGAGTAGGGAGCTGTTCCTAGGGCACTCCCTAGTATAGTGAATGCTCATTACATCTGCTGTTCCTGTTCTTCAGATCTCTCTTTGCTTCTTACTGGTCAATTCTTTATTTCTCCAATCCCCCTTTAATGTTAATAATTCTTTATGTTAAACTTTCTCTGTTCAAATTACTGTGTAATGTTTGTTTCAATTGGTACACAACTAAAAAGTTGCCCCAGTGCTTCACACTCCATAGGAGCTCAACTAATATTAGTTGGACAAGTAAATCAATGAATGAGGAATGTTCACTAATTTTCAAAACCACCAGTGGAGGAGATGGGCAAAAACAACAAAAATCTCTTGGGCATAATTAGGAATGCTTCATGATCAGTTTGGCCAATGTGGTATGATGCACAAATGTAGTAGCTATTTAAACAGAACCAGGGAAAGCAGAGACTGATAACATCATTGCTACATAATGATTCTTTTTCAGCCAGACTTGGCAATAATAATCTGTCAATTTGTGAGCAGAACTGCTATGAGTTGAAAATCTGGCATGAAAAGCTATACCTTGGGAAAGGTTATTTTTAGTTCTGGAATAAAAGTACTATTACAATGCAATCACTGACATTGAGCTGGGGAAAATTATTATTTAACTACACCCCAAAAATTATGTTTGTATAAGTTTTTATTGATTTTTTTTCTTTTTCTTTTTTTCATTTCTGGGCTATTTGAAGTGCAATCTCAACAGCTGTTCAGAATTTTTGAAACATCCAGCCAGTTGGCTTCAACCACAAAACAGTTATCTGGGCATCTAGATGCCTCCTGATCTTTCCAAACGAAATGAGCGTGTTTGCACACTGGTTGTCCTCAGGCTCATCAAGTGGAAGGTATCTCTGACCTCCCACAGAGTTAATGCTTTGCTCTTCAGTGTCCTTTTGCAGCATAACATTTTGAAACCTCTGTTCTGGATGTATTGAACAGTGTTTGATCAAGATATACACACCAGTTTATTTATAAATATTAAAGGGTAAAGGTGTTTTTTTTGTTTGTTTTTTTTTTTTAATATATCTTTATTGATTTCAGAGAGAGGAAAGGAGAGGGAGAGAGAGAAATAGAAACATCAATGATGAGAGAGTCATTGATCGGCCACCTCCTGCATGCCCCCGACCGGGGATCGAGCTCACAACCCAGGCATGTGCCCTGACCGGGAATCGAACCCCAGTCTCCTGGATCCTAGGTCGACGCTCAACCACTTAGCCATGCCTGGCCAGGCAAGGGTAAAGTTTTAAAAATAAAGTTGAGCAAAGAAATAAGAGAAAAAGATATGCGATTAATGCGCTGTGTATTTAAAATAAGAGATTAAGTCTTTTTAACATATTAAAAATTGATAGGTAATATTGATTATAAGATCATGTGATTGTTATAGAACAAATCAAACTGTAATAAAGGAATGATTAAAGTTGTCAAGGCTTAAACTTTGCAATTGTTGTTCTTATTTTAAATACTTTCCTTTACATTTTCAGATTTATGTTAGCTTGCTAGAATAAAGATTGCTGTTTTCATCATCTTAGGACATTACTAATAGTTCACTATGAAATACAGCATCTAATGATTAAAGGTTTCTGAAAAGGATTCTAAGAAGAACAAATGAAAGCTTATGGATGTAGAAAAACGAGAGAGAAAAGAGAGGAAAAACAGGTGGAGCTATAGAGAGCAGGAAAAAAATTATATCTAATTGAAAGTTAATATTAAGCTGACACCATGGGGTATGCTCCAACAATGAAAAATTGCCTAAAGTCTATTCATACTTTTCTTTTTAAAATTACATATCATACATGTATGGAGAATCACCTGACATACTTTTAATGACTCTGTAGTAAACTTTTTCAGTATGTGTTGATTCCTCATTCCTATTTAGGTGGAATATCTGAAATACTTTCTTTCAACCAAAAATTAACTATTTTCCCCCTGAATCAATCAAAATTTGTATAAATTCAGAGGGGCAGGCATTTTTACTAATTGTAAATTTTACATTAATATTTTAGAAAAGCATTCAATATGTCACTACCGCAGATATACTAAGGGACATGATATATCCTCTTACAACTACATTACAGAAAGAAAAAGAAAAAAGAAAGAAAGAAAGAAGAAAGAAAGGAAAGAAAGAAAGAAAGAAAGAAAGAAAGAAAGAAAGAAAGAAAGAAAGAAAGAAAGAAAGAAAGAAAGAAGAAAGAAAGAAAGAGGGAAATTATGAAGAAAACAAGTTAGCAGATATTGGACAGAAGTAGGATGCAAAAATGCTAGTATCTTTTTTTCCAGTCATTACTTTCAACTTTGATCATTAGGTTACTATTTCCTAATCTATAAAAATATATCAGAAGATCCCATAGATTATTGGTGACTCTCTCATATTAAATATTAAAACAGTTATGTTAAATACCCAATCTTATAGCTGATTTAATCCTATGCATCCATTCCCTCAGGCATACCCAGGCTAGTTTTTAGAGTAGATGGAATGGAAAAAGGGCATTGGCCACTCTTTCATTGCTCCCCTCCTGTCCTAGTACCTCATAGGAAGAGGGAGGATATCATGGTCTGATTCTTTTTTTTTCTTTTCTAAACATTTTTATTAAATTTATTGGGGTGACCAGTGCAGCCACTGTGGAAAGCAGTATAAAGTTACCTCAAAAAATTTAAAATGTAACTGTCTTATGACCCAGCGATTCCACTTCTGGGAATATATCCAAAGTAACCTGTAACACTAATTGGAAAGAATATGTGCACCCCTATGTTCATTGCAGTGTTATTTACAATAGCCAAGATTTGGAAGCAGCCCAAGTGAGCTTCAATAGATGAGTGGGTATCATAGTCCAATTCTGAGATACCGTCTTCCTCTGTATTTTGAAGATTCTTACCATTCTGGGATTGAGGCCGAGAAAAGCAATAGAAGAGGCAGGTAACTTTATTTATAATCTGATCATGTTGCTTTCGTAAGAAAGAATCTCTGAGCTTTCACTTTGGCTTGTTTTTTTTATGTCTCCTACTAGTGGCCTCAGATCACAATGTTCATGAATATCTTTACTCCAGTTCCTTCTTTCTGTGTGGTGCTCTTTACAAAGGAGCAGCTCTGTCTCAATGTGGCTGCTGTAGTGGTCTATTATAAACCATCTCTGGGTAATGCATCACTTTTACTAGTGCAGCAGAACTTTGGGCCATCCCATGATCCATCTCTAAACAGGGAGCCAAAGAAACCACTAAGGGTGCCTTCTCGTCTTCTTCCCAGACATAGATGCCATAGAGTCTTCTTGCTCCTCTGCTTTAGGCTTCTGCCTCAAGCCATACTACCTTCAAAAAAAAAAAAAAAAAAAAGAGAGAGAGAAGAAGCCCTGAAGACCAGATCCAGAAGAAAGTTGTCCAAAAAATATAAGGGAGATTTTGAAATCCAGTGGCTCACTAAGCTTCCAGTACCTATAAGTTCTTCTTACTCTGCTTGGTGACAGAAGAACCCTACTTCTTTCCCAAATAGGCATAGGGAATAAAAACATTTTATTCCTGGTGCAGATTTCCCCCTCTCTAGTTTTTTATTATATATCCTAGTGGGGAATGGAAGGGGGTAGGTGAGTGAGGAGAAAGGGAGTTCACTGTGAAAGGGAGGTCTGGTACAGTTTGGTAAGCCTTGGAAGATAGTGTCTGGCTCTATTTATGAATAAACTTTTTAAAAATATGAAGTATCTAGTATTGATTATTTATGACTATGGACTCTAGTAGTATTTTGCTGGGCATCAGGAAAATTCTCCATTCACTATCCTATCACATACTTATCCCTTCAACTCATGCTTGGTTAAATGTTTTAAGTGTGACTTCTATTGTAATTGCTCCCTACACTGTCTTTCTTACCTTGGAAAGAGACAACTTCACTTTACAGTTTTTCTGGCCAATTTGAAACTATTACTAATCCTTGCTATATTCTAATACTTCTCATCAAAATTAATCAGCAAATATTATGGGTTGTAACTTCAAAAAATGTCCAAAAACTGAAGATTTCTGACGTGAAACACCAGTACTACATGGTTTAATCTATTTGTAACTGTCTTCCGAATTATTTCAATAACCTCCTAAGCAGTCTGGTTACTCTAGCCTTCCATCCTTCAGTCAATTTTCAGCAAAACAGAGTATCATTTAAAAGATAAATCTCATATTTCATTCCACTGAATACATTTTTAAAATCCTCCACTGGTTTCCAATGTAATTGATGGAGATTCTAGAATGTTTAGAGTCTGACTCCCTACCCTACTTACCTCTTTGCTATTCCTTGAATGTGGTTGACACATTCTAGCTTTTGGACTTTTGCACTTACTGATCTTTAAGCTTGGAGTTAAATCTCCACAGATATATACATGATTCATTTCCTCAACAACTTCCAATATCCCCATCATTATGAAGTCCTTACTGATATTCTTTCTTAAAATTTTAATTCTATATTACCATCTTGATTCCTATCTCTTATCATTAATTTATTTTTCTCTATAGAATTAATTTTCTCAAAGCTTTTAATTTACTTAGCAAATGGACTGTGATCTATTAATGATTGCTTAATAAGGAATCACCAAATCTCAGTGGCATCTAATGACTAAATTTTTAAAAATATATCTGTGGGTCAGCTGCAAGTTGGCTCTGGTCTATTTTTGGTTGTGGCTTGTGTTCTGGTCTACTCTAAATTTTAAGTCTGGGGCCCATGTTGGAGAGGCAATAATTACCTAGAGGAGACTGTTCTCCACAGTGGCAGGACCTAAGAGGGCATACTAAATGCAGAAACAGATTTCAAATATCTATTTACATCATACCTACTAACATCCCATTGTCCAAATTAACTCATGTGGTTAAGCCCAAATTCAAGGGGCGTAGATATATATGGAGATGTGTATATTTTGTCCATGGAAACAAAAGAGTGTGAATAAAAACTTTTAATAAGTATTGAATGTATCACATATATACAAATAAAATGTAATCAACTGTAATAGGTTAAAAGATTTAGATTACACAATTACAGAAGTATTCTAACTTGTAATATACTCATCAAATTGTATATAATTAAATAAGACAAACATAAAGAATTTCAAGTAGAAAGTCGGACTCTCTTTTACCCTGGCATTGGTAGTTGGTGTTGAAGGATGCATGGGATTTAGGTAAATGAAAGAGAAGACAGAGGAAAATCTCTGCAAGAAAGTTAGCAAAGCAAAGTTATAGAGGAAGGAAAAGATAAGTTTTTCTAATAGTGCCTAAGTTCTCCTTTACTCTCACTTCCCAAACAATTCAGTCCCAAACTGTTGGATAAGACTGAGTGGCACAGACCTTGCAGAAACCACAGTAAGGGGAAAAGAATGTCTCTGTAGGAAAGAAAGGTCATATGTTAAGATTGCTTTTGAGAATACTCCATCCTGGCTTCTTAATTCTAGCTTCCTTCTTTCCTATCTCTTCTTTTTCACCCATGTGTTTTGACTCTCTTCAATATATTTCTTGATAAATTCTACTGTTGCATTTTACTATTTCATACATTTTCCAATTCTTGGTTTTCTTTTAACCTCCTTTGGAATATAAGAAAGGTTACTGTTTGCTTTATTTAATGTGAAAGCCTATGTGAACCCTACCTTAGGGAGTCCCTTGACATTCTGAACATTCACCAAGGGGTTATTTTTTTTCTGTTCTCAGGGCTTTGATTGTAAATAGCCAACCTCATGATGTGAGAACCTCAGAATGTGAGAATATACTGCAGGACATCATTGGTTTTAAGGAAGAATGGGTAAATCTTCCATCATTAAGTCTGTTCCCATCTGCTGCTGCTTGTAACTTCATAATGAATTCACTAACTCTCTCTCCACTATTCACATTTAAGTTCTCCAACCAAAACATTTCATTAACTTTGCTGGTAATCACTTATGAGCAACTCAATTGCAAGGCCGTTGTGTAGGCTGCTGGTCAGAGTAGAGGTGACTGTTTCCAGGTACAATGACATTTTCTAGTCTAATAATTAAGCTGTGTTAAGATACTTTGGTACAAATGGCATTATCCATTCATAAAAAATCCTTATGAGAGAGTTGCAGCCAGGACAGACAGTCTGAGGCTCCGAAAGAAGGCAGGGTGACTGTTAGGTACATTTCCACTTTAGAACCTTAGCAAACAGACTCCCCCTTGTCACATTCTACAGTTCTTCTCTAACCCTGAAATATTCCCGGCTTCACTTGTTTCCACCGTGACTCCTTCCACACTCATTTTGTTTTTGTTGTTTAAATCATGGCACGTCTCTCTTGAATGTGTGAATTTAAATTTGTCTCTTGTGTTTTACTTTATGTTTACTTCACTTCACTCACTAGAAATTAAGATCCATTAATTCATATATGAACACAGAAAAATAATTACCTTTTCCCATAAATCATACAAAGAGATCAAAAGTGTATTATTTAGAGTTGCTTGACACTGATAATGAAACTTGGTTATATTTTGCTTTTATAGGGGTTTAATGAAAAGTGCTGAAGATAATTGAAGGGATGTTAGTTTCAATTTGATCTCTGTCTCCAAAGAATCAATGTTTTAGGAGTTGGAGTGCATTTAAAGCCTTCTCGTCTAATTGTGCAAGTTTTGTTTTATAATAAGGATCAAAGAGGATAAGTTACTGGCCCTCGAGTAACAAGGTAATTTTCTTGACTCAGACTTTCTACTATACTATTTATGTTAGTAAATAGTTGTGTTTTCTTATAGAAGTCCTTACTCCTGATATTTAGCTTATAAGATAAATCTGATTTTTATTGTCCCTTCTTATAGTATATGATTCTATGAACTTAATGTATTTAGTGCTCTACTAGACCTCCACCAGGCATGTCTTCATTTGGATATTCTCTAATCTCTTTCCTCTTATATGGAGAGCAAGTGCACCAAAAACTCCTAGAATCCATCTCAGCAAAGCTGCTGCTGCTCTCCTGCCAGTTTCCTGGGTAACACTTTGGAGATTTGCTATACTTGACATCTTCCAAAAGCACATAAAGTGCATCACTTCCTATAATTTTGTATAAATGAATCCTTATTGATTTTTCTTTGTGATGTGGTATCCCATTTGTGTCAACTTTCTTAAGTGGCTTTATTTATTTCCACTTCTCTTTGTCAATTTTCCATTGTTAGAGAAAAAAGCACTTCTGGTCTCAGTTGGGAAACCTCTCCAGGAACACGTCTAACCCTATCACTTTTCTTTAGATCTATTACAATATTCTTACATTTGTCATACCAAACATCATTCATAGCATCTTGGCTGCAGGAGCCTCTGAAGTAGCTATTGAATAAATACATATTTTAGAGATTTTTTTTTATCTTAATAGGTAGAAGTGAAGCAAGTAGCAGTATCAACTCTCTTACATATTCACAATCATTTTCATATTAAGCAAATGAGAGCAATTATTTTAAATTGTAACAAAATTTATAGAATAGCAAAATAAAACACTGTTGCCTAAACTAAATGTTATTTCCTGACTAAATACTTATCAATGGGGTTTCATAAATTAAAAAATTAATCCTGGTAGAAGTATTCATAAAATTATAGGTTATAAAATGCTATCCTTGCAATGCACAAGAATATTTAGCAATAGGAAAAAGTGACCTTTTGCCAGTCATAGAAAAGACCCAGAGGCTTCTATCCTCACTGCCTTACAGCAGAATTTCAAGACACAAAAAATTTTTTAAAAAATGGAGATTAATTTGTTAAAACCCTCATGTTACTGGGGATATGAAAACTAGGGAGGTGATATAAGAATAATATTAATAGTAGAATAATATTGAAAACTAGCATTATTGAACACATAACACAATTATATACTTAGCTTACATTATATCATTTTATATACAGAACAATCCTTGAAGTAAGTACCATTATTTTTTTTTTTAATTACACATTAATGTAGTAGAAAGACTGGAAACTTGGTTTTCAGAATCTTAGCACAATGTTATCTTTAGCTCACTAGTCTACATCCTAATTATGAATACTGTCAAATCATTAATATATTTTTCTAGTTTCTGTGCATTGTATGAGGCATTTTATGATAAATATAGATAGTGTGTATCCTATTAAAATGCAAAACCATGATTTACCATAGAATGATTTGAAAATACATACTCAAAATGACTAAATCTTCTCTCTAATGAATTTAGTGGAAGAAAACAATTCCAACACTCCCATTTGAGTTTACAGAAAATCTGTCCTACTCACATTTCTGAGAAACATTATAAAGTCTGTGACCCACCAATGAAAAAATGTTAAAAAACAAACAGCAAACACATCTTTTGCCTTGACCAGGTGGCTCAGCTGGTTGGAGCATCGTTCTGTATACCAAAAAGGTTGCAGGGCCCATCCCTTGTCAGGGCACATGCCTGGGTTGTGGGTTCGATCCCCAGTCAGAGTGTGTGTGGGTGGCAACCGATGGCATTTCTCTCTCACATTGACGTTTTTCTCCCTTTCTCTTCTTCTCCCCTAAAATCAATAAACATATCTCCGGGTGAGAATTTAAAAAAATCTTTACAAGATATTTGTGATTGCTTCATAAACTTCAGACTTCGTATCAATGATATTTTAATTAACTTTGGAATAATTTGACAACAGATAATTTTGGGGGTGTGCCATACAGATACATTTGGTTCAAGCCAATCAATTATACTAATTGACTCATCAAGAGGCAAACTACATGTTAAAACCCATAGTTAAATTTAATTGAAGGTTCTGTGATATGCAAGAAAGAAGAAAGACAGCAAGTATACATATAAAACATTTATAAAAATTCAAGGCAGAGCTTTTAGATTTCATTTATTTCCATTGAACTTTTTCAAAGCATATAACCTATTCTTGCAGTTTTATATCTACTAAGTTAGGTCTATAAGAAATCCTTATTTCTTAAAGATAAATCTAAAAGATAAAAATAGCATGAATTATGATACACTTTGGATAGTATCCTTAAAATAAATTCTACATCCATTCATTCAAGATTGTTTATTGAAATCTTCTATAAGCACTATTGTGTGATATTCATAGTATATGTGCACTGTGGAACAGGGATGTTGGGAGGAGTTGGGTGTACGTGGAGTATAAATAGATGAGATATAGTTTATAACCTCAAGCAGCTTATGTTAAAGAGCATAGGTTAAATAACTATGCAGATAATTATATAAGCCAAAGAGAATGCTCAAAATAAGAGCCATAGTATAATACTTTTTTTTCAATAGTGTAGAGAAAAGGGAATCTGCTTCACACCAGTAGTCACTCCAGAATTCCTATACAATAAGAACTTAGTGGTGGGACTGTGTGCTTAGGAAAGTTGATGAGGCAAAGGTGGGTTGGAGGCTTATCTTAGAGCTGTGTTTGCTACAGCTAGAGTGGCAGGTATCTGAGGGTATGACAGGGAAGAATATGGTGATGGGGAACAAAAGGTAATATCTTTGGAGAAATAAGTAATTTCACAGAGGGGTAGAGATACAAGAAGTGCTCTTTCAACAAAATAAATTAATTTTCTTCTATTCTGGAAAAATATAATAGGCAGGCTTAGTCTTAATCTTTGCAGGGCTTTGAACAAGACTACAAAAATAGATTTACATATTTTATGTCCAGATATATATAAATGTTAAATATGTAGAAAATTATTAAATAAAATATATTCTATTCTTGTACTTTGAGAAATTTACCTGATACTTAATTAAACAGTTTATTAGCTAGGTTTATTTATCTATTGGATTTCACTTTTTCATGGAAGCAGTGAACAAAGAGCCGGTTCCCAACCCCAACCCATACTGAATCAATACCTTGTCCCATAAGGATCTCACATCCATGTGTGTAGCCATCCTGACTCCACCTAAACCCCTACTGCTTGAGCTCAGAGGTGCCAATGGCTTTTGGGGAGCTAGATCTGTAGAAGAGAACAGAGCGGATGATGGAAATGAGCTCAGGACTGCCTATAAAGTTCCAAAAGTTTTGGTGGGATCTAGTTTAGGGTAGGCATGACCTCTTAGACTCCTTAGGTGGAAAAGAATTCGTATCAACAATTGGACGTATTCTAGATATGTGATACTGGAGAAGTTACACAAACTATGTATCAGAGACTGTAACTATTCTTCACAAGTCATTCTCTTGTTTTCTAGTAATAAATGTGTAATAAAGGGCATGCCTAGACTATACTTAATACCTAGTTAGCAGGCATTATATATGACCGTGCAACTAATCCTTGCCAAACAACTGTGAAAGGGAGAAATGTTGCTATTTATTGTTCCCAGACTGTAAAAAAGCAATATTCTCTTATACAACTTAATTTTTCCAACACTTTGCATGCAAAAATAAGGCTCTGGGATGTGGCACTGCAAGGTAGAAGATGCTTCAGTTGAATAACCTAGAAAAGTTAACTTTCTGAGATGAAGAATTCTCTAAAACTCATCCTGCCAGGGGTGAGGGGAGCAGGTGATAGATGGAAGGGGTAAATGGGGAAAAAAGGGGGACATTTGCAAGTAATACTTTCAACAATAAAGATAAATATTTTTTAAAAGAATCATCTAAGACTCTCATGTGATTAATAAGTAAATTACTAACATAAGTCATTATAATTTGGGACCTAGTTGTTCTAGTAATGGGTTTAAATAATACATGGTATATACTCTTCAAATCCCTTATCTCAAAATATAGATTATGGTATTTATTAAATAGAATTGCTTTCAAAATCAAAATAAACTACAATATAATTAGCATAATGTTCAATGATATTTATCACTCAATAAATACTAATATCGTTATTTTATAATTATAATTTTACCATTATTTTTTCCTCAACAAAGGAAACAAAACATTGTATGCAATTATTTTTAGTTTTGAGATAGTAATATATTAAGTTCTTTATTTTGTTTTATAAAAATACTTGGATAATACATTAAAAAATGAAGAAAAATAATAATGATGATACAATAAAGTACCTGCCATACATTGGAAGGTTTTTCTGTCCTTGTTCACAAATCAGGCTAGAGGATCCAAAAGAACATTTTATCTATTTTATTTAAAATTGTACATATTCAAATAAGGCATAATGTTATGTATTTGAAAATCCACAGAACTCTACATAAAAGCTATTAGGTTTAACTAGTAAATTTAATAAGTTTAAATTTACACGATCAGTATGCAAAATATTAATTGAATTTCTATGTAAACAGCAGTCATCAATGAAAGCTAATTTTTTTAAATGTCATTTAGTGTAGCATTGAAAAACATTAAATGCCTAAAAAGTGATTCTAACAAGAAAAGACCAATACTTAAAGAAATCTAAAATTACTATTGAAAGAAATAAATATAAGCCTAAATAAACAAATGGATATAACATGTTGATGCATGAAAAGGCCAATGTTGTAAAAATATCATTTCACACAAATTGAACAACAGAGTCAAGGCAATCCCAATCAAAACCCCAAATCCCATCTTGCTTTGTTTTTTGCGACCTGCCTGTGTGTGTGCATGCATGTATATAAATTTATAGAGAGGAGTCAAATTCATTTTTAATTGCTAAGAAAAAAAAGCAGTTAAGATATGCTTATGTTCTTTTTGTAATTGAATTTATTGGGCTTGACATTAGTTTCAAGTATACAACTCAATAAAACATCATCTGCCCACAGCATCATGTACCCATCACACCAAAATAAGTTTCTTTCCGTCCCCATTTTCCTGGCCTTTGCTCACCTCCACCTAGCCACAACCCCATTTCCCTTTGGCTATCACCACTCTGTCGTCTGTGTCTATGTGTTATGTATATGTGTTTTTTTGGCTAATACCTTTACCTTCTTTCAGTAGTACCCCTCTCACCTCCCCTATGGCAGCTATCAGTCTGTGCCATGTATCCATGCCTTAATTTCTATTTTGTCAGTTCATTTTGTTCATTAGGTTCCACATATAAGTGAGATCATATGGTATTTGTCTTTCTCTGACAGGCTTATTTTACTTAGCATAATAATCTCTAGGTTGATCCATGCTGTCTCAACAGGTAAGAGCTCTTTTTTTATACTATGTAGTATTCTGTTGTATAAATGTACCACAGCTTTATTATCCACTTTCCTACTGATGGGCACTTGGGCTGTTTCCAGATCTTGGCTATTGTAAATAATGCTTAGTGAACATAGGGGTGCATATATTATTTTGAATTAGTGTTTGGGGATTCTTAGGATATATTCCCATAAGTGGGATCACTGAGTCAAGAGGCAGCTGCATTTTTAATTTTTTGAGGAACCTCCACACCGTTTTCCATAGTGGCTGCACCAGTCTGCATTCCCACCAGCAGTGCTCTAAGGTTCTCTTTTCTCCACACCCTCGCCAGCACTTGTTGTTTGTTCATTTATTGATCATAACCATTCTGACACGTGTGAGTTGATATCCATTGCGGTTTTAATTTGCATTTCTCTGATGACAAGTGACCTTGAGAATTTTTTCATGTGTCTATTGGCCATCTGTATGTCCTCTTTGGAAAAATGTTTATTCAGGTGCTTTGCTCAGTTTTTAATTGGGTTGTTTGTCTTCCAGACATTGAGTTGTATAAATCCTTTATATATTTTGGAAATTAACCCCTCATTAAATGTATCATTGGCAAATATGTTTTTCCATTCAGTGGGTTCTATTGTCATTTTGTTGAGGGTTTCTTTTGCTGTGCAAAACCTTTTTAGTTTGACATAGTCCCATTTTTTTGTTTTTTCCTTGTTTCCCTTGCTTGAGGAGTTATATGGGCAAAAATATTGCTACAAGAGATGTATGAGATTTTACTGTTTATTTTTTCTTCCAGGATTTTCATGGTTTCACAACTTACATTTAAGTGTTTTATCTGTTTTGAGTTTATTTTTGTGTATGGCGTAAGTTGGTGGTCTAGTTTCATATTTCTGCATGTACCTATCCAATTTTCTCAACACTTGAAGGGACTGTATTTCTCCAAAGGGACTGTATGCTTTTTGCTCCTTTGTCAAATATTAATTAACCATGTAAATGTGGGTTTACTTCTGGGCTGTCTGTTCTGTTCCATTGATCTATGTGTCTGTTCTTATTCCAGTACCAGGCTGTTTTGATTACAATTGCCTTGTAGTATATAATTTGATATCAGGTATTGTGATACCTCCAACTTTGTTCTTCTTACTCATTTGCTCAGTTTATTCAGGTTCTTTTTTGCTTACATATACATTTTTGAAATATTTGTTCTACATCTGTGAGATACGCAATTGGTATTTTAATAGAAATTGTGTTGAGTAGTATGGACATTTTCGTGATGTTAATTCCTCCAATCCATGAACACAGTACATGCTTCCACTTATTTGTATTTTTCTCAGTTTCTTTCTTCAGTGTCCTATAGTGTTCTGTGTATAGCTCTTTTACTTCCTTGGTAAAATTTATTTTAGGTACATTATTTTTTGTTGTTGCAATAGTAAGTGGGATTGGTTTTTTAGTTTCTTTTTCTGATAGTTCATTATTGGTGTATAAAAATGTCATATATTTTTAAATATTATTTCTGTATCATGCTACTTTGCTGAATTCATTTATTAGATTTAATAGTATTTTGGTGGAGTCTTTGAGGTTTTCTATATACAATATTATGTCATTTGTGAATAATGACAGTTTTACTTCTTTCTATTTTGTTGCCTTTTATTTCTTCTTGTCTGATTGCTGAGGCCAGGACTTCCAGTACTATGTTGAATAAGAGTGGTGAAAGTGGACATACTTGTCTTCTTCCTAGTTTTAAGGGAAACAGGTTTAGTTTTTGCCCATTGAGTATGATCCTGGCTGTAGGTTTTTCATATATGGTCTTTATTATGTCAAGGTATGATCACTCTACTCTCACTTTGCTGAAACTTTTTATCAAAATGGGTGCTGGGTTTTATCAAATGCTTTTTCTGCATCTATTAATATTATTATGTGATTTTGAGAAGGAAGTTCATAGCATTACCTGCCTACCTCAAAAGCTATAAAAAACCTCAAGCAATCTATCCCTACACCTAAAAGAACTAGAAATAGAATAGCAAACAAAGCCAGAGTAAGTAGAAGGAAGGAAATAATAAAGATCAGAGCAGAAATAAATGGCATAGACTAAGAAAACAAGCAAAATAAAAGATCAATGAAATCAAAAGCTGCTTCTTTGAAGAGATAAACAAGATTGATAAATCTTTTACCAGACTCTTCAAGAAAAAAGAAAGAGGATCCAAGTAAGTAAGATAACAAATGAAAGAGAAGTAACAACTGATATCACAGAAATACAAAGGATCATAAGACAATACTATGAACAATTATATGCCAATATATTGGACAACCTGGGTAATATGGATAAATTCCTAGAAACATACAAACTTCCAAAACTGAATCAGGAAGAATCAGAAAACCTGAATAAACCAATAACAACTCATGAAATTGAAGCAGTAATTTAAAAAACTCCCAGCAAACAAAAGTCCTGAACCAGATGGCTTCACAGGCAAATTTTACTGAACATGCAAAGAACATCTTACACCTATCCTTCTCAAATTATTCCAAATAAATCAAGAGGAGGGAAGACTTCCAAGTTCTTTTTACGAAGTCAGCATTATTCTAATTTCAAAACCAGATAAAGACACTGCAATGAAAGAAAATTATAGGCCAATATCCTTGATGAACATAGATGCTAAAATCCTCAACAAAATATTAGCAATACATTCAAAAGATCATGCACCATAATCAAGTGAGATTTATTCTGGGGATGCAAGGCTGGTATAATATTCACAAATCGATAGACATAGTATATCACATAAACAAAATGAAGGATAAAAATCGCATGATCATGTAAATAGGTGCAGAAAAGATATGTTTTTAAAAACAAGAAATGTGGAGAACTATTCAACCAGACATCAAGAATTATTATGGAAATGAAAAGAAATTCCAGAAACAGGCCTGCATGTTTTTGGACTCTTAATTTATAACTAAGTTGTCACTACGGAACAGTAAGGAAAACACAGACTTGTCAAAACTTGGTGCGAGAATCAATAGATACCCATATAAAAGAAAGCCAAACATATCCGTTTCTTTATTTTATAAGCATAAATCAATTGCAGATAGATTGCAGATATAAATGAAAAACTAGGACAACAAAGTACATATAAGTAGAGAATATCATCCAAACTTGAAGAAAATAAAAATTTCTTAATTCTAGTACAAGATTAATAAATTGGATTGACTACATTGAAATTAGGAAGTTATATTCTATTCATCAGTACATACCCCAAAAGAGTGAAAAAGCAAGTAACAAAATACTAAAAAACATTTGCAGTATAATTAGTCCAACAATATATACAAAAATAACTTCTATAAATAAACTAGAAAAAAACTAAGATTTTTAACTGATTTTAAAGAAATGGCGAAAGATCGTGAATTCTTCCCACAAATGAATGCCCAATGTTTAAAAACATTGGCTAAGTGTTCAACCTTATTATTTATCAGAATAAAAAATAAGAATGTTAAAAACACCATGAGATAACACACTGTGTACTCACCAGATAGCTCATATAAAAATATAGACAATACAAACTATTGATGAGAATTTGGAACTGGAACTTTCACACTTTGTGGTTAAGGTCTACAAATTAGTGCCACCAATCTGTAAATTGTCACTAACTACAAAACATATTTGTGTCGAGAAAGTGACTGAATAAACCCAATAAATATATGTACTTATGTAAAACCAAAACTTATATAAAAAGATATATAGCTGCTATAATTTTGCTAACAAATACTGGAAATAACATAAATGCCTATTAACAGTAAAATGAATATATCCATTGTGGTATATTTAGATATTATAATTTATTTGCAAGAAAAATGAAAAAATTAATGCTATATATAATATCAATGTCCAATATTAAAAACACATACACATATTGGGGGAAAGACAAACACAAAAGCATACATATCTATGGTTCTATTAATATTTCCAAACATATGGTTCCATTAATATTTCCAATCAAATGGTTCCATTCATATTCAAATACAGGCAAAATTATATCAATATAATTAGAAATCATAATAGTGGTTACTATTGAGAAACTTGGGAGTGTTGATTAAGAGGGCATACACTAGGAGTGCTAGAAATATTATATTTCTTAATATAGGCCATAGTTACACATATATGTTCACTTTGTAATAATTATTTGAGAACTAATGATTTTTACCCTTCTGCATATATGTTATATTTACCTCAAAATATTTAAATAAGTATTTTTATGATCGATTTCTTTCAGTAAGGTCTTCGATCAAACTCTTAATTTACAGTTATATTTTTCTAGTAAGTGGGTCCTGAAAGATATGTCTAGATAGAACCTCTGATATTATGTGACAAAAATAAATTGTTTCAGTTTTATTTCTATAAATATAATGATTATAATTAGGGTTCAGATGCTAGTGAGGTACCTACAAACAGCCCTGTGTGTGAGAGTAACACCAATTCATTAAAGACTTAGAAAAATGGAAATACTAGGAAGCCCTTACACTTAAGGAAATGAATCATCTCATTTTACAGTTGTGAAAACCAAGAGATAGGTGACACGTGCTCTGTGCATAAATTATATACAAAGGTATATCATTTTTTGACAGTTATTTGGTTTATACTTTTCTCTGAATCTTACTACAAAAATCACGGGGAGGAGAGAGAGACACCAGAGAGGAATTGCAAACTTGGGATGTAACCTCCTCTGAATGGCCTAAAACAGCCTTTTTCACCATTAAGCAGGTCCTTGCACAGTTGCTGAGGTATATAGGTGTAGCATCAAGTCCACTCAAATTTTATTGATCAAATACTGACTTATGCTCTCAAATTACACTTTGAATTAATGGTGAATTATACTCATATTCACCATTTTTTATTCAAATGTTAAAAATATTTCCCCAATCTAAAATATCCCCACTCAATTATGAAATTTTGCCAAAATATTAAAGTTAAAACATGGTTTTGGTCAATTAAACCCATTTCATAAACCCCCAAAAAATGTTGGTTACAGAATAAAGTTTTTATTTTCCCAATTTGGTAATCATTAATGGACCTCTAATTGTGTATAGCATTTTTTCCATTTAAATAATAGCATAAAACTTATTGTAGTTCCCCAATATACTATTTCCATTTTTAAGAAGTAGCATTAACTGTAACTACAAAAGGCAACTATTATGAATGAATATATAAATAATAAACAAAACAAAACAAAAAAGAAAACAAAAAGCTAAACTACGCACACATTTATCAAGTTACCATTGACATCTCTATAAACAACAGTCTGCAACAGTGTCTAAAATTAAAGATTTCAAATATTCTTTTAGGTGAAAGGATTTTGTTTACAAGAGTCCATATTAAGAAAACATTTGAGTGATTATACTTTTAATGTCATTTAGAACATTCAGAAATTTCTATCTAATTTAACAATTATATTTCAATATCCTTTATTTCCATTATATGTGAGTTTCTCATATCATCCTTCTACCTTGTTTTTGTGTGTTTGTGTTTTTAAAATATACCTTTATTGATTTCAGAGAGAGGAAGGAAGAGGAGAGAGAGATAGAAACATCAATGATGAGAGAGAGTCATTGATCAGCTGCCTCCTGCACTCCCTCCACTAAGGATTGAGCCTTCAACCCGGGCTTGTGCCCTGACCGGGAATCAAACTGCAACCTCCTGGATCATAGGTCAATGCTCAACTGATGAGCCATGCTACCCAGGCTCCTTTTAACTAGTTTTGCCTTTATGTTAGTTTACTCACTAAGTTATTTTTTAACCTGTGCTCAATATATTTTTGAAAAATATTATCTTTCAACATATTAAAAATTATACTTTGACACTGGGATTATATTAAAGTAGAATTCTGAAGGCGGACATTGAGCTTCAAACATAACTTTCATATTGCAATATATAAATATATCAAATAGACACCTTGTATACCTTTAATTTACAACATATCATATGTCAACTATATCTCAACAAAAAATATATAAATAAATATGTAATAAATGTTATTTATAAATATTAAGATACTCTCACCATATATTTATAAATACAAATATGTTTGTATAATATCAACATTTTATATACATATAGTACATATATATATATACTTTACATATTATCAACATTTATCCACATTTGGTTCTCCCACATAGTATATATCATAAATATATACCATTAAAAATATTATTTGGTCATTCAAGCTACTAGTGGTCATACTTAAGTTGATTTCATATAATAAAGTAATTTGACTATAGAATTTTCTTGGGGTTTTTTTGTTTGTTTGCTTTCTCTCCCTATAGCCACTCAGTAAGAACAAAGCAAGTAAATAATAAAGTATTAGGCACTATGATAGAAGCACTTTAAATGTAAAAGATATATAATTCAGTTAATAAAGATAATGCTGACATAGTTTAATGAAAACAATATTGCTAATAACTGACATTCTTCTAACTCTCAGTAATATATATTAGGTATTTATTAGAATACAAACTTTGAAAATTATCGATACTTTACTCCATAATTTTCAAGATTCAATTAGACTAAGAAGAAATTCCAGCCTGAAAAATAACAGCTTTATCCTATGTCCCCTGGTTTCCAGCTTGCTTCTGATCGGCTTTTCCTTAACACCTTCTGTATGGACATCTGACTTGCTTAACCAGTCTTCATGGTTGTGTAAGCCAATTCATTCTAATAAATGTTTTGATAGATAGATGATAGATAGATGATGATAGATATATATAGATGATAGATGATAGATATATAGATAGATAGATGATAGATGATAGATGATAGATAGATATAGATAGATGATAGATAGATAGATATAGATGATAGATAGATAGATAGATAGATAGATAGATGATAGATAGATAGATAGATAGATAGATGATAGATAGATAGATAGATGATAGATAGATAGAGATAGATATAGATAGATAGATAGATAGATAGATAGATAGATAGATAGATAGATAGATGACAGATAGATGATAGATAGATAGATGATAGATGATAGATAGATAGATAGATAGATAGATAGATAGATAGATAGATAGATAGATAGATATAGATAGATAGATATAGATAGATAGGTGATTGATAGATAGATATAGATAGATAGATGATAGATATAGATAGATAGATGATAGATAGATAGATAGATAGATATAGATAAATAGATAGATAGATAGATGATAGATGATAGATAGATAGATAGATAGATAGATGATAGATAGATAGATGATAGATAGATAGATAGATAGATAGATAGATGATAGATAGATGATAGATAGATATAGATAGATGATATAGATGATAGATATAGATAGATAGATAGATAGATATAGATAGATGATAGATAGATAGATAGATAGATGATAGAAAGATTAGATAGATAGATGATAGATGATAGATAGATAGATAGATAGATAGATAGATAGATAGATAGATAGATAGATAGATGATAGATGACAGATAGATGATAGATAGATAGATGATGATAGATAGATAGATAGATAGATGATTGATAGATAGATAGATAGATAGATAGATAGATGATAGATAGATATAGATAGATAGATAGATAGATAGATAGATAGATAGATAGATAGATAGATATAGATAGATAGATAGATAGATAGATAGATAGATAGATAGATAGATAGATAGATGGTAGATAGATGATATAGATAGATGATAGATGATAGATAGATGATATAGATAGATAGATAGATAGATAGATAGATAGATAGATAGATATAGATAGATGATAGATGATAGATAGATGATAGATGATAGATAGATGATAGATAGATGATGATAGATGATAGATAGATATAGATAGATAGATGATAGATAGATAGATGATAGATAGATAGATAGATAGATGATAGATAGATGATGATAGATAGATAGATAGATGATAGATAGATAGATATAGATAGATGATAGATAAATGATAGATGACAGATGATAGATACATAGATAGATGATAGATGATAGATGATAGATAGATATAGATAGATATAGATATATACACATATACTCACATAGAGACATAGATTTAAATATAGATTTGAGATAGAGATGATAGAGATAGATAGAAATGAGATAGAAATAGATGCTAGAGATAGAAGTAGAGATTGAAATAGAGACAGAACCCGGCTGGGCATGGCTCAACAGTTGAGCGTCGACCTGGGATCCAGGCAATTGGGGTTTGATTCCTGGTCAGGGCACATGCCCAGGTTGTGGACTTGATCAATGACTCTCTCATCATTGATATTTCTGTCTCTCTCTCTCCCTCTCCTTTCCTCTCTCTGAAATCAATAAAGATATATTTAAAAAACAAAAAAAAGAAAGAAATAGAGACAGAGAAAGAGACAGAGAGATGATAGAGATAGAGATAGAGATAGAGATAGAGATAGAGATAGAGATAGAGATAGAGGTGATATAGAGATGATAGAGATGATAGAGATAGAGATGATAGAGATAGATATAGAGATAGAGATAGATAGAGATAATAGAGATAGAGATGATAGAGATGATAGAGATAGAGACATATCCTACTGGTTCTCTTTCTCTGGTTGAACCCTGGCATTCAGATGTTGGTACTAGAAGTGGTTCCAGAGGAACAGAATGTTTTAAGTTTTCTAAATTGATTCTGTGTTTTCTAGAATTAATTATATAACTTGATTGGATTTAAATACACTAATTATCCTGTTTTCAGTGATAAAGAGGGCACTGATATTTCATGGCATAAGGTATTAAAAGTTACTGAAATAATCAATGTTTGATACCTGCAATTGAGTGTCAGTAGAAAACAAGGTCCAAGTCACTAATATTTGCTAACTTAGAATATTTCAGTCAAAATAAGAATTGCAATGGGGCTTTTGGGTTGCTTCTAACTGCACTGGAGAAAATGAGGAAAGAGTGCAATATTCAATTTTCCATGTTTCTTTGCTTTGTAGGGTAAAAATCTGTAGTGGTGCTACAAAATGCCTGTGTGTATGTGTGTGTGTGTGTGTGTATGTGTGTGTGTGTGTGTGTGTGGAGTGCTCTATGAATACAAACTATCAACAATATTATATCAATGAAGAATGGGTAAAAATGGTGAATGGATAAAATAAGTTATAAAATAAGTCCCAGGGATATAATACAGCACAGGAAATACAGTCAATATTTTTGTAATAACTTTGTATGAATGGTTACTAGGTATATTGTTGAGACCACATCATAATGTATATAAATGTAGACTCACTATTATGTATACCCGAAACTACTGTAATATTGTGTGTCAATTATACTTTAATAATATAAATAAAATACCCAACATAAATCATAAAAAAATAATGCTAGTGGCAGTGCTGAATTACTTTTCTATTATCTATGCTAAAAGATATGATGAAACCTTTATCTTATAAAAAGGTAATCAAAAATTGTGAATTAAAACATCTAGGGGTGTGGATATCAGGAGTTAATTAATAAACAATTTATTGCCCAGCCAGGCGTGGCTCAGCGGTTGAGCGTCGACCTAGGATCCAGGTGATTGGGGTTCCATTCCCCATCAGGGCACATGCCTGGGTTGCGGGCTCGATCAATGACTCTCTCATCATTGATGTTTCTGTCTCTCTCTCTCCCTCTCCTTCCCTCTCTTTGAAATCAATAAAGATATATTAAAAAAATAAAATAAAATAAATAAACAATTTATTATTCTGAATTTTGTGCTGTTTTGCTGTTTTCATCTGTATTTGTTGTGAACATCTTAACTAAATATTCATTTCCATAACAAATATAATATTTGTAATTTTATATTCCTTTTTTTTAAGGTGGACTCCCAAAATTGTATCACATTCAGGCCTCTAGAAAATCTGGATATATTTATTTCTATCTGTATGTGGAAGTATGGGAGCTAGAGAAACAGTATGTGATCAATTGTAAAACCATGCCCTAGACTGCCTGAGCTTGAAACTTGTTTCTGTCAGTTGTTGGCTCTGATGCTAACAAGTAATCTAAGCTTTGTGCCTGAACTTCCTTATTTGCAAACAGGATAATGACAAAGTTTACTCATCTAGCTGTTGTAAGGACAATACAGAGCACTCAGGACTGAAGTACATGGTACATAGTAAATGTTATGTAATATTTGCTAGAATTAATGATCATCCAGTGTGAAATTTCAACAGGAATCCTCTGTGAACTAGAGTACAGTTTACAAATTCATCTTGGATTCAAATACACAAAGACAAAAGAAATATAAAAAGGGAGAAAATAAAGAGAATATAGCGCCCAGCCAGGCGTGGCTCAGTGGTTGAGCTTCGACCTAGGATCCAGGCGATCAGGGTTTGATTCCCGGTCAGGGCACATGCCCAGGTTGTGGGCTGTAGCTGATCAATGACTCTCTCGTCATTGGTGTTTCTATCTCTCTCTCTCTCTCCCTCTCCCTTCCTCTCTCTGAAATCAATAATGATATATTAAAAAAAAAAAAAGAGAATATAGTATTTTTATTCTGGAATTCTGAAAAATCTAAAATGAGCTATTATGGGTTACTTTCCACATTTCCTTGCATATTCTTAGTCTATAGAAATCCTATAGACAAGGTAGCATTGAATTACAAATACTCTACGAGAACAAATGCAAGGGCTGTACTTCAAGTGATAGTGCAGTGGACTAACATCAACACCATTCTCTATTCTGTGAGTGCAGTTATTACCATATATTTTCACACTAATTCTGTGCTTTGTATGAGACTACCTTCGATGTTTATGTCTCTGTTTTAATATGGTATACTTGTTTGCTATTTCAAGAATTGATGTGACACGAAATCAAAATTATATATGGAAATCATTGTGAAGGCATTGGAAGGTGGCAGTACGTCAATATAGAAGGCATCTTAATTTGAATAATTACCAAAAAAAAATGTTCTTTTGTAAAGTAGAAAAAGGCAGGCTGTAGGGGGAAAACACTGAAATCACACAAATGAAAATCTCAATTAAACTTTATGCTTCTAATTTCTGAATGTGTAGGTTATTCTTAAAAGTTTACTTTGAATAAATGAAAAGCAATATAAAACTATATTGGAATCCCAATGGCACTAATTAAGCAAATTAGAGCAATTGGAAAATGGCAGTTAATATAAAAATACTAGATTTACAACTCAGAAAAGCTATACCTCCAAAACTATATTTCTACCTTATATGCTTTTACAAATAGTGAATTGTAATATTATAGTATTATTATTTATATAGAGAAAAAAATAACTCATAAGATATAGACTCTAAGGTCAATTGATATTTAAATGAGATATATGTCTTGCTTTTTTGTAGAAACTTCCTGTTTCTTGAGGGTGGGAATCCTAAAACAAGTATGACATATGTCCTCAGGATTGGGATTGTACTCATCTTTTGTCCTGGCCCTCTTTCTATCACTCCATTTCCTCTTTTCAACGAGAAAGTAATTGTTTGAAAAACATATTTATATTGATAACACATAATACAGCATACAAATTAATTCTGACATTTAGCCCTGAACTACATTTACTCAGAATATAATAATTTTCAAAACTGGGCCCCATATCAAAATTCCTTTTATTATATATATATGTGTGTATGTGTGTGTGTATATATGTGTGTGTGTGTGTATACACAGATATAAAATTCTGTACTGTGTTATATTTGAATAACAATGTTTTTTAATTCCTAGAATGTCATAGTAACATGTTCAAAATGAGTGTCAGTTGAAATATTTTTTCTTTTTTTTTCTTAATGGGGAAATAAAAATTGAAGTCTAAGTCATTTTTTTCTTTTTTTACACATTGTAGAAATGAAAATATATTGCTGTCTTTAATGTATATGGAAAAGATTAATTGCTCTTTAAAAAGCATTGATAGCTTCTACATTCAGTATTTGTGTAAAACTGAAATCATCAAGTTTACAAATCTTATTGCTATTTTTTTAATTATACTTTCATCTTTGGATTAAAATTGCAGATGTGGTGGCAGATGTGGGGCTTTAAGACAATTTTTCAGAAATGTCTTTCATTTGTTAATTATCATACAATTCTCAAATGATAATCTAATAAACTTAAAATACTTTGTAATTAAAATCCTTGACATGATAACCATATTATGGTGTGGTTAAAAAGAACATTCCCTCACAAATTCTGATTCCTGTTTTTCCTTTTTGTAGTTTAATTTCTAATGTTAGAGATGTGATTTATATGCCCAAACTGACAATGTATGTACTTTGTATTCTTTCTAAAATTATTTATCACATATTACCTCAATGATTTAGTAAATTATATATTTATTAAATGTTCTATAATTCAGAATATTTCAAAATAAATATTTATGAACGTTATTAATAGTGTTAGGAAAGCAATTATTTTATCTGGAATTGCTGCTAGAATGTTTTTTTTGTTTAGAGCTTTTTTTAACCATCAATCATATAATTAACAAGTCTCTAAAATATTGTGATCCAATCAAATTGTTTTTCAAAACAATTATAAGCCACTGACTACTTAGAGGAACACTATAGGAATTATTGTGAAAAGCACACAATACTCATGGTTATAATCTTGCCTATTTTTTTGTTTTCCAAGTTTGTTTTTTCACATACAGATTTTCTCTAAAGATTTTTTTGCTACTTAACTTTTACCTTAAATAAGCCATTTAACAATAGACAATATTTATCCCCAAATATATTATCCTTCACATGCCTGCTGACTCTGCAGTTACTTCATTTATCACTACAGCTTGCTAGAAGTAAATATCTAACATGGTTTGGTTTCCCAAATAACAGCGCTAAATTTAAACAAGTGTGTATTACTACACATCATAGTTATTATAAATTTCAACACACCTTACTCATAACCTTAAAATACCTTACCTGTACAGGCAAAACCTAGTTTCCACCCTATTTTAAATGACCATTCCTACTTATATTACAGTTCAGGTATATTGGTAAATTTTGGTGTTTTTTTTTTTATTTTTTTAAATATAATAATACAGGCAATTTGAAAATCTTACTCCATGTTTACATGGTGAGTAGGTATTTAATAATTTTTAGCATACTTTGTGGTGATGGAACTGTTTTTGTATCTTGACTGTATCATTATCAATAACCTAGGAGTAATAGTGTACTACAGTGTTGCAAGTGGTTACCTTTGTAGGAAACTTGGTAAGTGTACATATGATCTCTGCATCGTTTCTTATAACTGCATGTTAATCTAAAAATAATAATAATTCAATAAGAAATTACTGAGCAAAAAAATAAAGTGAATTTTATTTATTTATTTTTTTTGTCTTCTTTTTCCTTCCCTTAACTTTTTATTCCTTTCATGAAAGTCATTTTTATAATGCCTACTATGTGACCCTGCCCTTGATCTGTTCACATTTGTGGGCTGGACAAATGTATCAAATAATCAGTATTCACATATAACTTCATTAAATTATATTTTCAATAAGATCAAATTATAAACCTATTATACATGTGTACTTTTTAAAGATATAAATAGATAAGGGCTACAAAACACTTCAGTAAAACTAAAAAGACAAGCAGTATCTTTGCCTAGAGAGTGCTATCTAGAGCTAAGTATATATAGGGGTGGGGGAAATGGGTTTACAGTTGTGAGTACGTGAGAGTTTATACTTGCATTATTATTCATTAACTACTGTATTAGTTAGTATTACAAATGTAGACCTACTTTTGCCCACTAGGTATGCAAAAATCCTGAATCTCCACATGAAAATTACAAAGATCAGATGGTTAAATGACTGCAAATATATTTTATTGCTATTTATCATTATCTGATCAAAGAAGAATGATGGAGATTATAGCTAATTATTTCTAAATTCACTTACTTAATTTACCTGTCTGTTCCCATTTCGCCCGTTAAACATCTGTCTGCAGTCGTTTCCTAAGGCTGCATCCCCCCACCCACCTGCACACATTTTGACCAACCTGAGGATATGACCGCACAATAATAGAGTGGCTAAATAAAAGGAGAAACATCAGTATATATAAGAGAAGATTAAAAAATTTGCAATAGCTAGCGAAATAGATTGCTAATCTCTTTCTGGTATTAAACTGGAGAAAAACGTGTTTTACTGAAAGGAGGTATCAAGCTTTGGCATCAGAGAGTCTTGAATTTTTATCTAGGCTTCTTCCTAGATACTTTCCACTTTGTTACTTTGGGTAAGTTTTTAAATGGCAACACTGTATCACAAACAACTCACACAGTTGTTGAGATTATTACATGAGATGTATATACCATACCTAACAGTGATAGAAGAAACAAATGATTTAAAAAACATGTAGGGCTCCTATAATGCATGATACATACTAGGCATTCAATAGCGTTTTAACTCCCGTTATCTCCCAACACAAATTAGAAAAAATATTAAACACTATGAATTATAAAAATAAGAAAAAAAGAATGAAATATAGAATTTATTGGTTTTGTGGGCAAAATAATAGTGTGCTCAACTGGTTCACTTTTTATTCAGATTGTTTGGTGTTCTCTAGGTTATTCTTTGATTTAAAACTTTTGTATTGTGTAACATTGTTCCCTTTAGTTCCAGTTTTTGCATGGACATTAGATAGGGCAGTATACCTCTAATGCTTGCCTGTGATCTTTGGTACTTATTTGCTTTATACCTATTTAAATCAAACTAGATATTTAAATATATTGAAAATATCTAAGATTCTTAATGTCTTTTTGTTTGTTTGTTTTGATTCTTATTGTGGCTAAATGATCTATGAAAATGACAAAAGTGCCACAAAAATATTCTTGCTCTAAATATCAACATCTTAACTTATGGCAAACCTAAAAGAAAAGCAACAATCTGGTTTTTTAAAAAGATTTAATTAGATATAATTCTAATACAGACATTTAAGGAGCTTTTAATCATCTCTTAAAGAAAAGAGTAGTTTTAAGGAAAGGAAGGAAAAAATTATTTGATTTAAACAAATTGTTTAAGTGTGCTCTCTTACAAAGTCATCCATTATCACTCCCAAGGGTAGAAGGAAGGATGGACCTTGATTTTGGTATTTCTTATACATTTCAATTTTTATCAGGAAATATGGAGTTTACACAATAAGATACGATTAACAATAACTATTAGTGCTCTCAGAAATAACCATGTGTAGGGGTTCAGAACAAATCACCCCAAGATATGTCTCTGTGGTATGTGGATTATTTTGAGTTAAGGCAATCAAGACCCTATAAATACAAAAGAAACTTCTGTCCCAACTACCTAGAATAATTTAAATGAAGAACCTTGCCCATAATAAGAGATTATTGGAGGTAACTTTTTGACTTATTTATATGGCAGGGCAAACTACTAATTTCTTAATATCTGTTCTTACTATCCTGCAGTGACATTCCTATCCTCTGAAGCCCTAGGTGGCTTACATCACCCTAAGCTCAGAATACATATATATTTCTTTAAGTTTCTGTGCCTGAACTTCTCATGTAGGTGGGGTTCCCAAATGTACATATGTACTTTTAAATTTAGTTATCTGTCTCATATAGGTTTACTTATTAGACCAGCCAAAAGAACCATAAAGGGTAGAGAAAACATCTTTCTCCCCAACACATTACAGTGATAGTTAACATGTATTAGTCACTTCCAATATGCTCAAATAACTCTAGGAAAACATTTTACAGGACTTATCTCAGTTCACATCCCCCCACTCCCAGCAATACTCTGGGAGGTAAATTTCTAGTATTATGCTGATTTCAGACATTAGGGAACTGAAGATTTATTGTCCAAACTGCCACAGCTGATAAATTGAGAAGTTAAGAATAAAAGCAGTATAGAAGAGTTTAATTGAAAAATGTTTGTGGATTTGCTTTGTATTGACAGGTAAATTACATTCTGATCTTGTACCTCAAAAGAAAATGAAATAATCAGTTTGATAGACAAATATGTGAATGTGGTCCTACTTACATTGTATTTATTTAACCTATACTATCCCAAGGTTGTTTTCTCAACGACCTGTTGTGATTTAAAACAAACTTGGAAATAAGCATATTATTTTCCTGTTCATTTGATGTATTTACTGATTTGCAATGTAGAGTCATTAAATCATTTAGAAGTATTTACTGTGTATTTTAAATAAAATACAGACAGAAAGTTCCTTCTTCTGTGAGAGCATCATAGCATTTTAAGTGGACTAAATGAAGTGGTGCTAATTAAACATCTGGCATTCAACCTCACTGTTTCCCCGTATCCATACAACATTCTGCAGAGTGAATTCAGTATTTTAAGGATGTGATGAGTAAAAGTAGTATCTAAAAACATGAACACTTCATTATAATAAAATTTGACTATACATTTTAAGTTGTCATCATTCTTAATCAGATTAATTTGCAAAACTTTGCCTTTCCTTATGCAAAAACATAAATATATCTTAAATAGAGCAATGCATTGTTATTTAGCTGATATAACTACCTTTCTAAGAAGAGACAATGGTTATTTGTAAACTAAACTACAGTCTTCCTTTTAGAACTGTATAACATTAAAAATAGAACACACAAGATTACTCATCAACATAAATACACAGTTATGTGCCTCATAATGTTTCAGTCAACAATGGACCACATATATGATGGTGGAGCCATAAAATTATAATGGAGCTGAAAAATTCCTATCACCTAGTAACTTCATAGCCATTATAATGTCACAACACAATGCATTACACAAATACTTACCATTGTGTTATAAATGCTATACAGGTTTGTCGCCTAGGAGCTCTACGGAAACAGAATTTGTCACCCCAAAGTATGTCTATTTGGCATAAGAATCATTTTAGGCTGGTTAATTTTAAGAAACAACAGACATGGGAGAAGCTCTGAAAACCAAGTAGTCTTTTTAAAAGGCTCTTATATTTGTAAGGGAAATGTCCATTTGTAAGTATATTTCCCTGGCTGTACCAGGAAGAGGGGGGATGACCTTATCTCCAGAAACTCAATGCAGAACACAAGCATAAGAACCTTACTCTGGTTTACTGTGCTTTTCCTGATAACCTTCCATAACTAATTCTCTCCACCCAACAACTTATTTTGTCTTCAGCTGAAGATAGTATTTAATGTGGTGGCTCTAGCCAATTTTGATGGTTACTCAATTTCCCTGGGTCTCTCCCATGTATACAGGAGGTATATATGCTATTAAACTTTTATTTTTTTCTCTCCTATTAATCTGTCTCTTATAACAGGGATGCTCAGCCAAGAACCCAGAAGGTAGAAGGAAAATTATTTTTCTTCCCCTATAGAGCAATAGGCCTTATCATCTAGCCTAGGTGTATAGTACACTATATCATCTAGGTTTGTGTAAGTGCACTCTATGATGTTCACATAATGACAAAAATCACCTAATGATGTATTTCTTAGAAGAGATCCCAGTCCTTAAGCTGAACATGACTATATGTGGGTGTTTAGCACATGCAAATGACTAGCGTAGAGATCCTGCACACTATTTTATCACTAAGAAGTGATGGTCAAATATGCATGTCTATCCCTGGCCAGTTTTCTCATGGGTTAGAGCATCATCCTGCGTACTAAAGGGTCACAGGTATGATTCTGGTCAAGGGCACATATCTCAGTTGCACACTTGATCCCTGGCCTGGTCAGGGAGAGTGCAGGAGGCAACCAATTGATGTGTCTCTCTCACATTGATGTTTCTCTCTCTTTTTGTCTCTCCTCTTCCCTTCCATTCTTTCTAAAAAATCAATGGAAAAAAATATCCTTGAGTAAGGATTAACAAAAAGAAAAAGAAAAAAGAAAAATAAGCATGCCTAGGATTAAACATAAGAAAAGATGTTTATAGACTATGACAAAATTATTTTAGATAAAATTGCCATCTCTTGGATAATGACATAGTCTTAAAATTAAGTTTCCCTTAGCTTTATGGTCTGGTATGTGATATTAAATTGTTAATTAATGAGATCTCTTAACTATTGGTTCTGAACCAAATGAAAGTAGACAAAGGAGTCCAGAATGGTAGATTAAACATAGGGATGCATATGATACATCTTTCTGAAATGAGCACAAGGCATCCCTTTAGCCTTTACTCTACAGGACACAGGGTTTGGAAAGTCAAGCCTGGACTATATTTCAGCCTTTAAGTGGCCTGTAGGCCAAATATCTTTGTGTTGGTTAAGCTGACACAAAGATATATAACTGTCCAGCTTTCCCCTAAGGCCAAATGGGCTTTCTACTACTCTCTGCTCCTTGGTAAATCAACTTCAAGTACATCAACTGCTACAAGTAGAATTAGGAAAATGCAAGGTTTCCCAGCAGTATATAGGAGCTGGTGCCATTGACAATAATAATGGAAAGAGTAAGAAATGTTGTTTCAGGAAAGCAAGTCCTAGTTAATGAAATGAAAGAAGAGACAGAAACAAAGAGGTCCGTGGGTTTCAGGCTTACGTCAGTTATGAGCATTTCTCATACTGGGGAAGGATCAAGTTAGGAATTTGAAGGAAAATTAAGGCAGATAATAGTCTTTCAATATTGCTCCTTTAAAGGCAGTGCAATTAATCATACCTCTATGATAAAAATAAGAGACCTAAGTATCTATGTACCAGGAACAAGAGCATGCAAACATAGAAAGTAACAAGATTTGCCTTTCAAAAAAGGTCATAGTTTCAGGTAAATAATATGTCTTTTGATTAAATAGAAAAAAAATTATCATTGTCAACTATAGATGATTCATGTAAAATGAGCTATCTGAAAAAAAAAAAAAGATAAATCGCCAGGATATAGTAAAAAAAAAACTTTTTAGGTTAATCATTACTGTCAAAATAATTATACACAAAAAATAGTGGACTTTCAACTGATATACTTGATAATTAATAAGTCATTCTTAAGAATTCTTTGCAAACTGCAAAACCATCATTATGGCATACACTTGATAAATGTTTATTGTGCATAAATGCTGTGTTGAGTTTTGTGGTAGGCAATTTAGGCCTACCCAATTCAAAGAAATGACAGTCTCTGTCTTCAAAGAGCTTATATTCAAAGGTGGGGAGACAAACACATAGATAATTACTGTTGGATGTCTTACGTGTTTTGATGGAAATTAATTAATGTATGGAAGAATATAAGTGGAGCATTCTATAGACAGTTGCTAGTTTAGGTGGTTTCTGGAAAAGATGATAACTATGGTGAGTTGTGAAGACTAAGTGGAAATTAGGCAGGCACAGTAAAAAAGGCTAGAAAACATCCATTGTGGATATACGCACACTGAGTCAGGAAAGAGCTTGGGCAATATGGGAACATGACACATTTCAGAATACTTCAAAGTAAACTGGGGAAAGGGCTTAGGATAAAGTTTGAGAAGGTGGAGTCAGACTGTGGAGTATATTAATGATCTATTTCTGCTGTAATAAATTATTACAAATATAGCAGCATAGACAACATAAATTCATTATCTCAGTTCTTTAAGTCAAAAGTTTGGGTTGACTTGACTGCTTTCTCTGCTCCGAGTTTTACAAAGCTGACACCAAGGTGTAAGCTTTCTGGGCTCTTATCAAGTGGCTCTGGGAAGAATCTGCTTCTAATCTTTTTCTGGTTGGCAGATCCAGTTTTTCTTGGCTGTAAAACTGAGGTCCCATTTACTTGTCCCATTTACTTCCTTGCTGTCTGCCATGCTTTGTTCCTATGAATTGCCTGCATTCCTTCTCTTGCTTTCCGCTTCAGAAGTAGACTGCGCCATTCTTCTCAAGTGTTGAATCTCTCTGACATCCCTTCTTCCCCATCCCTATGGCTGACTCCTTATTTGCATCTCTCTGCCTCCCTCTTCTTCTTTTAAAGCTCATGTGATTAGATTAGATAAGGCCCACATGATAACCCAGAATAACCTCCCCATTTTGAGGTCAGCTGAGTGGTAACCAGGTCCCTTTACAGCAGTGCCTAGATTACTGTTTGACTGATTAGCCAGAGGGTGATCTTGGAGGAATATCTTTACAATTGTGACTGCCACAAAAGGCAATTTTATTCCTGTGAAGTTAAATCAGCTTTATCTTGAAGCAAAACAATTCTTAGAAATTATTTTTTGCAAAGAAGTACCAGAACTAACTCCACATTTTAGAAAGTTCACTCAGATAGCAGGGTACAGCTTGAAATATTAGTAGGGGAGACTTAATGGCTTCAAGAGACCAAAGAAAATGCTCATTTAGTAATTAAGTTTAGAGATAAGTGAGCAAGATAGTAAGACAGTAAGAGTGAGGAGATAGCAGAGGAGGTAGGTTTTAAGGGCACTAAGGAAATAAAATATGCTGTACTTTGTTCCTGATTTGCTTTAAGAGAATAGATTCAAGGATGACTCTCATTTCTGATTTTGGTAAATAGATCAGTAAGAGTAACATTCACCAAAGTATGAATACTATCCAGAAAAAGAACAAATGAGTAAAAAAGGAAATTTTATGTTTAGCTTTAGAGAAAAGGGATTCATCCCTGTATAGAAATGTAGGCTTTTATATTCTCATTGGATTAGACAACTTCTAATGAATAATTGGATACATAATATTTGAATATAAAAGGTTGATTGAGTTGTCTACTGAGATTTGTGAGTAATCAGTGATTGGTACTTCAGAAAATGTACATCCATTGAGATTAGAAATCAAAATTATAATTTTCTGAAACTTTAATGGAAGAGTATAAAGAGAATGAGTAAAATAAAAAATGGTCATTGTAGATAATGGGAAATTAAAAAAAGGAGAGTAGTTAATAAAGCATAGTATATTTTTGAAACATTATACAGACATTAGGAAATAGCTATTTTTACATATACCATGACAAATCAAGAGATAATTTAATCGAAAACATAACTGTTCGGCAAAGGGCAATATACTTCTCTATTTTGGATGATAAGAAGGGATAATATCACCATGTACACATATATATTCACAATTTACTTTGTAGAGTGGGAAGAATAGCCTTTTTATTATACTTCTGTCCATTTAAAACAAAAATGCAAGCACTTGTATTATTTTCAAAATTATATAAAACAAGGAAGGGTGTATGGTACATCCATATGGTGTATTCTCTATAAAAGTGTTCATGTTTTAAAAGAATATTTGATGACATGAGGTAAGTTTATGATAATACTGATAAATACATGTATAATATTATTTATAGTACAATGTGAACTTTGTAAGATGTTATACTCACATACAGCAAACACCAAAATGTTTTATTCTCAATTTTTATTCTTAAAACATATAGTTTTTAAAAATAGGGGGGAAAATGACTAATCTTATTACCAAAGAGAGACAAAATATATTCAATAGAAAATAACACAAAAGGAGAGTGAAATTGATGGTATAAAAGGGCTGAGAAAATGGGAGAAGATGGGATTCAGAAGACACTTGTAGTTATTGCTGCCCACAGGAGTAAAATTTTCTCTACTGAAATTGGAAAGAAGGCTATAAGAATGATTGATGATGCTGATAAATTTAGCTGTGGAAGACCTGGAAGCTATTTTATTCTTTATTAAGTAGAACTCAAGGTATTCTGCTGAATGTGATGGGGAAAGTGACCAGGGCAAGGGCTATGACGAATGTATAATAAATGTTTAGAAATGGCTACTTCTTATTAAATTTATTGTGGTGACATTGGTTAATAAAATTATATAGGTATCAGGAAGAGGGAAGATGGTGGCACTCTGACAGGAAGCAGGGCACCCTTGCTCTTTAGTGGTAAATCCAGACACAGATCGAATTTACCGCTAAAATGCTGCATAACCAGCTTGGAAAAACAAGAGAAATATACCTGAGTGGACATATTTCGAGTAATGAGCACTGAAGAAACATCATAGACTCTGGTAACAGAGGGGGAGCATAGGAAAAAGGAATCCCCCCTGAAGTCACTGCTGGGCTGTGAGGCCCAAAGG
Source organism: Miniopterus schreibersii (assembly GCF_964146895.1). Lineage (NCBI taxonomy): Eukaryota > Metazoa > Chordata > Mammalia > Chiroptera > Miniopteridae > Miniopterus > Miniopterus schreibersii. The sequence goes on along the minus strand of NC_138101.1, from coordinate 94,195,460 downwards.
ATAGAAGCTGTAAAGCTCCCTCTCCTTGGGAGTGTGAACTGGCATCCAAAATCTGGGATCTCAAACCTGGAGTGGAGGAGAAGAGAAGGAAATCCTGTGCTCAAAGGGCAGAGGTAGCCAGGGGAACAGTGTGCTTTCAAGGAGGGGACCATGCCTTCCCAGTAAAATAACAGGCCTAATGGTGTCAGCAGGGACAGAAGACTTTCACACAGGGTACTTACTACAGGAAAGGCGGTCCCACAGTGTGTGGCTTCTGAATAGAAAAGGGCCAAAAGGCTCCACTCAGCAGGCACCTACAGGGATCTCCTGCTTTCTTGTAAGGCATTGTGTAGAACCCCAAAAAACTGTGTGACATGGGGAAGGGGAAGAGTGCCCTCTTGATGCCAGAGAGGGCCACCAGCAGGGCAGATCCAGACTCAAGCTGTCACACCTGCAAGGTGAGGTGAATCGGAGATTTCTGACCAGCTCTGAGGGGAGCGGGGATAGCGGGCAAGGAGTTGCCTCAACTTTACTGAGTTTAGCAGTGCAGGAGACCTGTGTGGGGGTCACTTTGTGACCCTTTGTCCTTGGTTGTGAGGTGCAGAGGTTCTGGGACCTTGCAGAGCTGGTTCTCTGCCTAATTCTTGCTTTGTGCATTTTTGAGTTTTTGATTGCTAAATGTGCTTCCACCTTCTTGGCTTGCACGAGGGAGACAGAACAGGAAAAGCTGCATTTCAAAGTTTGAAATGAGTGCTCTGTGAGATCAGCCAATCAGATCTGGGAAAGGAGGAGCAGAGCACTCCTACTGAGACCATCACCCCCAACAGGTTCAGCCCACTGAAGACCCAGATATCCCCAGAAGGACATAGTCTTGAGGAGGAAGGGAGAACAGATCAAAGGGAGGACAACAATACAAGAATAAGACTCTAAGAGGCTATTGTTTGGGAACTGGGGGAAAAGCTTAAAACCCCTTCTAGGGGCTGGGCAAGTAACTTGCTCACCAGAGTCTCTTTTGATCAAAACCACTGAGCCCAGGCTGCTGAAACTGCCCATACAAAAAAGCAACAGACTGAAGTGAATCTGAACCTGCAGCAGGCCATTGTATGGGAAACTAGAATTAAAGGAAAGGGTAGAGACTGAGACAGCTTTGAAGCAGAGACTAAGTTCCCAACAGTGAGTGTCTGACAGCAAAACTCCAAGTAAGGAAAGCAAATCCTGAGCTACCCTAGCTGGCCTGCACCATAAAGACTCTTCAGAAGACTCTGGAGTAAGACTAGGCAACCACAAGGGGGAGGCAAAATAGCTGACAAGTGAAGGTGGTCCGCACTGAGCCTCAGACCAGCCAACTACCTAAAGGACACAAGAGCCAACTTAGACAGCTCCTGACATTGGCTGACGCAAAAGTACTTCCCAGGAGACACAAAATCAGCATACAAAAGAGTCAGCCTCAGGCAACACAAGCTGCGCAGATGAAACTCACCTGATTGACTTTTTATTTTTTAGAAAAAGGAAAGAAAAGAAAAAAAATTCATTTTAAAACTTTTGTTTTTAAGTTTTTAATTTTTTTTTTTTAAGTATATCTTTATTGATTTCAGAGAGAAGAAAGGAGAGGGAATAGAGAGACAGAAACATCAATGATGAGAGAGTCATTGATTGGCTGCAGCCCGCAACCCGGGCATGTGCCCTGACCAGGAATAGAACCCCGATCGCCTGGATCCTAGGTCAATGCTCAACCACTGAGCCACTCCCGGCAGGACAAGTTTTTTAATTTTTTATTTAATTTTTAAAAATTTGTTTTGGCATGCTTAGCTTGTTTTTTTTTTTCCTTGGTTTTGTTTTGTTTTTTGTTCTAATATCAATATTTTCTTGATATTCTCTGCTTTATTTCTGGGATATTATCATTATAACCAATAACTTTATTGTTTTCTCTGTTGTTTCCCTGAAATCTCTTATTGGTCTCCTTGTATGCCCTTGCTTTATCTCTCTCTCTTCTTATTCTGTTGGCATAACTTTCTTTTTTTTTTTCTTTTCTTTTACTCCTCTTTTTATTCTGTCTTCCTGTATGTTTGATTGTGTTTGTCTATCTTATTTTTATTTTTTATTTTTCAACTATTCTTACTCTCTATCCTATTCCTACTCTCTACCCTTAGTTTCTTGATCACCATTCTTTCCTTTCAGAATCTTTTTTATGCCCCTTTTATCTCTCAGTAGCTTCTCTATTTTATATTTTTTATCTTATTTTATGATTTTAAATTTTTTTTTTACTATTAGTAATAATATTCTCTTCTCTTCCTATTGTTTTTGTTTTTGTTTTTGGGGAGGTTAAAGCTTTAGCATTTGTGTTCTCACATTGCTCTCCCAATTCTACTTTCTCTTGGGATGTTTTCATTGTGATTGCCAGGATATTTTGTAAGTTACTGTTTCTTTCCTGGCATTTTTGTTTGTTTTTGTTTTCCTCTGTCAGCACCTGTACAACATCTTACATGATGTGGTTGGGGCTGAGCCTCACAGATAGCCAACCTGAGAGGAAAGTCCTCCCAAGAATGGGTCAACAACAATCTAGACTCATCACAACAGGACAGCCCAAAGAACCCACAAAAGGGACACCCAGAAAAGGGACATGCTTAAAGCAAATAGCTCAAAAGTATAAGGAAAACACACCTCGGAGTCCCACTGGATATACACAACAAAATCCCACCCCACAAGACTGAGAGGTGACAAATATGTCTAATACACAGATACAAACACTAAGAACCACCAAAATAGGGAAACAGAGAAACAACCCCCAAACTAAAGAAAAGGAAAAATTACCAGAAAAAGACTTGATGAGATGGAGTTAAGCAAGTTATCAGAAATGGAGTTCAGAGTAATGGTTATAAAGATGAGGAAGAAAATTAATGAGAACCACAAGACACTTAATGGGAAGGTCCAGGAACTTAGTAAAACATGAAAAAAAAACACAAAACTGGATATGATAAATAAAAACCAGGCATAAATGAAGAATACTATATTTGATATCAAGTATATACTGGAAGGAATTAAAAGCAGGCTCAATGAAGCAGAAGATAGAATAAGTGAATTAGAAGATAAGGTAGAAGAAAACAATCAGAGCAGAAAAAGAAAAAACAATTAAAAAGCATGAGGACAGTTTAAGGGAATTTTGGGACATCAAAATGTGAAACAACATTCTCACCATAGGAGTGCCAGAGGGGGTAGGAAAGTGAACAAGGGATACAGAACCTGGTGGAGAAAATAATGATAGAAAATTTCTCCAAGCTGGTGAAGGAGAAAGCCACACAAGTTCAGGAAGCACAGAAGGTTCCAAACAAGAAGGACCCAAAGAGACCCACTCCAAGACACATCATAATTAAAATGGCAAATGTTAAGGACAAAGAGAGAACATTAAGGCCTGCAAGAGAGAGACAAGCAGTGACCTACAAAGGAACCTCCATAAGGCTGACAGCAGCTTTCTCAACAGAACCACTTCAGGCCAGAAGGGAGTGGCATGAAGTTCTCAAAGTAATGAAAAGCAAGAACATGCAACCAAGACTGCTTTATCTAGCAAGGCTATCATTTAAAATTGAAGGTGAAATAAAGAGCTTCCCAGACAAAAGAAGACTATAGGAGTTCAATGCCATGAAACCAGCACTAAAAGAAAGGCCGAAAGGATTGCTTTAAGAAGAAGAAATATTGAGAGAAAAGTACATCAGAATAAAGGGGAAAATGGCATTAATAAGTATATATCAATAGTAAGCTTAAATGTAAATGGAACAAATGCTCCAATCAAAAGACACAGGGTAGCTAAATGGATAAGAAAACAGGATCCACATATATCCTGAATACAAGAGACACATCTGAGAGCAAAAGATTAACATGGGCTAAAAGTGAAGGGATGGAATAAAATATTCCATACAAATAAAAACATAAAAAAGCTGAAATAGCAATATTTCTGACAAAACAGACTTCAAAATAAGGACCATAACAAAAGCTAAAGATGGTCACTACATAATACTAAAGGCATCAATTAAACAAGAGGAAATAATGTTTATAAATAAATAAGCACCCAATATAGAAGCACCTAACTATATAAAAAATTTCTTGGTGGACTTTAAAGGGGATTCAAAAGCAACACAATCATAGTGGGGGACTTTAACACCTCACTCACATCACTGGACAGACCATCAAGACAAAAAATCAACAGGGAAACACAGACCTTGAATGACACAATAGATCTAATGGATTTAATTGACATTTACAGAATACTTCATCCCAAAACAACAGAATAAACATTCTTCTCCAGTGCACATGGAACATTCTCAAAAAGAGAACACATGTTAGGGCAAAAACAAGTCTCAACACATTCAAGAAGTTTGAAATCATATCAAGCATCTTCTCGGAGGACAATGGCATGAAATGAAAAATCAACCACTATAAAAAAAACTCAAAAACATTCAAACACATGCAGGCTAAATTGCATGTTATGAAACAATGAATAGGTTACAAGTCAGATCAAGGAAGAAATCAAACACTTCCTGGAAAAAAACAAAAATGAACACATAACAACCCAAAATCTATGGGAAACAGTGAAAGCAGTCCTGAGAAAAAAGTTCATGACAGTACAGGCCTACCTCAAGAAACAAGAAAAAGCTCTAATAAATCATCTAACACAACAACTAAAAGAATTATAAAGAGAACATCAAGAAAAGCTCCAAGAAAGTAGAAGGAAGGAAATAATGAAGATCAAAGAAAATTTTAATGATATAGAGACTAAAAATTAATATAAAAGGTCAACGAAAACAAGAGACAGTTCTTTGAAAAGATAAATAATATTGATGCACCTTTAGCCACACTCACCAAGAAACAAAGAGAGATGCAAAGAAATAAAATCAGTAATGAAAGCGGTGATGTAACAGACGCAACAAAAATACAAAGGATCATAAGAAAATACTATGAACAAATATATGCCAGCAAACTGGACAACCTGGGTGAAATGGACAAATTCCTAGAACCATACAATCTTCCAAACATGAATCAAGAAGAGGCAGAAAATGTGACTAGGCTGATAACAACTAATGAAATTGAAGCAGTAATAAAAACTCCCAGCAAATAAAGGTCCTGGACTAGATGGATTTACAGGTGAGTTTTATCAAACATTCAAAGAAGAATTAACCTCCTCAAACTGTTCCAGAAAATTCAAGAGGATGGAAAACTCCCAAGCTCTTTCTATGAGGCCAGCATCATCCTAATTCCAAAACCAGATAAAGGCACTGGAAAGAAAGAAAATTACAGGCCAATATCCCTGATGAACATAGATGCTAAAATCCTCAACAAAATACTTGTAAACCAGATCCAGCAATACATTAAAAAGATCATACACCACGGCCAAGTGGGATTTATTCCAGGGATGCAAAGCTTGTATAATATGCACAAATCAATAAATGTGATACATCACATAAACAAAATGAAGGACAAAATCATAGAATCATATCAATAGATGCAGAAAACGCATTTGACAAAATCTAGCATCCATTTTTGATAAAAAATCTCAGTAAAGTGGGGATAGAGGGAGCATACCTCAACATAATAAAGGCCATATATGACAAACCTACAGCCAACATCATACTGAAAGACAAAAAACTAAAACCATTTCTCTTAAAAACAGGTATGAGAGAAGGATGTCTGCTTTCACCACTCTTATTCAAAATAGTACTAGAAGTCCTTGACCCAGCCATCAAATATGAAGAAAACATAAAAGGTATGCAAATTGGAAAGGCAGAAGTAAAACTGTCATTATTTGCAGATGATATTGAAATTGTACATAGAAAACCCTAAAGACCACCAAAGTACTACTGGATTTGAAAAATGAATTTGGCAAGGTAGCTGGACACAAAATTAACATCTAAAATTGACAGCACTTTGACATACCAACAATAAACTCTCAGAAATACAAACTAAAAAACAGTACCATTTATCATTGCAACTAAAAAAATAAGATACCTAGGAATAAACGTAACCAAGGATGTAAAAGACCTTTACTTGGAAAACTACAGGACACTGAAAAAAGAAGTAGAGGAAGATATAAACAAGTGGAAAAATATATCATGTTCATGGATTGGAAGAATCATTATCATTTAAATGTCCATACTACCCAAAGGAATCCATAGATTCAATGCAATTCCTTTTAAAATACCAACAACATATTTCACAAAGCTAGAACAAGTATTCCAAATATTTATATGGAACTAAAAATGACCCTGAATAGCCACAGCCATTTTGAGAAAGAAGATCAGAGTTGAAGGGATCACTTTGCCAGATATCAAACTATACTACAAAGCCATTGTAATCAAAACAGCCTGGTATTGGTACAAGACATATAAATCAATGGAATAGAACAGAGACCCCAAAAATACACTTACACCATTATAATCAGTTAATATTTGAAAAGGGAGGCAAGGGCATATGATGGAGTAAAGACAGTCTCTCCCATAAATGGCGTTGGGAAAATTTGACAGGTACATGACCAAAAAAAATGAAACTAGATCACCAATGTACTCCATACACAAGAATAAACCCAATTTGGATAAAAGACTTAAATATAAGTTGCAAAACCATAAAAATCCTGGAAGAAAACATAGTCAAGTCACAGACATCTCACATAGTGGAATTTTTACTGATACATCTCCTAGGGCAAGAGAAGCAAAAGAAAAAATAAACATGTGGGACTACATCAAACTAAAAAGCTTCTGCACAGGAAAAGAAATCAGTGTCAAAATACAAAGTTACCCCATGTTATGGGAGAACATATTTGCCAAGGATGCATCTGAAAAGCGGCTAATTTCCAAAGCTTACAAAGAACTCATACAATTCAACAAGAGGAAGACAAACAATCCAATTTAAAAATCGGCAAAGGGCCTGAACAGACACTTCTCCAAAGAGGACATACAGATGGCCCAGAGACATGAAAAAATGCTTAACATTGGTAATCATCAGAGAGATGCAAATTTAAACCACAATGAGGTATCACTTCACACCTGTCATAATGTCTGCCATCAACAAATCAACAAATGACATGTGCTGGCAAAGACGTGGAGAAGGGGGAACCCTGGTAAACTGCTGGTGGGAATGCAGACTGGTGAAGCCACTATGGAAAACAGTATGGAGGTTCCTCAAAAAATTAAAAATGGAGCTGCCTTTTGACCCAGTGATCACACTGCTAAGAACATATCCTAAGAATCCTGAAATGCTAGTCAGAAAGAATATATGCACCCCTATGTTCATAGCAGCACAATTTACAATAGCTAAGATCTGGAAACAGCCCAAGTACCGATCAGTAGATGAGTGAATAAAAAAGTTGTGGGACATTTATACCATGGAGTACTATGCAGGTGTAAAGAAAAATAGTGTACCCTTTGGGACAGTATGGATGGACTTGGAGAATATTATGCTAAGTGAAATAAGCCAGGCAGAGAAAGACAACCATCACATGATCTCACTTATATGTGGAATCTAAAGAACTTAATAAACTGATGAACAAAATAGATTCAGTGGCATTGAAGCATGCAGCAGACTGACAAATCTCAGAAGGAAGGAGGGTGGTGGTGGGGGTGAGAGAGGTTTACCAAAGAATTTATATGCATATATGCATAACTCAAGGACACAGACAATGGTATGGTGAGGGCTGGGTAGGGGAGTGGTTGGGTGTTGGAAGGGGTCAGTGGGGGAAAAAGGGATCATCTGTAATATTTTAACAATAAAAAAGAAAAAAATATATAGGTTTCAAGAGTACAATTCTAGGATATAACACATATATATTGCATTGTGTTTACCACTGAAAGTCAAATCTTCCATCACCACATATTTCACCCCCTTTACTGACCCCCCTTCCCCTTGGTAACCACAGACTGTTGTCTGTGTCTACCAGTTTTTGTTTCTTTGTTTATGAGTTTTTGTTTCTTTGTCTCATTTGTTCTTTTGTTGCTTTCAGTTATATATCCCATATATGTTTTAAATCATTTGGTTCTTGACTTTTTCTATCTGACTGATTTCCCTGAGCATGATAAAGAGATAGTTATTACATGGCTGGGAGAAAAGGCTGATTAGGGGAAAAGGGCAAATTTTCCTTTGAGAATTTTATAAGTTTTCAAGAACCATTATAGAGTTATTTTAATTAAGAGAGTTGAAAATGATGCAAGAATAGACTATTTAAACAGTGGTACATAACAATCTAGAAACAAACACATACACATAACACCATACACAAAAGAGATGCCACTCTAGGATGGGTAAGGTTGGTTTTTTCATCAATAATATTTGGACAAGTAGTTATCCATAGTTAAAAAAAAATAAAATTGGATCAATTCCAGGGGTATCAAAGACTTAAATTTGAGAAGAAAGTTGTAAAAATGTATGTGATTATGGAAGTATAACTTCCTAAGTTGAGTAAAAAATAATTTGTTGTTGTAATTGAAATATAACAGAAATAAGCTGCACAGATTCTAAGTGTTCAATATGTTTTGACTGTCATATAGACCCAAAGCAACCATCACAACAATCAAAGTATAGAGTATTTTAATCACTGCAGAAAGTTACCTTGGGCACCTTGCTTACCAATTTCCTGTATCTACTCTGATTAGCAACTACTCTCTCAACTCATTCATTACAGGTTGGTTAGGCCTCTTCTTAAAATAAATGGAATCATAGATTATGTAACCATTTGTGTCAACCTTCTTTTGTGGCACTATTTTATTATTTTTTGCTACTTGTTAATATTTCATTATAAAAATGTACAATGATAGGTTAATTCATCTTCCTTTTGAACATTCTTCTACAATTCTTTTGTGAACAAATACTTTCATTTATCTTGGGTGAGGAACTAGAAATAGAATTCCTAAAATTTGGAAACAGCCCAAGTGCCCATCAGTAGATGAGTGGATAAAAAAGCTGTGGCACATTTACACCATGGAATACTATGCAGCTGTAAAGAGGAAGGACCTTTTAGCCTTTGGCACAGCATGGAGGGAACTAAAAACTATTATGTTAAGTGAAATAAACCAATCAGAGAAAGACAAGTACCACATGAACTCACTTATATGTGGAATATAATAAACAAAATAAACTGATGAACAAAGTGGATCTAGAGACATAGAAGCATGGAACAAACTGAGGGATCTCGGAGGGAAGGCAGGGAGGGGTTGTGGGTGGGGAGAGATTAATCCAGGAACTTGTATGTTTATGGGCAGGGCCTATGGACATGGACGTTGGTGTGGGGAGGGCCTGAGGGTGGGATGAATGTGGGGTGGAGGGGATCAGTGGGGTTAAAAAGGGGACATCTGTAATGGTCTCAACAATACAGATAAAGAAACATTAAAAAAAAAAAAATCCTGAGTCAGGGGGTGAATGCTTGTATAAATTCATTAGAAACTATCAAGCAATTTTCAAAATGGATGACAAGCTTATATTCCCACTAAAAATTTATGAAATGTCCAGGTATTCTACATCCTTGCTGAAACTTAGCATTGCTATTTTTAAAATTTTAGCCTTTCTGGTTAGTTTATAAGTATATCTCATTTTGCCTTTAATATTTATTTGGCAACATTGTTGAATTGGACATCATAAAATTATCTTGATATCCCCTTTTGGGATGTACAGTTGACCCCTGACTAGCACAGGGTTTAGGAGCACCAATCCCCCATGCAGTAAGAAATCCACATATAACTCTTCGCTCACCCAAAATTTAACTTCTAATAACCTACTTTTGACTGAAACACTGACCAATAACATAAACAGTCAATTAACACATATCTTTTATTTGTATTATATACTGTATTTTTACAATAAAGCTAGAGAAAGTAAAATGTTATTACTTCAGGCATCCTACTTTAACTCCATTCCAGTTGCTGACATTCTTCATATACAAAATGTGTTTGTTGATGTTAAGTTTCTTCTTATTTTCCTCCTGCAAATCAATTGTTAAAGAATTCTCTATTGCTGTGCCCTTGGTTTTGTTACTAATTTGGGGGCACTTAATGTTAACTGCTTCACTAAACATGCCCATGTTGCATTGGGCATTCTTTTTAGAATGTGAAGAATGGTTATACTTTCCATGTCATACTTTCAAAGTGTCCTCATATTATAGATTTAGTCAAAATTTAAGTTCTTATTTCTGTTATCAATATTCTGAGAAGTATATGTCCATGCTTCTTGCTTATTTTTTGGTAATGAATATGATTATATTTTGCTTTGATTGTCAGCAATTTGTTGGATTTCTGTATAAGAATTAAAAAATCTGTTCTAAATAGTTTTTTTACATGAAGAAATTTTATTTTTATTTTTAGTAGTTTGCACTGTTAAGTTTATCCCTGGAAATATAAAGATACCACCAAAAATACAAGGCAAGATTCTGTCTGTGCAATCTAGGTGATATACTAATGAGTAAACTTAGTTATCTATGTATGGAGGGATTAATGGCTTCCACTGGTATTCAAAAAGAGCATATCTATCATCCAAAACAAAATAAACTCTATAGGTCTCTACCTTATGTGTAACATGACAGAAGGAAGGAGACATAATATTCATTGAGAGATCATTCTCATGTGCAAGGCAATTTTAAAAGTATTTTGATAGCCATCATCTTATTCTGTCCTGGTTAAAAATATTAGGTACATTTTATAGTTATTTACTACATGCAAAGGGAAAAATGATAATATTAAGCAAATTCTGTTAGATTACAGGATCATTTGGCAGTCGAGCTAGAAATCTGGTGACTAATAATTTAAGATGCTTCTTGGCTTGGTACAGTTGTCAATGTGATGCTTATCAGAAGCAATGCAGCTGAAATCTTTCTGGAAGATGAAAAATAGTAGATATTAAAATTCAATATAGTATTTTCCATATGTATACTAGAAGCCTGAACTCTCCCTTTCTCACATATGAGCTGGTAATTATAATGCTCCAGACAGAAGAATACAAGAGATGGTTTCACTTTTGCCATGTAAGTTACTTTTGCCATTTTAAACATTGAGAAAAGCCAGAGATGAGAGTCTAGAGTTATTTCAAACCTCTCCTTTCAATTTTTCTGAAAAGAATAAAACAGCTTCTTATCATGAAAAGGTTGCAAATTATTTTTTCCTACATCTTTGGAAAAAAGAAATATAATGCTGTTTGATACTGCCAACAAAAGTGATATCTTTTTATGTTAACAATATTTTCCGGGTTATATTATTTCATTTCAAAATAGTTGTTCTAATTCAAACTAAAAAAATATATATCTAGATTTAGACTGTTATTATTTAATCTGTTCAGGTAGTTTGCTAACATATAAATGCTATCTGAAGATTAAGCCATTAGGATGAATGTAAAGGTAATGATAATTGTTGAAGATGAATAAGGGACCCTTAGGGGACTGAGCATACTTTTTCCTTTTACTTGAAATATTTAATTAAATAAGTTAAGAAAATAATTTTGCCTCTCAATATGATATGTCAGTATTCATATTTGTACCTGAATTTATGCACCTTTCTTTTTTAAAATTGTGTCCACTGCTGTGTAAGTACATAAAGGTATAATCTAAATAATAATATGCCATCTATCCACATGAGGCCTGATTAGGCTATTCAAGATATTCCACACAAAAAATGCTAAAAAAGGAAATCTAAGTGTGTAAATGACACCTGACTAAATAGTTCTCTGGAACATCCATTATGGAAAAGTTATTGTACATCTTGAGCAGTTACTGCTATTTTAAAATGCCAAATGTGAAAAACTAAATGAAAATTTTTAAATGTGATGTTTTTCATATTCTTGATGTTTACTAATTTAAATCACTTGTTTCTTTTTATCAAAAATAATACAGTATTGTGGGAAATATTGGTCTCATTTTGTTTCATTTTTAGTCATTCCCTAGAAACTATCACTAGCATCATGTTTCTAAACATTTACATAATTGAAGGCCTCTCACAAGTGGCCTTGTTTAGATACTTCCAAATTAAGCTAGAGTGTACACTTTAGTTATTAAAGTATGACCTTTTGAAAAACAATAATTTCAATATTAATTTAATTAATGCACTGGAAACTCAAAATGCAAGCAACATGAGTTTAAAAGCAATATATGCAGCTTGGACTGATAAGTAGATCAGAGCTTTCAACCTTTCAGTGGTGATGTAGTATCTGATCATTTCAGCACACTCTCTGTGCTGAGAACAGGGATTTCTCCTGGCACCTCTTCTCATTTTTAAAGGCACTTTAAATGTCTTTTTATTCTTTACAAGTCCTCTTTTAAAACTAAAGATCCCCAGGAAGGTCATTACAGCTTAACCTGTTACTGCAAACAGAAGAGGTCTGAGCGAAATTAAAGATGGCGGCAGACTGAGTGGAAGTTACACTAACACTTTCCCCAGACCAAACTGGAATTATAACTAAAATATAGAAAAAATATCCTGAATAATCAACTGAAGACAAACTGGAGAGCACTCTCATAACCAAGGAGGAACAGTGAAGCCCGCACAGAGACTAGTAGGAAGTGTGGACATGAGAAGGCTGGCAGGGCTCCAACAGGCAGCAGCTGAAGGTCCAGAGGGATATCTCAGCTGTGGGGGTTCCCACTGAGGATTCTGGGGCCTCAACTGCAGGCTGAGCTTCCCAGCCAAGAGCACTAGAACTGAGAAAGGTGCCCACATAACATCTGGCTGTGAAAAGCAGCCAGGTTTCTGTCTGCCAGGGAGAGAAAGCTGGAAATGCAGGCACCCTCTTAAAGGGCAAAAGCACAAAGGTTTGTGTGCAGCTGCTCACCTTGGGGTTGAGCAGAGGGAGGGTGGAGTGGACTGGAGCCCTGAGAGGGGAGTCTAGGGTTGTGGGCTCTGGAGAATGAGATCAGAAGGCACCCATCTGGATTCCTATGCCCAGTCATTCCCCCAGACTGCAGAGGACATCTTTTCAAGCAGACAATTAGCTGCTTTTGCTTGAAGCAATTGTCCCAACTTGCTTGAAAACCTATCCCCCTACCCAGAGGAGTTTCTGGAGCCTGAGGCTCATTAAGACAATCAGATTAATCAACCTACAGGCAGAGGCAGACTTAAGAGTGCTTTGAGACTGCCTAATCTGCTTCTGGACATGGGTCTTGAAAAAGCAAACTTTGGTGTGCATCTTGGTCCTATCAAACCACACCTAACCCCAGCAGAGAAGACCTCAAGCCAAGGATTGTGGGAAGCTCCAAAGAGGGTACTCGGGGCCCATCACAAACTGCATCTAACATTGGCCAGCATCAGAGACTCTCCAAAAAGACTGAGAGTTGGAATAGATTTATCTAAGAAACAAACCCAAACAGGCAGCCAAAATGGGGAGACCAAAAAACAAGCCACAAATGAAAGAAGAGAAGTCTCCAGAAAAAGAGCTAAGTGAAATAGAGATAAGCAATCCATCAGACATAGAGTTTAGAATAATGATTGGAAACATGCTCAACAGTATGAAAAAAGATATGGAAACTATGAAGGAAATTAAGAATGACATAGGAGAAATAAAGAATACATTGGAAGGAATAAACAACAGATTAAAGGAAGCTGGGGATAGGATCAGCAAATTAGAAGACAGGGTAGAAAAAAATCACTCAATCAGAGACCCAAAAAGAAAAAACATTAAAAATCAGAGGAACAGTCTAAGGGAGCTGTGAGACAACATGAAAACATCACAATATTCTCATCATAGGAGTGCCAGAGGAGGTCAAAATTAAGCAAGGGTTAGAGAACCTGTTTGAAGAAATAATGGCAGAAAACTTACCTAACCTGGTCAAGGAAAAAGTCACACAAGTTCAGGAGACACGGAGTGTCCCAAGCAAGAAGAATCCAAAGAGGCTCATGCCTAGACACATGATAATTAAAATGCCAAGAATTCAAGACAGAGACAATCTTAAAAGAAGCTAGAGAAAAGCAATCTTTTACCTACAAAGGATCTGCCATAAGGCTGTCAGCTGACTTATCAGAAACTCTATAGGCCAGAAGGGAATGGCATGAAGTATTCAAGGTAATGCAAAACAAGTATCTGAAACCAATACTACTCTATCTAGTAAGACTATCATTCAAAATACTTGGTAAAATAAAGACCTTCCAAGACAGAAAAAAAGGCTAAAGGATTTTATCACCACCAAACCAGTATTGCAGAAAATGTTGAAGGAACTGCTATAATTAGAAGTAGAAATCGAAAGAGAAACATAGACATTAAAAGTTAAAATGGGAATAGATAAGTATCTATCAACAATAACCTTAAATGAATATAAATCAAATGCCCCAATAAAAAGATATAAGATGGCTGAATAGATAAGAAAACATGACCCAAATATATGCTGCCTATGAGAGACCCACCTCAGAACAAAACACTCACACAGGTTGAGAGTGAAGGGATGGAAAAAATTTTCCATGCAAATGGAAATGAAAAAAAAAAAAAAGCTGGGCTAGCAATACTCATATCTGACTAAATAGACTTCAAAATCAAGACCATAATGAGAGACAAGAAAGGTCATTACATAACACTAAAAGAATCAAACCAACAAGAAGATATAACCCCGATAAACATATATGCACCCAATATATGAGCACCTAAATTCATAAAAAAAAAATTCTAGAGGATTTTAAGGGAGAAATCGACAGCAATACAGTCATGCTAGGGGATTTTAACACCCCACTGACTTCACTAGATAGGTCTTCCAGACAAAAAAATCAATAAGGAAACAGTGACCCTAAATGACACACTAGATTAGATGGACTTAATTGATATTTACAGAACATTCCACCCTAAATCTGCAGAATAAACATTCTTCTCAAGTGCACATGGGACAGTCTCAAAAACAGACCACATGTTAGGACAGAAAACAAGTCTCTACAAGTTCAAGAAGACTGAAATCTTATCAAGCTTCTTCTAGGACCACAGTGGCATGGAATTAGAAATCAACTACAATAAAAACACTAAAAAACATTGAAACATATGGAGGTTAAATAGCATGTTTTTAAACAATGAATGGGTTACAAAAAGATCAAGAAAGAAATCAAAAACTTCCTGGAAACAAATGAACACACAACAACTCGAAATCTATGGGACACAATGAAAGCAGTCCTGAGAGGGAAGTTCATAGCACTATAAGCCTACCTCAAAAAACAAAACTTCTAATAGACTCTCTAACCATACAACTTAAAAACTTAGAAAGAAAACATCAAGAAAAGCCCAGAGTAAGTAGAAGAAAGTAAATAATAAAAATCGGAGCCAAAATAAATGACATAGAGACTAAAAAAACAATACAAAAGATCAATGAAACCAAGAGCTGGTTCTTGGAAAAGATAAACAAGGTTGATGAAGCTTTAATCAGACTCATCAAGAAACAAAGAGAAGAAAATGTAGGCAGCAAAATCTCAGACATCTCTCCTAGCAATATGTTTGCCGATACATCTCCTAAGGCAAGAGAAACAAAGGAGAAAATAAACAAATGTGACTACATCAAAATAAAAAGCTTCTGCACAGCAAAAGTAACCATCAACAAAACAAAAAGGGAGCCCACTGTATGGGAGAACATATTTACCAATGACACATCTAATAAAGGGTTGATATCCAAAATACATGAGAAACTCATACAACTTAACAAAAGTAAGACAAACAATCCAATTAAAAAATGGGCAAAGGACCTGAATAGACATTTCTCCAAAGAGGACATACAAATGGCCAAAAGACATGAAAAAATGCTCAAATTCACTAATCATCAGAGAAATGCAAATGAAAATGAGATATCACCTCACACGTGTCAGAATGGCTACCATTATCAAATCAACAAACAAGTGCTGACAAGGGGGTGGAGAAAAGAGAGCCCTAGTACACTGCTGGTGGGAACACATACTGGTGCAGCCATTATGGAAAACAATGTGGAATTTTCTCAAAAAATTAAAAATATAACTGCCTTTTGACCCAGTGATTCCCACTTCTAGGAATATATCATAAGAATCCCAAAACACTAATCAGAAAGAATATACGCACCCCTATCCTCATAGCAGCACAATTTACAATAGCTAAGATCTGGAAACAGCCCAAGTGCCCATCAGTAGATTTGTGGATAAAAAGCTATGGTAAATTTACACAATTTAATGCGATGTGGCTATAAAAAATCAGGATCTCTTACCCTTTGAGACAACATGGAGGCACCTGGAGACTGAGCGAAATGCTGAGCGAAATAAGCCAGTCAGAAAAAGACAAGTACCACATGATCTCACTTATATGTAGAATCTAAAAAAATTAATAAACTGATGAACCAAACAGATCCAGTGACAAAGAAGCATGTAACAGACTGAAGGATCTCAGAGGGAAGGTAGGAATGGAGGAGTGGTTGGGGAGAGATTAATCAAAGAACTTATATGTTTATAAGCATAACCCATGGACACAGACATTGGTATGGAGAAGGCTTGGGGGTGGGGTGGAGGTGGGGTGGAGGTGATCAATGGGGGGGAAAAGGGGACATCTGTAATACTTTCAACAATAAAGATTAAAAAATAAATTTAAAAGAGCTATTAAAAATTTCAAAAAAAAGCAGAAGAGGTCTGTTTATTTCTCTCTACCTCCCACATAACTCTCCTGAATGGAGGAAAAAGTCCTTGAACATGTGGAGGGGTCAGTGCATGTTTAAAGTTCACATATTTATCTCTCAGTTGTTCCCAGTCTAAAAGGTTCTTTATTCTTTCTTCCTTTTGTCCTCCCTCATCTTGCTTATCTACCCACTTACGAGTTGTTCATCAATGGTTTAAGTTTCTACCCCAGCTGAAGGCATAATTTAAATTTGGCTCTTGGGGAGTATATAGTCTCAAGTTGTTTGGCTCAGTTCAACACTGAGTACTGATGTATCTGTCATTGAAGAACTTTGTTTTCCTGGAGTTCTTATTTTTTGTGCATAAAGATCTCTTAGGAAAATAGTTGGTCAGGGTTTTTCTGTTGTGGTTTTTCATAGAAAACCAATACTACCAAAAGTTTCGCAATTTTTCCCCCAAATTCTCTCATGGTGCCTCTGTTGGCAGAATCTACACATATGTTTGCTCATCTAGAGAGTCTAAGCAATGCATTTTTTCCTTTATTCCCTGTTGTATTAGGTGACAAGCTGGATTAGGATTTGAATTGGCAATGAGTACGCCAATGTACAGTAAATTTTGTGGTGGGCAGGGCAAGATACAGACATCTCTGTGTTCCTTTATTAAATATGATAAAAATTCCACTAGTAGCCTTATCATATGAATGTTCTCTCACAACAACATATGGACAGGCTATAGCATTTAGGATCAAAATTGTATTCTTATTTATCTCATTGAGAAATGCATTAAATGCATTTTTGGTTATGTGAGTCATGATGGAAATAACCCTAAGAGTCAGATTTTGGGTTTTGGTGCATTCAAGTACAATTGATATTTTTAATGAATGGATAAAGGAAAATGAGAGTTCTTATATAGAGGCCTATACCCTTTTTTCTGAAAAATATGGGAAATAAAAGTCTAAATGAAAATATAATTCTTGAAGCAAATAATACACAGGAAAATGAGAAAACGATGTTTCTAAAATATTCTAGCTCTAAGAGTAGAGCAAGAAAAATAGCTTTACAAAGTTTTGCAGTTGAAATGGCAAGATTTGTCATATAAGTGGAAAATTAAGGATGACTCCATGGTCAGAAAAAATCAAGGTAGAAATATTTAGTCTTTGAGGCTAGTTGTTTTGATTTCACATCACTTTTTAATCCAGTAACAACTGAAATATTTCTCTACACTATGTCCATATTTAACAGACTAGCAATGAAATGAATATACCTCTTTTTCATTTTCATAATCTGTACTTAACTGATTTTAAAGATTGGGATAGTAAAGAGGGCTACTTTTGCCATCCATTTTAGGTCATGGAGGGGTATGAGCACTTACAGAGAATTATGGAAGAAAGAGAATACATTGAGTAGAAATTTTTGAATAAATTGCAGAGGCAATTGGAATAAGAAAACTCAGTGAGTGTCATTTCCTGAAATGTGTCGGAAACAAACCAATAATAAGACAATTAAGGAAAGTCCCTTTAGCTTCAACAGTTAATTTTATAAAGGAAAAACTAAATATATTTTAAATAAACATATATGGAATTAGATCATGAGAGACTTTTAGCCCTGGCTGGTGTGGCTCAGTTGGTTGGAGCTTAGTCCCCTACATCGGAAGGTGGGCACATGGCCCGGTTGTGGGTTTCATTCCCCATTTAGGTACCTGAGTGAGACAGTCCACAATCTCTTTCCCTACCTCTTTCTCTAAAAAATTTATTTTAAAAAAAAAGGATTTTAATATGCTGGCCATTATTTGATTTTTTATAACATACAGGTGGCCAAATATTGTTGAGATTTACAATTAAGCATAAGCATTCATTTGTTCTAGCATTGGCACTGACCCAGCTTAAAAGGAAAACACTATTTTTCTTTCCTCTTACTATTACATCTTTGTTTTCCTTTTTATTGAATTTATTGCGGGTGATACTAGTTAACAAAATTATACAAGTTTCAGGTGCACAATTCCACAACACATCATCCATACACTGCATTGTGTGTTCATCACCCCAAGTCAAGTCTCCTTTCATTATCATTTATTCCCCCTATACCCTCATTTACTTCCCCCCACCCACTTACCCCCTGGAAATCACCACTCTGTTGTCCATTTCCGTGAGTTTTTTCTCTTTTAAAAAAAAATTTTTTTGCTCAATCCCTCCATTATTCCATCCAACCCACCAACCGCTCGCCCCCCTCCTCCTCCCAACAGCTGCCCACCTGATCTCTATGAGTCTGGCTTGCTTGTTAGTTCATTTTGTTCATTAGATTACACATATGAGTGAAATCATATAGTACTTGTCTTTCTCTGATTGGCTATTTTACTTAGCATAATATTCTCTATGTCTATCCATGCTGTCACAGAGGGTAAGATTTCTTCTTTTTTATGGGTGAGTAGTATTCCATTGTGTAAATGTAGCACAGCTTTTTCATCCACTCATCTACTAATGGGCACTTGGACTGCTTCCAAATTATGGCTTTTGGAAATAACCCTGCAATGAATACAAGGCTTCATATATCCTTTCAAATTATTGTTTTGGGTTTCTTCTAATAAATTCCCAGAAGTGGAATCCCTGGGTCT
Source organism: Miniopterus schreibersii (assembly GCF_964146895.1). Taxonomy (NCBI): domain Eukaryota; kingdom Metazoa; phylum Chordata; class Mammalia; order Chiroptera; family Miniopteridae; genus Miniopterus; species Miniopterus schreibersii. The sequence continues at coordinate 94,176,321 of NC_138101.1, read as the reverse complement.
CTGTAACTTCTATCAAAATATTATTGAGCATAATGGAGACGAGGTGGGGAAGGTTATTAGAAGGTTATCATTCATACATATTTTTGTTTTTTCTAGCCAAATACCATTACAATTGTTACAACTACCATCTTAATCACTGTCTTGCTGGGTCAATCAGAATTCTTAACATAAAATGGATTTTAAAGTAAACAGTTTACTTTTCCCATAATTTCAATTCAATCAAGGTCATAACCACAGCAATGAGCTCACTTTAGACTTACTTCTCTTTATCTAAAAGGGGTCTAAACACAGGAGTGAGATTACTCTCATTAGAAGTAAGATTGAAATCAAACCTAGCATCATAGAACTGTAATCAAAATGTCACTTGCAATAAAGAGAAAGACACCATTACTAATGTTTTATCTCTAAGAGTTTTGAACTCCTCGAGTTTCCCTTTATCCTTTGCCCCACATCTGTGCAATTTGGGGGGGGGGGCACATTTTCCATTCTTCTCTTAACAGCCCTTGAAATTTCAAACTATATGAGTTCCAGGTCACAGGGGATCACTCCAACCCATACTCTACCTCTGAACACAGTTAACAATGCAAAACCATTTGTTCCCCCTGACTCTGCCATCCTGTTTAACTCTCACTCTTATTTTACTCCTGGCTGAACCTGAGCCCTTCTCTTTTGGTAATCCTTTTGCTATTTACTATGTGACAAATAGCTTCATTTTACAACTGTTGGTACAAGTGTGTCATTCATAAACATGTATAAATTCCTAGATAAAGATGGGAGGGATTTCCCATCAGCTAGATGGCCAGTAAAACACCGCTGCACCAAATAGTTACAATGAAGAATACAGTAGATGGATCATTGGATGATTGCATGGATGGATGGGTGAATGGATGGATGGATGGATGGATGGATGGATGGATGGATGGATGGATGGATGGATGGATGAATGGATGGATGATCAGATGAGATAGAAGATGTATTTATATATAAAAAAGAAGGGATATAGGTGTGTTACTGCAATGTAGACAGGGGAAACTAGAAACCTTACAATTATATAAGCCTAAACTATAATAGTATTCTTAATTCATAAGTTTTTAAGTTCAGTTTTACTCGCCCCTCTAGAAGCCATACCACAGGTAGATAACTCCTGTGATAAAAAATATTGTTGCAAAGTTTATTTTCGGAACTCACCTTTAAAAGTCTGTTTATTAATTCAACTTTTTGCACAGATACCATTTGGGAAAACAGCTTTGTTGTCATCACAAAACGTCTATTTACAGGTAAGAAAATCCATTTAAAGTCACAATAATTGAATTACGTTCAAAGTTATTAGCAGCTTACTTGGAAGAGTAGGGTAAGAGTGAAAATGATAGAAAATGAGGTACTTAATGGAATACCTAACATATATTATATATAACCATATATATATATATATATATATATATATATATATATATATATATATAACCATATATTATATATAACCATACAAATATATAAATACATACATATATATTTTATATAATCTCCGATGTTTAATATAAACATAAATTTACATAACATCTGAGATTATAAAATGTGAGTTTAGTTGCCTTTTCAGAAAGCAACTGCATTGAAAACAAATAGAAAGCAAGAAATTCATTCTGTCAAATCAGATGGATTTTAATATGATTAGATTTTTAAATGATTAGGCTTTGTATTTTTTTATTTCACTTGTGTATATTTTGCTTATTTTTTATGTAGATATTTCCAGAACTTTCAGTGCTTTTTTCTTTATTTTCTTTCTTTATTTTTTTCAGCACTTTCTTCTCAAAATATTTTTTAAAGCAATAGTGAACCTGCAAAATGCTTTTGGGAAGCCTGGGAGTTTAACTTTCTATGTTGTGTATCAGGAAGGAGAAATGCTCAGCCTGACAAATTTTGAGAGCAATATAAAATCTTTGGTCTTTTTAAATTTCCTTCCCTTACTGGCCCACAGATAGCAGTAAATAGCAGTAAACATACAGTGCAGAAAACCCAATGGTCTTAACTACCTCCCATACCTTTGACCCCACACAGAACTAGTAAAATCTGTGAGGGCACTATGCACTTCAGCACTTTAAAACTGTTAAGACTGGAGACGGGGGAAAAACCAGCAAAAACATGTTTTTCAACCTTACAAGTGTTTGGGTGTGGCAGTACTGACTGCTTTCTGACATCACAGTAACTATAATGTTTGAATTCAGTTTGACAGTTTTTCCCCCAGGCATTCCACTTCTGCAGTCATCTTTAGTGTTGTGCCCCGTAAACAAATCCGAGCATTCAGAAACAGTAAAGGGAAAGAAGCTGGCCTTGTAATAAAAATTTAAACAGAAACTGTCAACCAATTATTTGCAGATGTATTTTTTCCCCCAATTTGACATGGATTGAAGTGTAAAAATATTTTTCCCATAAATTTTGACTTCATATTTGCCAAGATTGCAGTTTTGATTTTCGTTTCTTTTTTCAGGTTTAAACAAAGGTAAATATAGCTATATAGATAGAGAGCTAATGGTGGAGGTGGATATAGAGATAGAGAGATAGATAAGGGTCTTTTCCTCTTGTTAGAGGATCTTAGATTATGTGCTCATAGCAATGATTGATGTTAACATGACGCAGAAAACACATAATTTAGGAAAGAAAAATATTCTGGACCTGATTTTTTAATCGTTTTTTATGTGCCTGTGAGGGAAGGAGATGGGGAAAGGGAATGGCATGGGCGTGCTCCTTAGAAGGAGAGAGCCCTCTTTTTATTTTACAGCAAACAAAAGGCATAAGTTAAGTTTAAATAGGAAAAGATTATTATTGCTCTAAGACAGCGCAGTGTTAAAATAATTATTTTATTAATGCCAGAATTTTCCAAGCAGCCTATATAAAATAATACATATCATTTTGCACATTCTTTACTCAGCTGTGAAAAATGTAAGTCCTAAACCAATAAAATCAACCAACCATTATCCAAATATTGCACAGTAAAAACAAATTAATTTACAAGAAAATTTATCATTTCAGATTTTACATATATATGATGTTGATGTCATGAATATCTTAAAATGTTAAATATTTTAAACAATTTTTTGTTTTTTAATTTATCCTTATTGTTGAAAGTATTACAGATGTCCCATTTTTTCCCCCATTGACACCCTCCATCCCATCCCTGCCTCCTCCCATCTCCCCCGCTTCGGCCTTCACCACACTATTGTCTGTGTCCAAGGGTTATGCAAATATGCGTATAAATTCTTTGGTTAATCTCTCCCCACCCCACCCACTCCTGCCTTCCCTCTGAATTTTGTCAGTCTGTTCCATGCTTCTATGTCTCTGGATCTGTTTTGTTCATCAGTGTATTTTCTTTATTATATTTCACATATCAGTGAGATCATGTGATACTTGTCTTCTCTGACCAGCTTATTTCACTTTGCATAATATTCTCCAGGTCCCTCCATGCTGTCTCAAAGGGTAAGAGATCCTTCTTTTTTAGAATCCTTCTTTTTCAATTTGAATAAACAAATTGAAAGACAAAAATCACATGATCATATCAATAGACTCAGAAAAAGCATTTGACAAAATCCAATACCCATGTTTAATAAAAGCTCTCAGCAAAGTGGGAATAAAAGGATTATACCTCAACATAATAAAGGCTATATATGACAAATCTACAGCAAACATCATACTCAATGGCAAAAACTAAAACCATTTCCCCTAAGAACAGGAACAAGAGAGGGGTGTCCATTTTCACCACTCTTATTCAACATAGTACTGGAAGTCACAGCCACAGTGATCAGATAAGAAAACATAAAAGGCATCCAAATTGGAAAGGAGGTAATAAAATTATCACTATTCACAGATGACATGATATTGTACATAGAAAACCCTAAAGACTCCACCAAAAAAACTACTAGTTTCAATAAATGAATTTGGCAATGTAGCAGGAGACAAAATTAACACACAGAAATTGATGGCATTTTTATACACAAGTAATGATCTCTCAGAAAGAGAAACTAAAAAAAAATCACATTTACTATTGCAACAATGACATTTACTTAATTTAAAATAATTAAGGTATTTAGGAATAAACTTAACCAAGGAGGTAAAAGACCCGTACTCGGGAAACTACAGGACATTGAAAAAAGAGATAGAGGAAGATATAAACAAGTGGAAGAATATACCATGTTAATGAGTTGATAGAATTAACATCATTAAAATGTCCATACTACCCAAAGCTATCTATAGATTCTTTGTGATCCTATTAAAATATTTTAAACATTTTGATAATAGCTAACACAATTTGGAATCACCTCATGTAATTTATAATCATTTTTTAAATATCAATTTTAGTGGCATTAAAGTATAGATTTATAGATGTTTAACCATATTTTGCATTTCTTCCTTGGACTATAATAAAGCACCTTTGCAACTATATTTTGCATTTCTTCCTATATATGTAATTTTTTAACAGGATCCCGAAAATGCCCATGTGCTCATGAGCACAGATCTATTCTCATTAAATGGGTCACAACATATTTTACTGAATAACTGAGGGAGAAAACACTGAATTGGCTTGGGTGAAATCTAGTAGGAATAGAATGTAAAGGGCATATGAATGGAAAGAGAGAGAGGAGCCAGTAAGTGGAGGGTAGTTTGAAATATAACGTGGAGCAACATTTACACATTTAATTTATTTGCACACTGAAATATAATCCTCTCACGAACTCCCTATCTTCAGTGAAGTAAGGATTACTTGTTCTCAATTATATATGCCTTTCCATGTAGGAGGATAATATTTTCCAAACTTGTTGAACTAGGTTGATCATGTGACCTGGTTTACTTTTGACAATGTAATATGAGCGAAATGATACGTGATTTCTGAGTAGCAATTATACAAACAAGGTGTGCTTCACTCAGGCCTTTTCCCTCCTGCCCTTTGAAATGTTCTTGGTAGGAGCCATTCTGACAGCTTGTATCTAGGACAAAAGAAGGTGTGGAACAGAGCTGCAGCCGATGTGAGATGGGCATTCAGCATGAATTATAAGTAACTTTGTTGTTATAAACCACTGAAGTTGGGAGATCACTTTTTACTGCAGCATTACCGATGATATAGAACATGAAGCCTTAATGTATGTTTTGTTTATTAGTGCGTTTCCTTACTTGGTCATTTGCTTCATATCCACGGAAATTAAACAGTCTTAGTACCAATTTTTCTGTAAAAAAAAAAAAAAAAATGGTAAGCAAGATGTGTAAAGCAAAAGCATATTGAGATGATCTGGAAAGTCAACACCTGGAATTAAGAGCACAGAGCCCAAGATGATCCTGAACGCATAAGCCCCCACAGGACTTACAGAATTATATAGGAACTGGAAGTTTTGCAACTTATGAAATGGTAACTGGAGTCATTCTGAGTAGTTAAATGCCCCTGATATTAAGATTAACATTATATATTAAAATATATAGATCATTAATTGACTACTTAAAATAATTATTTCAGCTCAATGTTGATGAAAATATTTCTAATGTATCTCTAAAAGAAATCTTTACAATTGCAATTTTGTATAGTTTTTTCTCATTTGGGTATGATTATCTGATTTATCTAAATAAACATGAGTGAATCTACCTTCCTCATTAAAATTAGTGGTTCATAGTATTTGTTTGTTCCACATGGTAGAATATTTGTGACAGATTTTCTGGGCATTGAGCCATAAATCATGTTAGGTTTAATATGTGCTTTAGGATTCCAGGTAAGATTACTAGAAAGGTTTTTGGTGCATTAGAAAAAATGCAAAAGGTAAAAAGTAAACAAACAACGACAAAAAAACACACTACTTTAACCTCCTTAAAAATTCTGTAATTCCTTGTGATTTTTTTTTTTTTTAACTTTGCAAAAAGGTTTTATAAAAATATAAGACTGACAAAATTGGGATAGAAATCCAGAGAAATTTAGATAAGCTATTAATAGTTTTTAGCTATATGATTTATTTTTCTTTGAGTGTTCATTGGTCTCATGTATAAAAGGAAATTATATTTTAAACATCATATCAAATGGTAGAGTATACATTCCTTACCGTGATCTTTTTTTATCTTTATTGTTGAAAGTATTACAGATGTCCCTTTTCCCCCCATTGACCCTCTCTATACTGCTCCCGCCTCCTCCCCAGGACTTCACAGCACTGTCGTCTGTGTCCATGGGTTAAGCATATATGCATATTAAGTTCTTCGGTTAATTTCTTCCAACCTCCCACCCTCCACTCTACCCTTTCCTCTGAGATTCATCAGTCTGTTCCATGCTTCTATGTCACTGGATCTATTTTGTTCATCAGCTTATTAAGTTCTTTAGATTCCACATATAAGTGAGATCATGTGGTACTTGTCTTTTTCTGACTGGCTTATTTTGCTTAGCATAATATTCTGTAGGTCTCTCCATGTTGTCTCAAAGAGTAAGATATCCTTCTTTTTTACAGCCACATTGTATTAAATTGTGTAAATTTACCATAGCTTTTTTATACACTCATCTACTGATGGGAATTTGGGATGTTTCCAGATCTTAGCTATTGTAAATTGTGCTGCTATGAGGATAGGGGTGCATATATTCTCTCTGATTAGTGTTTCAGGCTTCTTAGGATATATTCCTAGAGATGAGATCACTGGGTCAAATGGCAGTTCCATTTCTAATTTTTTGAGAAACTTTATATTCTCTTCCATAGTGGCTGCACCAGTGGGCATTCCCACCAGCAGTGTACTAGGGTTCCCCTTTCTCCACACCCTCGCCAGCACTTGTTGTTTGTTGATTTGTTGATGTAGCCATTCTGACAGGTGTGAAGTGACATCTCATTTTCATTTTAATTTGCATCTCTCTGATGATTAGTTCTTTAAAGCACCAATAAACATATTAAAGGAAATAAATAATATTTATAGCCAAGTACAAAGTTTAACTAAAATTACATATAACTGGTTACAAGATTAATTCCTCTATATGAATTTTTACAGCAAATTATAACTATTAAGCATACTTTGTGGCACAGCATGTTCTGGTTACATTTTCCCCCAAAAAATGTAGCCCTAGAGACATCTCACAGATAAAGAGGAGAAAATAGACCAAGAGCAGTCTGTGAAATACCTTAGCAAATTTTGCTGATGATTGTGGATATGTCCATTTTAAAATGAGCAAATGAGTCTTTTCTCAGGATTGAATGTTATTTAGAAATATTAAGAAAAGGATGCTTCATGGCAAAGTAGATATAAACATTCCAGAAAATAGAAATGTCATAAAATAAGATTCAGATTTACATGTAACCATATTCAGGTTGAGATGAAGACAATATAAAAAGAGAATTTAAGGAATGAGAGGTGAGTTGAAAGTTAGGCTTTGAAGGCCTGGGTAGGGCAGGGACCTGGTAAGTGGAGGGAAAATGGGGAACATCTACAATACTGTCAGCAATAAAAAATAAACTTAAAAAAATAGTTAGGCTTAAAATATGGAAATTATTGAAGAAGGGAGGAAGGGTGCAACTTGACCACCATAAAATTATCTTTTGTGGCTATCCATGGAGTGTCAAATAATTAAATCAATCTGTTGGTTAATTTGTCTGTTAAAGAGTAATTTTTCAACTGGCTATTTTTAACACATTTCTGTTTAACTCTAAGCATCCTCTCCTTCCTTATCTTTCAATCTTATCTGAAATCTTCACCATCACCATTTTAATTGCTTCTCCAACTCTAAAAGTTTACCCTTCCAAGTAAAATGGTATGAAAAGTAGCATATAATTTTCAAGGTTTGGTACAAAATGTGGCTCTGCCAGAATTCCACACAAGCTAAAAATCAAATTTATACTGGTTTGCTCTACACACTATACAGAGCAATTATTTTTGATTATAGAAAAGATTATAATTCACCTGGAGAACATCTAAATTAAAAATTATTGACTATATTAACATACAAATTAATAACACCAAATGCTTTTAGCGATATTGCTCCTTAAAATAATCATTGTTTTAAAATTTAAATAATTGCTATAAGAATTTGTATAATTTCCTGTTCCTTACTCAATGTGCTGTAAGATAAATGTCACATTTCAGTGAAAAGTCACATTGGAAACAAATATAGAGAATATTTAAATTGCAAGTGTCTTTTAAATCTCTAGTGCCATACAAACTATACAATGCAGTTCTTAAAATAATTTCTACATTATCACTTCGTGTGTTTTCTGTGTAACAATAAATTTAGAACAACCAAACCAGCAAATCATGGTATAAATATTTAGTAAAATATTTCATTTTTTCATGTTAAATATGTTTCTTTTCTGTTTCTTCTCAGTTCTGTTTTGAAAGGAAAAGTACAATATTTAAGGTGATGGTAAATTTATGAATGTTACCCAGGTTTTGTTATTATTGGGCTATACCAAAATTTTACTCTACACTAAGCACCAAGCTCACAAGTTTTCATACCTTCTCACATATCTAATCTAAACTTGGATTTCCTATGAATTTTCTTGTAGTCTAATCACTGATAAGAAAACTACTTATTGGACCAGAACATCTGAAAGTTTCCTGAAGTGTAAATTTAAGTGCAACTTAAGTAACACACAGATAATATTTCTTAACGGTCATGAGGCATTTTGGAAATAAATTGGGAGAAAAAAGTTTTCCTTTCTCCTAAGCATTTTCCTATATACTCATTTTTCATTTAGGTTTTGTTGTACCTCTTTGTTTTTCTTCTTCTCTTTTCCTATTCTCCTCATTTTAAGTTATCCTTTATAATTCTAAATTTCTCCCTAAAGATCAGGATGAAAAAAACCTACTGCCAAAACATATAATTGTGTTATCTTATTTAACTATATCTCTCGCTTTAGCTAGGAACAGCTGGAAAAGAATGGTGGCAGCTATAGTGAAGACACTTGAGTGCTATTAAAAATTACATTATCACCCTAGCCAGTTTGGCTCAGCAGTTAGAGCAGTGGCCCGTTGACTGAAGGGTCCCAGGTTCAATTCCGGCCAAGGGCACGTAGCTCAGCTGCAAGATTGATCCCAGGCCCTGGTCTGGGTGTGTGTGGGAGGCAACCAGTCAATGTGTCTCTCTCACATTGATGTTTCTCTCTCTCTCCCTTCCACTCTCTCTGAAAAGCAATGGAAAAATTATCCTCCACTGAGGATAAAAAATAAAAATTACATTATCTAAGGTGAGCTTGACTTTACTGTAATTATTTGTTCTTATTGTTGCAATGGATATTTTGGGACATTACTAAAAGAATTGTTTTCTATTTTTATTTGTTAAGCACATTGTTGATGCCACTAGTTGCTGGCAAAATCTTCAGTTCCTCAGTAATTGTTTTCTACCTTTTGTCCCAAATTCAGAACAGTTAAGGTAGGACCTTGTCCTTTGTGTACACATGTATGACATGAGTGCTGAAAGGCACTCTCATAACAGAAAAGCTTACACAACAATGAGTCCTGCTAGGAATATTAATTTTGTCTCCTCCTACTTTAGAAATACTTTACCAGGTTCAAAGGAATACATTGGGCCAAAGAGTAGGGGAGGATGCTGGGTAAATATGACCAGAAGTTTGTGCATCAGTCCCTTTTTTGAGAACTTTTATATTTATGGACCCATGCATTTTAATGCTTGTCTTTGTTATATCTACAACTGATCATTCTTCTTTACCTCAGAGCCAAGATGCTTATTAAAGTCCTAATCCTCTCTTCCACAGACTTGTACACATTTGCATTAACTAATTTGTCTTCTTGTTCTACGTAGCTCCTCCTCTTCAACAGTTGCAAAGAATTCTGTCTTAAGTATACATGAAACAGATGGGTTATTTATTCACAAGTTCAATGACAGTAAATATTTGAAAATCATAATAAAAAATTTGTGCCAAATAGGCAAGTAGATATTGTAAAATAATGACATAATAGAGTGTATTTGTTATATTTTATGACTATGTAACTTTATAACTATATATATAAACTTATATCCATACATTTACATAACTATATGTGTGTGTGCATATAAAACAATAATATAAAATAAGAAAAATAAATAGTGTAACCTTTTATTATAATTTTGACATTTTGTCTTCACACATTTTATCAATTCCAGATTTATCATAGGGAATGATGGTAATTTTCCTTAACTGTAATGTGTTATTCTATTTAAAATTAAATCCATGTTGACGTTACTATGCATAAACCTTTACAGATATTGATGGAATGTGCTGATCTTATGATGTCGTGGGGACCTGTCACCAGACAGTATCAACAACAAAAGTATATGGAGCCTGGACTGCTAAAAATGGGACTCTGCAGTCTAAATGTATTGTCCCTGATGTCCAGGAGCCACCATCTGGGCAGGAAGGGCATGCCTCCAGACTTAGTATTATAGACATTAACAGGCACTTGAACTATAAGCTGAGTAGGCAGCGGAAAATTAACCCCTGGGAATGGGGGCAGGTGGCAGCAATTTCCACCAAAGCGTGTTGATGGAAGGATTGCCTACGTTCAAATAATTTCTGAATCTGAGCCAAGAACTGCCGGTTCCTTTTGCCAGCTAACCATTCACTATTCATCCTCCTCGCTTGCTTCATTCTCTTGGGAGCTACACAAGCAGCACTCACCAGCTGCCCTGCTGGAGATAGCTCTGTTCTGACAACAGAGAAAGCCAGCCTGAAGAAGCGGTGAGTGTGAACAAGCAGGTAAATCAGTGCAAAGGAAAACAAAGCCTTCTTTGCTAGTTTTTTTTTACACTCTTCTGGAAAGAAAGAAATGTATGCATTGGATGTGAGCCTATTTTTCAGGAGCTTTACCATACACAAAAATATAGCAAATGCTAATTAGAGTAACAATCTCCACATATAGTAGACATTCATTAAATAGTCAGTGAATGCCAAGACTAACACTGACCAGTTTTCTTTCAAGATTGTTCCTGTCTCTACTAGCTTTCACTTCCTTTTTCTTGGTTCTTTCTTCCGTCTTTCCTGTCCTTTTTCTTTCTTCCTGATTACAAAAAAATCAGAAGCTATTCTTCTTTCTCAGTAACCTTTTCTGTTCTATTTCCTTGCTACATAAAATATGGTTCATGGACAAGCAGCAACAGCATCACCTGGGAACTAGTTAGAAAATGCAAAATCTCACACCAATCCCAGACCTATGGGATCAAAATCTGGTTTTTATCAAGATGCCTTTGTTTTCCCAATGCATGATAATCTTGGTTAATCTCCCAGGTTTGAGAAACAAAGCTATGCCTGGATTCCACAAAAGCATTTTGAAAAGCTTAAATCTAAGCATACATTAAGAAATTCTGTTCATACAGAATTGTGGAAATAATGTCTGCATCTAGAATAAAGTTACAGGAAAGAGGAATTGATTTTGGTAAAGGAAAGTAGCTGTTGTAGATTACAGAATTGTTGGGCTTTTTAATTGATTATAAATAATAGTATATGTTAAAAATCAACTAAACTGTAAGACTTGGATTTTGAGAGGACATATTATTGAATTGACAATAGCTTAATAACTATAAAAGAAGGAAATTTTTAAACTACACTTTTAGAGTGATGAAAATTTCTTTAACAAATAATCTTTAGGAAAATATTGAACATTGTTATGTTTTTTCACTTACCAGTTATCATATGAGACCACTGCACTGTGTTTATAAAAAAATGAGATCACTCATTCCACTAGGAAATAGAAAAAAATAGTCTATTAAAAGTGGAACAGTTTTCCAAGAATCTATTGGGCTTAGCTTGAAACAATAATGACTTAATAATTCAAATTCTAAAAGAAAAATGTACAAAAATAAAAAGATTTGAAGATAAATTCTTTTACTTTACCTTGTAAAAACCTAGGTACTTTTTAGAAAATATGAGAAAATTACAAAAATACATCATTCTTAATTCATGTAAAAGAAAGTGTCCAAGGTGGCAATATAGATATCAAAATTCTCTCCTTTTGTGAGTCAGGCATGAAGTAGCATAAAAACAACAGGAAAAACATGTTAGTAGTAAAGAAATTTAAAAACACATAATAGTCTCTATCATAAACTTCACATGTTTACAGGTACTGTTAATAGAAGATTAAAATGGAATTGCAAATAAAATTCCATAAACCACTGTGGATTTGAATAATAATATATTATTCTAAGAAAGTGATGGTGTTGACCTACTAATCACTTTATATATACTATGCTATTTACAACTACATTATAACAGCTTTCATACTTTCTTTGAACTCAAAATCTTATCAATTGGAGCCCCGATGGGTGTGGCTCAGTTGGTAGAACATTGTCCCATGCACCAAAAGGTTGATTCCCAGACATACCTGGCGGTTGCTGGCTCAATCCCCAGTAGGGGGCATGTGGGAGGCGGCCAACCAATGCTTCTCACATGGATGTTTCTTTCTCTCCCCATCTCTCTCTCCTTCTCCCTTTCTCTCTCTCTCAAATCAATAAAAATATATTTTTTAAAAATCTTATCAATTGGCATTTTATGATAAAATAACTTTATTTTTTTAAATTTAATGTAGATGAGGTTAGTCACAAAATGTATAATTTATTTCTATAATTCCCTGCTGTAAAGATGATTATTATTATAAATGCTATAATTTTAATATATGTAGTGCTCAAAAACACGTGTTTAAGACTATAATTCTGTCATGAAACAGATTTTTTGCCATGTAATTTGCAAATTTATTATATTTTCTTTATTATAGTTCAGCCTTTAACAGTACACTGTTCTCTTGAAAACCTCAGCTTTTGGCAGTTACTAATACAATAATGGGTGGAAAATGAGAAGAGAAAATTAATGAAGGTAATGCTTTGAAGAGCCAATATACAGCAAATCTGGTAATGCAGCACTGAATCTATCTTGAGATTAACTTAACTCACTTGAAAATATGGTGTTACTCATTGAGAAAATATCCTTTCCAGGAAATGTAGCAGTTTAGAATATAATTCCCCTTCACTATAGGAAAAACAAGAAAATAATCATTACACAAAATTATAGCTATAAAGCATTTGTACATGTACTCAAGAATAATTTTCACAAATCTGCTATGCGCCAAGTACTGTTCTAGGCAATTGATAAAAATGCAACAAGTTACAAATTCTAAGGAGCTAATATTCTTCCAGGGAATGCAGAAAATTACAAAATAAGTTAATTTCAGGGAGTGGTAAACGAACGCTATGAAGAAAATAAGATAGGTGATAATGCTAACATGCTACCATGGACCTCCATAGATTTCATCTGTGGTGTATCTTTCATCCTTTGATGCAGATTTCGGTTGCTTCAGTGTTGGACTGTTACAAATAAAGCTGCTAATATTGGTGTGCATGTCTTTATGTAGACACGTTTTTATTTCTTTTGGCTGAAAATCTAGGAGTGAATGGCTGAGTTATATGATGGGAGTAATTAATATAACTTTCCTTAAGGATTATACTCTCAAAAAATGTATAAGCAAAGTCTGAAGACAAAACTTCAAATAAGGCTTGAGTGATTTGGTATAAATATATATAATAAAAATTAAGAAAAATAATATTCAGATCAAATTACATGTTGTTTTTACTTTTTTTTAATCTTCATCCAAGGATATTTTTTTCCATTGCTTTTCAGAGTGGAAGGGAGAGAGAGAGAGAGAGAGAGAGAGAGAAACAGAGTGATGTGAGAGAGACACATTGATTGGTTGCCTCCCTGGGGATCGAGCCTGCAACCAAGGCCAGAAATGAACCGACGACCCTTCAGTCCGAGGGCCGACGCTCTAATCACTGAGCCAAATGGTAAATCCCTCTATAATAATTATAACTACATATAGCAAATGGTATCTTTATTCCAGTTTTATTTCTGCATCAATTTATTTTAGTAATAGATAAAATATAAAGGATTTCAACATTTACTTAAATTTTTAAACCTTCAACTGTGACTTGTCCTTGCCAAGGAAGGTGTTAAATGAACTACATTATGATGTTAGTAATATTTTTATGTATTAGATATTATTTCTCTAAAGAGAAGCAGTCTTCCCAAGCATTAAGCAGAAGAGTACTATTGGAGAAAGAAAAGAAAAAGGTCATTATAATAGGAATAGATACAGAATGGAATAAAGATGTCGATATTAAAACTTTCTACTATATTTTGTGAAAAACCTTTGGTCTATTTACATGCTGTGTTAGATTTAAAATCTATTTTAGAGGAAGAAGTAATAAAAAGCCTGGAGACCTCTTCTTGATGGAAGGTTTGCTGTGAAGAGGAGACTGTGGAGCCTACTTTATAATATAAGAAAAAAGACTTTGGGCAGTCAGAGCAGACTTTTTTTCTTAACAAGCATTGGAGTGTTCTGGGAAGTTATCTCATTAGGGAATCCAATATTTTCTTTTACATTCAACTTGATTTATTGAGTTTCTTGAATTCTAAGGCGTGCATACTTTTCCAATAGAAAAAAAAAGGGGGGGGGCTTTCATGTTGACTTACTTCAGTTCTTACCTCTTCTCTCTATAAATAAGAACAGTTCTTTAGCCAATTAGGCTTACTTAGATTATTGAAAAATATAAAAGAGTGATCTTGCCAAAGCCCTTGAGAATCAAATCAATGTTGCAGTTTAAAATGCATGTGAAATCATAACTGTTGTATAGATTTAAAGTTTGTTTCACTTTCCTATCTCATTGACATTTTCCCAATAACAAGGAGACTATTCTACTACCAAGGGAACCTTAAAAAACAACTGTGTCTGATTTTTTTTAACAGACTTTGATTCCAAGCTTTTTATAAGATAGTAGTAGCTCAGGTCACTCTCTCTTGTTTAAAAATTAATAAAAACAATAAAAGTACTTTTAAATATAATTGCCATTGAATGTGTAGCTTAAAAAATTTTATCTATATTGTGTATAGAGAAAATAGAATTAAATCTTGCTTACTCTATTGCAAAGTATATATTAAAATTTATTTTTAAATTTAATTTGGATATAATAGGAGCCACACAAACATGGTTTTTTACAAAAATGTAACTGTGTAAACCAGTATCAAAAAAGGTTATGAAGATCATGTTGAAAATAGAGATAATATTAGAATTGTTTTAACATAAAAACCAACAAAAGTGCTGAATAGTGAGTCATATTGGTTAAAAAATAAATACTTAATATATGAAGCATGAATGACTGAGATATCAATAAAGATCCTAATAAAGTCTATGATTCTCAGAAGTAGTCTCAATTTGTGAAATGGGTTAATTTTGTTGGGATAAATTAGAAATAAGGTAATTGCATCTTAAGGTGTGATTTTCCGTGTGTGTATGTGTGTGTGTGTGTGTGTGTGCAAATATAGAATTAGAAATCACATGCTAGGTAAATACCAGAAACATGGCATATCTTTTGTATTCATTTTATTACTCAAGAAAAAAGCACAGATCTATGATGTAATTTCAAAAATTAAATTGTGTTTAGTTGCAGGGCTAGTAGCTCAGAGAGCAAGAATGCAGAGATGGATGGTGGTCCTCAATATTCTCCTATAAATAAACCTATTTTAGAGTTCAGCATTCACATTTTTCAACATAGTTTTATTATTCTTTACATTATCATAGAAAATAGAGCCTCTTATAAATTGATAAAAATAATGTTCCTATCTGGCAAATAGTCCAAAAGATAAAGTTTTAAAAATTACCTATCAAGTATAAGAGGAAGAAATATTCCCAAGAAAATATTGATGTTTAGCCAGATAAAATTTTTATATACCTTGAGGACAGAATATCCTTAATATATCTAAAGTTATTCCACAATGATGACTTGAGTAAGTAGAGCATATGCTATTATTGTAAAATAATGAAAATTATGAAGGGACTGATCAAGTATGCAAATTAGTAACTGAGTAACAGATGAAACAGTAAAAATTGAAAGGGCATTAATCATATAACAAGAGTATAGGCACATGGATACTTGAATCAATAGGACTGTGATTTTTTAAAAATTTATCTTTATTGTTGAAAGTATTACAAATGTTCCCTTTTTCGTCCCTCCACACCACTCCCACTCCCTCCCCAGGCCTTCACCACACTACTGTCTGTGTCCACGGGTTATGCATATATGCATATAAGTTCTTTGGTTAATCTCATCCCACACCCACACCCCTCCCTTCCCTCCGAAATACCTCTGTCTGTGGCATGCTTCAATGTCTCTGGATCCATTTTGTTCTTCATTTTATTTTGTTCATTAGATTCCACATATAAGTGAGATCATGTGATACTTGTCTTTCTCTGACTGGCTTATTTCATTTAGCATAATACTCTGCAGGTCCCTCCATGCTGTCTCAAAGGGTAAGAGATCATTCTTTTTTATAGCTGCATAGTATTCCGTGGTATAAATGTCCCACAGCTTTTTTTATCCATTCATCTACTGATGGGCACTTGGGCTGTTTCCAGATCTTAGCTATTGTTAATTGTGTTGCTATGAACATAGGGGTGCACATATTCTTTCTGATTAGTGTTTCAGGCTTCTTAGGATATATTTCTAGAAGTGGGATCACTGGGTCAAAAGGCAGTTCCATTTTTAATCTTTTGAGGAACCTCCATACTGTTTCCATAGTGGCTGCACCAGTCTGCATTCCCACCAGCAGTGTACTAGGGTTCCTTCTTCTCCACATCCTTGAGGGCACTTGCTGTTTGTTGATTTACTGATGTGAAAATTATGCTATGTGAGATGTCTGATATTTTGATGCCTAGATTTTCTTCTAGGATTTATATGGTTTCAAGACATACATTTAAGTCTTCTATCCATTTTGAGTTTTTTCTTGTGTATGGTGTAAGTTGATGGTCTAGTTTCATTTTTTAATTTCTGTTTCTCAACACTATTTTTTAAAGAGATTTTTACGCTATTTTATGCTCTTGCCTCCATTGTCAAATATTAATTGAGCATAGCAGATTGGGTTGATTCCTGGGTTCTCTGTTCTGTTCCATTGACCTATGTGCCTGTTCTTGTGCCAGTATCAGGCTGTTTGATTACAGTGGCTTTGTAGTATAACTACATAATACCAGATATCAAGTTATACTACAACTTTGTTCTTCTTTCTCAAGATTGCCCTGGCCATTTGGGGTCTTATTTGTTTCCATATTAATTTTTGGAGTATTAGTTCTAGATCTGTGAAATATATTATTGCTATTTTAATAAGAATTGCATTGAATATATAGATTGCTTTGGGTACTATGGACATTTTAATGATGTTAATTTTACCAGTCTATGAAATCATTATACTCTTCCACATGTTTATATATTTTTTCTATCACTTTTTTCAATGTCCTATAGTTTTCTAAATACAGGTCTTTTACCTCCTTGGTTAAGTTTATTCCTAAGTGTCTTACTTTTTTGGTTGCAATGGTAAATAAGATTTATTTTTAGTATCTATTTCTGAGAGTTCATTGTTGGTGTATAAAAATGCCAAAGATTTCTGGGTTTATTTTGCATCCTGCTACATTGCCCAATTCATTTATTAAATCTAGTAGTTTTTTGGTGGAATCTTTAGGGTTTTCTCTTTACAATATCATGTTATCTGCAAATAATGACAGTTTTACTTCCTCCTTTCCAATTTGGATGCCATTTTTGTTTTCTTCTTGTTTGATCACTGTGGCTAAGACTTCCAGTGCTATGTTGAATAACAGTGGTGAAAACAGACATTCCTGTCTTGTTCCTGTTCTGAGGGGGCATACTTTTAGTTTTGGGGAACTGAATATAAAGTTGGCTGTAGGTTTTTCATATATGGCCTTTCTTATGTTGAGGTATGATCCCTCTATTCCCATTTTGCTGAGTGTTATTAAAAATGGGTGTTGGATTTTGTTGATTGCTTTTTTTGCATTTATTGGTATGATCATGTGATTTTTGTCTTTCAGTTTGTTTATGTGATGTACTACATTTGTTGATTTGTAAATATTGTACTAGACTTGTATCCCTGGAATAAATCCCACTTTGTCATGGTGTATGATCTCTTCAATATATTGCTGGGACTGATTTGCTAATATTTTGTTGAGGATTTTAGCATCTATGTTCATCAGGGTTATTGCCTTGTAATTTTCTTTCTTTGTAGTGTCTTTATCTGGTTTTTGGATTAAGATAATTCTCGTCTCATAAAAGGAGGTTGGAAGTGTTCCTTCCTCTTGGGATTTTTGCAATAGTTTGAGACAATAGGTGTTAGTTGGTCTTTGAATGTTTGGTAAAACTCCCATTATGAAACCATCCAGACCAGAGCTTTTGTTCGCTGTGAGGTTTTTTATTATTGCTTCAATTTCATCAGTTGTTATTGGCCTATTCAGGTTTTCTGGTTCTTCCTGACTCAATTTTGGAGGATTCTATATTTCTAGGAATTTGTGCCTTTCATCCAGGTTGTCCAGCTTGTTGGCATATAGTTGTTCATAGCATTTTCTTATAATCCTTTGTATTTCTGTGGTGTCAGGTACTTTACTTCTTTCATTTCTGATTTTACTTATTTCTCTCCCCTCTGGAGTTTTTTTGTGCTTTTATTGATTTCAGGGAGAGGAAGGAAGAGGGAGAGAGAGATAGAAACATCAATGAGGAGAGAGTCATTAATCGGCTGCCTCCTGCACACCCCCTGCTAGGGATGGAGCCTGCAACCTGGGCACATGCCCTGAGTGGGAATTGAGCTGCGATCTCCTGGATCATAAGTCAATGCTCAACCGCTGAGCCACACCAGCAGGGTTCTTTGTTTCGTGGTAAGTCTGGCTAATCGTTCATTGAAATTTTTTATTGTCTCAAAGATCCTGCTTATGGATTCACTGATCTTTTGTATTGTTTTATTTAGTCTCTATTTCTTTTATTTCTGCTCTGATCTTTATTACTTCCTTCCTTCTGCTTACTCTGGGCTTTTCTTATAGTTCTAATTCTTTTAGTTGTCGTGTTAGATAGTTTATTAGAGCTTTTTCTTGTTTCTTGGGGTAGGCCTATAATGCTATGAACTTCTCTCTCAGGACTGCTTTCGCTGTGTCCCATAGATTTTTGGTTGTTGTGTGTTCATTTTCATTTGTTTCCTGAAAGTTTTTTATTTCTTCCTGGATTTCATTGTTAACCCATTCATTATTTAATAACCTGCTATTTAGCCTTCATGTGTTTGAATATTTTTGAGTGTTTTTTATTGTAATTGATTTCTAGTTTCATGCCATTGTAATCTGAGAATATCTGAGATATATATATTATACATATGAGTCATGTTTTCTCATCCATTCAGCTACTCCATGTCTTTTGATTGGAGCATTTAATCCATTTACACTCAACATTTATTACTGAGAAGTACTTATTTACTGCATTTTTTTTCTTTATACCTATGTTCCTCTCTCAATTTCTTATTCTGCTTAAAATGCTCCCTTTAACTGCAATGCTGGTTTCGTTGTAATATATTCCTTTAGCCTTCTTTTGTCTGGGATACTCTTTATTTCCCCTTCAATTTTGAATGATAACTTTGCTGGATAGAGTAGTCTTGGATTCAGATCCTTGGTTTTCATTACTTTGAATACTTCATGCCAAATCTTTCTGGCCTGAAATGTTTCTGTTGAGAAATTAGCTGATATTCTAATGGGTACTTCCTTTTCGGTAACTTTCTGTCTCTCTCTTGTTGCCTTTAAGATTCATTCTTTGTCTTTAATGTTTGTCATTTTGATTATGTTGTGTTTTAGAGTGGATCACTTTGGGTTCATCTTGATTGGAACTCTCCGTTCTTCCTGAACTAGTGTGGTTTTCCTTCACCAGGTTCTCTATTCCTTGCTCAGTTTCTTCTCCTTGTGGCACCCCAATGATGTGGATGTTGCTCCATTTCCTGTTGTCCCAAAGTCTCCTTTAACTATCCTCCTGTTTTTTAATTCTTTTTTCTTTTTCTTGCTCTAATTGTGTGGTTTTTTTCCTACCTCATCTTTTGAGCCATTGATTCAACCCTTTGCTTCATTTAATCTATTTTTTATTCATTCTAATGTTTTCTTGGTGTCAAATATGTTATTCTTCATTTCCAACTGATTCTTACTAATGATTTCTATTTTTGTTTCATGCTGCTGTAGTATCCATTAAGTTTCTTGAAATTCTCACTAAGTTCCTTGAGCATCCTTATAACCATTACTTTGAACTTTATATCTAATAGATTGCTTGCCCCATTTTGCTTAGCTCTCTTTCTGGAGTTTCTTCCTTTACTTTCACTTGGGAGTTGTTTCTTTGTCTCCACTTTTTTTCTGTCCCTTTGTATTTATTTGTATGTATTAGATCAAATTTCTATGCCTCCCAGTCTTCATGGGGTGGTCTTATGTGATAAGTGTTTTGTGAGACCCAATGGTGCAGTCCCAGATCTCCTGAGCTGGGTGCTCTAGGATTGTCCCTTGTGTGGGTTATTTGGGCTCTCCTGTTGTAACTGGGTCTTGAATATTGTTTTCCAATTTGTGGGTGGAATCTCCTCTGAGGCTGGCCGACTGTGAGTGAGGCTCACCCCCCCAAGCTGTTGTGCAGGTTCTGACAGAACAAAACAAAATAAGGAACAAAACAAAAACATGCACAAGATCCCAACAACAACAACAAAAGTAACTACAAAAGAAGAGAGAATTAATAAGGAAAAAAGAGAATAACAGAAAGAAAAAAAATATGAGTAAAAAGAGGAAGAAAAAGAATATAAAAGGACAGAGATGAAAGAAAATAAGAATAAAGGATAGAAGAAGTAAAACTGTATAAAATAAAAAAGGAAGGAAATGGTTATGAAAAGGAAAGTAAAAGAGAAAGCAGATAGATAAAAAATAAGACAAGGAAAAACAAAGAGAAAATGGGAAAAAAAAATGGGTAAGAAAAAGGAAGGGAAAAATTCAATCTCTGAAAGAAACAATAGAAACTAAAATAATAAAGCAGATAAAGAAGATAAAGAAAAAAAGGAAGAAAAGAATAAAAAGGGAAAAAAAATCATCTTAGCATTTTAGTGCCTTCTGTGGGTTCCCTTTGGACCCTGCTCTTCTGATGACTGTTGCTGACTGTTCTGTCAGACACTGTCCTCCTTTGGCTTTCAGCAACCTGTCTGAAGCTCCAAAGGATCTGGTTTGTGTCTGTCACCACAGGACTTGGCTGCACGAGAATGAGACCAAACTGCACTGCAAGGGTGGTTTGTTAGCAGCATGGGGCACAGGGCTGGGTCAGCAAACTTCTCCAGGTTCCCTTGGCTCTAGCTCTTCTTCCCTTTGCCTGACAGCCAGCAATCTTAATCACTCAAAAGTCTGTTTCTGAAAGGGTTTCAGGAGGAATCAGGAGTATAGGCCTCTGGGTCTCTGGTGAAGGGGAGGTGCTGTTCAGATTTCAGGGCAAGTGGTGGGGGTGTTTCCCCATCCCAGGGCTACTCCTCTGAGAATGTCCTAGAATATTTCCTTGCCCTCGGCCGGGCCTCGTATTCAGTCCAGTGGGATCAGCTGGAAACCTGGAGTTTCTATCAGCTCTACAGTGAGGGGGAAGCATCAGTCAGGTTCCTGGGTTAGTGGGGCAGATGGACCCAACCCCATACCCACGCCAGTTACTGAGGCTCCCTGAGACTGTACATATGCCTAGGCTTGGCCTCTGTTGCTTTCACCCCTGTAAAGGTCAAGATGCAGGATGTGGCAGGCAGGGCTCTTGAGGGTGTGGAAGGCTATATCACCAAGGGTGGGTTTCTTCCTTTTCCTGAGCTGTGGCTTCTGGAAAGGGTCAGGGCCTCTCAACCTCTCAGGAAAAATGGCCATTTCAGTTTGGGGGGTATGACAGAATGCAGGTCTCTCGCTGCCTCTTTTCCATGTCTCTCCCCAGTGCTTCCTACCCAGTCCACACCACCCTCCCTCCACTGAAGCCTTGGGTGAGTAGCTGCAAAGCAAAATCTTGTGCTGTGTTGTTGTTTTGTGTGTGTATGATTTTAAAAAAACAAACAAACCGTGGCTCTATTTCTGACTGGCTCCATTCTCCCCAGCGGCTAGAGCCCTGCTGCTGGATGTTACATGGGCCTCTGGACTTTGGTGTCCCAGGCTGTGGAGTGCAACCTGGGTTCTGGGCCTCGAGCCTCTCAGGGAAATAACCCTCCCATAGCTGAGAGATCCCTCTTTACTTTCAGCCTGCCGCCTGTGGAAACTGAGTCTGCCCCTCTCGTGACCTCGACCTTCCTATCAATCTCCAGGTGTTTTCTGTGATCTCCTGGATCCTAGGTCGATGCTCAATCGCTGAGCCATGCCTGCCCAGGCTGAAGTGAACATTATTTTGAGTAAATGTCAATTAGAATATATAAAGAAATATATTTTAATAAACTCAAAATATAAGGGGAATGGCATTAACTGACTATGTATTACAAATTATTTCCAACAGATCTAAGCATAACCATAGGCAAAAAGGGTTATCAGCTGAAATAAATATTCAAATCAATAAAAAAGCTTTATGGAATGTAATGACTCTTTGAATATATATTAATACAGAACAGGAGGGTAATGTCAGGATTTAATTTGGCAAATGACATTTTCATCAGTTATAAACTATTAATTAAATGAAACATGCATGAAATAATACTGGCCTTGGGGGTCTTCGTGGTAATTTGTAGAGAGTATTATATTCATACAAGACAGTTACTAGTCATTGTTTTTTAAGAAAGAACCTGTGGTATGCATAAATCATCCCTTACTGGTACTTTTAACAAGTGAGGAAGTCATAGAAGGAACACTTTGCCATCTGGGTGAAATCACCTGTGTTCTATGACTAGCAAATTTCATTATGCCACTCATTTAAACCATGAATTGTTCTACATTTTTATCTTATTAATTTTCAGATTCTTAAATATAACAGTTTATGGTTAATATTATTAAAGCCATTCTACAATGCCCACTGTTGATGATATTTAGAATCCTTCAGTCTTTTAACATTTTATCTTAATTTTTTTATATATCTACTAAGCATATGTTATGTTTTATTGTTTAATGGGGGGAAATTATAAATATGTTATTTGGGGTATTTGTGGTTTGGGGAAATGTCCATAGGTTCAAACATATAATCAAAAGACCTTTAACCAAATGAGTTCAGTAGACTGGGAGGGGGTGTGGAGAGAAAGATTTTAAAAAACATGTGGAATGCTCAAAATTGGAAAGATTACATTAACAGAACATAAGTAGTAAAGGAAAAGCAAGATAAATAAACAAATAAGTAAGCCAGCAAGGTAGCTACGATTGATACAGTTGTCACCAAATTAGGATAAAAGTTAATAATGAATAATAGCTAATAAAAATATATTATATAGCATATTTGTACGAAAAGCAAAACCGTAAAAATTCAGGTGCTGATTTGATATCATCTCTACATTTTTAAAAAACATGTATCTTTATTGATTTCAGAAAGAGCAAGGGAGAGGGAGAGATAGAAACATCAATGATGAGAGAGTGTCATTGATTGGCTGCCTCCTGTATGATCCCCAGTCTAGCCCACAACCTGGGCATGTGCCCTGACTGGGAATCAAACAGCAATCTTCTGGATCCTAGGTTGATGCTTAACCACTGAGTGAGTCATGCCGGGCCGGGCTCATCTCTACATTTAAAGGATTTATGTAGGACACTTACTATGATAATTTAAGTGTTGATTCTGAGGACCTGTGAGCAAAATAAAACTTATTAATTAAAACTATAAAATAATGTGTACCTGAAAGTATAAAGAACAAAGCACTCGCTGGAAATGAAAATGTGGCATTACTGTCAGCAATGAGAGTTAATTTTGAAACCAGTTTTTTATTTGAAAATTTTTAAAAGGGCATATTCTGCCAAGTCTAACATTCTTGCCTGTGGCTTTATGTGTCAAATATTGCCAAGTGCAAGCTAGAGGGAGATAAAAAAGGGGGGTGAACCCATCCCCTGACTCAAGATGCCATGAACAACTTTCTTGACATCACAGAGAGCTGACTCAAAGGATTTTAAGTGACCCACTTCTTTATGTCACTTAGGGCTGAATCTAAGCTACATATACTTTATTTCTCTGATACTGAGGTGTAACTATTTCTGCATAAAATGTGCCACTTCAAATAGAGTTTTCAAAATAAAATACTGGTAAGCTTTCCCAAATAATGGCATTTTAAATATATATATATATGTATATATATATAAAATCTTATGTCTTTTTAAAAACAAGTCTACCAATTTACTATGACAGATTAGACACCTCTTATTTTTGCATAAAACAAGTAATTTTAAGATAAGTGCTTTCTGAAGTATCCCAGTAGTTTAGAGCATACTTTTCCTAGAATTTCTAACATATACAATTATAAGGTCATTATGAGATAACTATATGAAATCTACTTGAGGTTGTGATTAAAAGATTCATTAATTTTGTATACAAACATAATAATACAGTCTAGCCCAAGCAGCATTAACTAATGTGTAAATATAACTAAGTCAGGGATACATTGTCGGGTTTCTGTCAATGCTCAATCTCACTGGTAATAATGTGCAGGACCTAATTAAGAACCATTGTCTCTTGTTTCCACATAAATCATTTCCACATAAATCATTTGTAGAAATATCATCAAATAAGCCAATTTCATTTTTCCCAAGTATCTGCAATGGGAAATGTATGTATATTTTCATTATTACGTTGCTACCCACCTTGAGAGAGAGAGAGAGAGAGAGAGAGAGAGAGAGATGAAGCCATTGTAATAATCTGGTTATTAATTAACAGAGAAGAAGCAAAGGGAAGGCAAACACTATAGGCACGCCCAGTAAAGTCTGGGTGATGTAGGGAAGGTACCTGCCTGTCAGTCACACCTGGGAACAGGTCATTGGCCAGAGTGGGTGTGGCCACTGCAAGTGCAGAAAGATTTAAGATATTCAAACTCCTAAACAAAGGAGTTCCATCTCTCTTGCTCTCCTGGGACGCCTGGCTCTCTTGTTGAAGGGGGCATGTTCCCCTCTATTTGCCCAAATGGCCCACAGCCATGTGAGCCCTATACCATGGACTGGTGGACTGGAACTAGCCTGATGCTGTGCAGGTCCCAACTCCACCATGGAACAGAAACTCTGGACACTGGCTTTGCTTCTAGCTCTGCTGAATCCAGAGCTGCGCCTCTTCCAGGACTGGTTTAAGGGAAATGGGACTTTGGAAACCCAGGATGTAATTCCAAGCAAGTAAAAATCACTCATCTTACTATTCAAAGCTTAGAAAAATCTTTCTCTCGAGGTGTCATAAGAATCATACAAAATTATCAACTGGCCTTAGCCGGTTTGGCTCAGTGATTAGAACATTGGCCTGTGGACGGAAGGGTCCTGGGTTCAATTTTGACCATAGGCACATACTTCCATTGCAGGCTTGATCCCCGGCCCAGGCCGGGGCATGTTTAGGAGGAAACCAATCGATATGTCTCTCTCACATCGATGTTTCTCTCTCTCCCTCCCTTCCACTCTCTCTGAAAAACAATGGAAAAAATATCCTCAGGTGAAGATTAAAAAAAAAAAGTATAAACTTAAAAATCAGTCTGCTATATTTGGTCAAACATTTAATTAACTCACCCCTAATGTGATGGCTGGAATTGCTTCTCTTTGGTGAGGCATGTGATGTTAGCTGATACTGATGATATTGCTACTTGCAACTGCTTTTCCAGGTTTGCGTCACTCAGTCTGGAGCGCAGTCAACTCTTTGTGATGGTAAGTTTTGAAGGTAATCGCTTGCAGTAGTAAGTTGTTCCGAACACAGATGCATATTTCGGTGCATGTCTCCTCAAAGTGGGAAATTCATCACTGCTTATATAACGTTTATAGAACTCAAAGCAGTGGGGTGGGAGTTTGCTGTACCCAGCTTTCAGCTCACCATCACTCTGCAGCTGAGCGATTTCGTGTTTTAGGTTATCAGGCGCATCAGCTGGTTCCACATTGGTGTTCCTTTATATTTATTTACTTTTCACATCCTTGAATGTTTCATTAAATGCCTCAATTAGTTTCGCACATTCACCAGCATATTCAAGTGTCATAGAAGGCTTTTGTCCATCCAGAGTGGGGAAATGCACCATGTTAGGCACTTTCCACAGCCTTAATTGAGCTTCAGATGATTTCATGTTTGAAAGCAGGGAGCTGAGACGCTGTCTGGGGCGCTGCAACCTGACGCTCAGCTCTGAGAGTTACTAGGTAATGTCCACCATGAACTCTAGATCCCACAGCCACTTGCTGTCATTGAGTTCCCCAACAGGTTTTCCCTTCATCTCCATAAACTGCTTGATTTCATCCCACAGTTTGTAAAACTTCGTGAGTATGTTCTTGGGACTCAGCCACCTCACTTCACAGTGATAAACAAGATCACCATATTCAGGGTCAAGGTCAGTCAGTAACTCCTTAAACTGGCATCTGTTAAACCCTTTGCTTTTGACAAAATTTAGACATGACACTACTGCTGACATCATATGGTTGAGCCGCAATGGCTGTGCACAGAGGCTTTCTTGGTGTCTGATGCAGTGACATTTAATTAAGTCACTTGGATCAAGACTAAGACGATTCAGTTCTTTCTTGACAAATGCAATTAACCCTTTTTATGAGCCAACCATGGCTGAAGCTGCATCTGTACTAAGGCCACTTAACTTTTCAAATGTTAGCTCAAGTTTTTTATTGATAAAACAAATCTTTCAAACAAGTCCTCACCTCTTGTGGTGCCATGCATGGCTTCCAGTGAGAGCAGTTCTTCTCATGTGTCAGACTCTGCAGTTATCCCAAGAACAAAAATGGCCAGTTGAGCGGTATTTGTTATGTCTGTTGTTTTGTCATAAGCCAGAGAGAAAATTAGGAAATCTGCAGAATCCTTCAGTGTTTTTTCAGTATCATGCCCTAAATCAGTAATCCAATCTGAGACAATTCTCAGAAACAAACTAACACTCTGAAACAATTTTACACTGGTGCTAACAACTCTGCAGCAGCCACCATGCACTCTTTCACAAACTCCCTCTACACGAGGCCTCAGCTTCTTTGCAATTAGCTAACTCACTACATAACTGGTCTGGCACACCGAGGCCTAGTAAAAGTGGCTTGTTGCAATTCCACACTCCGCTGAAGAGCACCGATTTTATCCAGGTGCATTTGGCCTCCCAATTCATTGAGTTTAGCATGTTTTGAGCTGCAGTGACACTCCAGGTTGGCTTTTTTCATCACTGCAAATGCATCACTGCACACTGGGCACACAGGTTTGCCTTTGACTTCAACAAAAAAAATAATCATTTGTCCATTTCTCTTAGAAAGATCGACACTCTACATCAACTTTTCTTTGTAGTTGCCATTTGCAGGATGTCACACCACTTGTTTTAGTAACTACCTAGTGTGTGTTGCCAGTAACGCAGTTATTTTGCTTTGATCACTGTTCTAATCCTGTTCTTGGATTTGGAACATAGCCAATATTCGTTGACATCGTGGACTCTTCAGGTCTTTTGTGTGTACAGTAATTTCCTTAGTCTTCATCTGAGATTCAGTTTTTGTGAGGATTATTGATCATGGACGTGTGGATAAAGGTTGGATTGGAGTTACCATCTATGTCAACAAAGAAGTTGACAACATTTTCGTCAATCATTGGAGGCAAGGTCATCCAGGTTGTGGGGAATCATCTCATCATTACTGGGTCACCATAGTTTTGCCACAGTGTGTTAACACTTTCTCAACATGTACACACCCAGCCTGCCTGGCACTGACTGTCTTCTGAGTCACCACAATACAGGCAGACAGGCTGCTGGCAGCCCAGGAGAAGCATACATGTCTGTCTGTCATGTACTCGTATGTGTCCTGTCCATCCCGTAACGGACCTTCCTTGCTTGTGCCTCAAAATTTACATTATTGTTATGATTCACTTAATATAAATTTATGTTGCTATGAAAAAAGCTCCTCGATTTATTGAATTTCAAGTCTGGCCTGCGGTTGCCTTGACAGGCCAGGCAGAATGATTTTGCAGGCCTTAGATGGCTTGTGGGCTGGAAGTTCCCTACCTCTGGATTAAATAAAAAACTTACCAGAAATGGAACAAAATGCACATAAAAGAATGTAAGCTCACCAAGATCTTGAAATTATCAACATAAGAAATGTTGATTCAAACTTGTAGAGAATTTTATGAGTTTATTTGAGCCAAACTGATGACAACTGTCAGAATGCAAATTCTCAAGGAATTTGAGTAAATGTTCCAGAGAATGCAGTTTTGTACCTTATTTTATACATTGCACTAGAAAGAGGAGACTTAAAGGGTTACATGAAATCCACTGATGATAGGTTAAGGAGTCAGGAGAAAGCAAAAAGGGGGAAACCTCTGGGACTGGATAAAAAATAAAACAAATAGAAACACTTATTTTACATAGATGGGTATAGGATAGTTAACAGTTAACAATTAACATGGTAACAATAACAATAAGGGGATTTGTGGCCTCTGCTCTGGTGCAGTGATTGTGCCCTGAGGGGTCTGGAAAAAGGAAATTACCTTGGCATTCCAAAGGTAAGTTCTCATCAAGGAAAAAGACAATAGACAGTTTCTGTTAAGGTTAAACTTGACCTTTGTCAGGAATGATACCAGCCGAGGAAATGACTACTTGCCAAGACTCCCTTTTAGCTAGAAAGTTTCAATTTCAGACCATCCTATGTGGTTACTTTCAGCCTCTGAGTTTAGAAGGCTGGAATGCAGGACTCCCCTGAACTTGCCAGGTTTAGTATATGCCCCCTTTTTTCATCCACAAAATCACTGAAAATTTCAGTGTTTCCTCAGCATGTGGGACAGAAGCTCTTTCTATTATCGCACTCACTGGGGTAGTGTGTTTTAACACTGAGGGGAAGAGGGACCTCAGGAGTCTGGTAGTTTGAGGGCTGTCAGGAGTTTGATACTGTAAGGATTGGGAAGGAGGAGTACCAGGAATACCATGGAGTACAGGTGAAGCCACTCTAGTTGTTTTTCAGAGAAACAGAAACATCATTCATCACATAGTTTTCTCTTCCTCTCTTTTTTACCTCTCTTCTCTTACATTCCAGAGTCTGTCTTTAAACTGCTGTCTCCTTTTCTGCTTCTCTTTTTCTGTGACCTCTCTCTCTTTCTCCAGGATCAGCTTCTCTCTCTACCCCCCCTTATTCACTGTGTTTGTGTGTTTCCTCTGTCATGGTCTCTGTTTTCAGCATCTCTGCAAATTTGCTCTTCTAACCTCAGCCTGAGCTTAGTTTTGAATGGCCATGGCTCCATTTAATACCCTAATAATATAAGAATTGACTAGGCTTCTTGCACTAACAAACACATTTTTTAAATATCCCAATTCCAAGTTTTCACATAAGAGTGTTTGACTAAATCAACCTGTTTGGAATTCATCTCTGGTAGTGTCAAGTGTAGGCAAGGAGGCAAGGTCACCTGTTCAAATATTGTCACCCAGGTCACTCCTTAGCAGCAATTATGGGTTGAAAAGTATCATACACATGCAAAAATATATAACTGAGAAGCACTACCTAGTATCTTTGGTAGAGCCACGATAATTTTGAATTAAAATTTTTGTGTGTGGTTCCAGAAACTCAAAAACAAGGTTGGAATTGGAAACATTTTGTTGTTGTTTTTTCTGGAGAGTTGTTGACAGAAAATTTTGAAGAAATTTCTCATGAACTTGGAGATTCCCCTAAAAAATTAAGTAGGGCTAATTACCAATTTGTTTGTCAATCAAGTTTATAATTAATTGTTTTTTGAAAGTGATTTAACCAGAAAAAAAACCCAAAAAACTACAAAATATTGCATACATTTATAATAAAGAACCCATATTATTTCCTACTCTACCATGACTCATCCCCTGATCAGCAATGAATCTAAAATCATAAGGAAATGGGAAAAGACCTGAAAACAGACCTCTCTGAATCACTCATTTATCTTTATGCTCACGGTAATCTTATATGTGGGAAAATAAAAATTGTTCATAAGAAAGAGTCTTGGCATTCTTGCTTCATTGATCAGAAAAAGACCAGGATATTTACTATTCATTACATTCTTAGATATGTACAAATAAAAAATAGTGCCCATATTGTCAAATTACATATATATCTGAAATCATGAAATCAACTTTTTCACTTAAAAAAAAAATCACATTGTTTTGCTCTGAATATAACTGAAAGTATTGATAATGTTACGGTAAAAAAAAGAGCACTACTGGGATCAGATAAGTCTATGAAATTTAAAAATAGTTTAATCATGTAAAGGAATTCATTAATTAACTAGATAGCAGTAGCAGTTCTATTTTCAGACTCTACAAGAATAACTGATGACTGCACCTTCATCTCTACAATCAGCCACCTTCCCCCTTGACCTTCTCCTCTACGTGCCAGACTGAAACTATGGGGAGAACATCTGCCCAAAGTCTCCAGGGCTCTTGCTGCTGCCCTGAGTTTAATCTTTATTTAACCTTTGCTTTAATGATGAAAGATTGTCTCTCTGTCAGCAGTTCTAAACCTAAGTGCACTTTTGTCACTCGGTCTCAATTTAAACAAGCAAGGATCAGAAAGCATGGCTTTGCCAACCTATGTGATTTTTGTTTGTTTTCTTCCTCAAATTCCAGAATGGCTCAGTCTATTGACCTTACATAGGAGATTGTTGAGTCTGATTCTCCTTGGGTATAAGATACTCCGTTGGCATGTTGGCATAAACCTGGCACCCTAGAAAGCTGCATTAACATTTAGCACATCAGTATGTCTCTTATCAAATCACACTTCACAAGCTGTGTTTCAACTTTCAAAAATGCTGATGACTCACAGAAGTCTCTGACTAAATTGTTTTAGTTGAACCATCAGTT
This sequence comes from Miniopterus schreibersii, assembly GCF_964146895.1. NCBI lineage: Eukaryota > Metazoa > Chordata > Mammalia > Chiroptera > Miniopteridae > Miniopterus > Miniopterus schreibersii. The sequence continues at coordinate 94,145,581 of NC_138101.1, read as the reverse complement.
TATTTAATAACATATATTTTTAAAAGCCCGGATGAGAAAAACAAAGCATTTTGGAGCGTGGATCATAAAGTTTAGATATTAGGTACATTTCTAAACGGAAACAATGCAGAAGCTAGGAAAATGCTAACTAGGGAAAAATAAGGAAGCAACTTGGCAAATCACTTTTGCAGATACTAGAGTTCATTAGGTATTCTTCAGTGAGATGTGAACACATGCTGGGTTTTGCAGCTCATGTAGAAAATAAAATTTCTATCAGTAAGCATTTAAGGGAACTAAAGATAGTAAAAGGAAAATTCCAAAAGAGTAAAAAAAATTGTAACAAAGTTTTATATAATTGTATATAGTTCTGTTTTTTTCTAATTATGTTAACAGCCAGAACATCAGCTGGAAGAAATAAATAGCACGGGGTATGTTTTCCATGGGCAGAGTTCATACTTGATCAGCAATGATATGATCCTCTGAGAATATAATTGTTTTATGCCAGATAACTCACAAGTGTCAGGTTGCTTAGCATCCAGACATAAGAGCCATAACCTCTATTGATTAATGTCAGTTCACATTATCACCATCACTTAAATAACAGCTATTTTCAAATTCATGCATATTAATAAAGTGAAATGAAAAATGTCTCGCCTGAATTTCCATAACAATAATATAAACAGATCTGCCTTTATATGGAAAGATTATGATAAGTAGTAAAAACACACAGGGACTATGTGGCATCATCACAGAAATATCAGCTGCGATAAAAAATGATGAAAGATATCAATCCAATACACCCTTGTCAGGCTGTAAGTTACATTAAAGTACTTTTCTGATACAACTTATTTTTTTCTCTCATTTTTTTCACCCAGATTATTTCCTTTCTCATTTTCCCAAGTCAGAACCATTGACTCTCTATCTGTAGCTCAGTATCTATTTAAGCTCTTCAAAAGTCTGCTATTTATCCTAATCCTCTTTATCAAAGTTTGGGCATTGGCTCTTAGACAAATTTTTCTGGCAGTTTACTCTTCTAAGCCTCATGAGTTCATTTTTTTATCAAGTAATTTCTCCATGATTAAGCTATTAGTCCTGCAAATTTACCCTCGTAATGGGCATATGGTCACACCAACCCAGTCCCTGAAAAATAGCTAGTACTTCAAACAAGTATGACATCTTATGGGAAATTATAAAAGGAATAGAGAATTCTGAGAGCTGGTAGAGCTGTGGTCTATGTGATTGCTTGCTCATAGTATATTTGCTATAATTAGTCACCATATTAGGTCCAGAGGGCTTTTAAACCATGTATCCCTATTAGGGCTTTTGTGACTGTAATAACTAGACTATGGGTAAGAACTTACTTTGGCCTTCCTAAAGTGTTATTTGCATAAGGAACCATATTGAATTAACTTTGGTGCACCAAAGACCAGATACCCAACCCTATCTTAATTGTAGAAAATTTAACACTGCATAAGCTCCATAAGACATAGATGTCACCTAAAGAAAAAGAGAAGTTGATCTAAAACTTTATTGAAATCAGTTTTCAAATGTGTTGAAATTTAATTTTGACAAATGAGATGATTTGAAAGTCTTAACAACTGCGAAGTTTCACATGGCTGCCATATCCATATTGAGATTTACATTCCTTCTAAGTCAATAATAATTAGCAGATATCACTTTGTAACCACTACATTTTTCTTGCTATTTAAAATTATATTGGGTCACCAAAGTTAATTTTCACAATAAAATTCCACTTTAAAAATTAAGTGAGCTTTTCATTTATTATTTTAATTTACAAAGTATGTTTTTGGCTCTCTACCACAGAGACGTCAAACCTATTAGATTGATATTTATGGCTTCTAAAATCTGTTTCAAAATAAATTTCCAGGTACATACTTGCTATAACCCTACAGTACTCATTCCCCTTAAAGACTAACCACTTTCTTGCTCAGTTTTGGCTCATACTCTTTTTTTGATGGTGAATACTTTTTCTGCATTTCCAAAAGCATAAAATTCTTATTTTCAATGCAAATGGGTAACTTGATGCTACAGTTAAAAATACATGCATTTAAACATGTAAACACATTTATACCTATTTCTATATCTGTCTCTTTCTCCACAAGTTTCAACCGATACTTCAAATTACAATCTAACTCTGCAGAATTTATTCTAGCCTTCTCATTTTACGTAATTCCTTTTTCTGAAAGCAAGAAACTTGGCTCTCATTATCCTCATATATTTATTTATTTGCTTAATCTTTGAAAATATATGAAATAATTTTGGAATTTCTAACACATACTTCCATAAAACATAAATTATCAGTGTGTACAGTATTTTGTATTGTCTGTAGCCTTAGAGTATATCATCAAAATACCACTTTTCTCATGTTTTAGTGCTTTTCAAGTTTTCCAAAGATCTTTCCCCCCAAAGTTTTAATGTTTTCCTCCCCCAGCCCCTTCATTGTGATTCTGTGATTTACCTGTTACTGTTTACAAGGAGTGTGGGTTCTGCATAGGCTGAATTGTGTCCCTCTTCAGATCATGTTCCCCTTCATATGTTGAAGCCCTGATCCCCATTACCTCAGACTGGAGATAGGATCTTTAAGGAAGTGAGTAAGTTAAAATGAGGCTGTCAGGGGGAGCCCTAAGAAACCCCAATCGTGTCTCTATACGAAGCAGAAATTTGAACACACCCAGAGACACTAGGGATGTGTGCACACAGGTGAGGACACAGTGAAAAGGTGGGACACATGCAAGCCAAGGAGAGGCCTCTGGAGAAACCAAACACGCCTAAACTTTGATCTTGGACTTCTGTACCCTCCAAAACTGTGAGAAAATAAACTTCTATTGTTTAAGTCACCTAGTCTGTAGCATTTCATTGTGGTAGCCCTAGCAAACTGATACAGGTCTCCCCAAACTAATACTACCAAACTGAAACAAACTATCTTGTTTAATAATTGCATATTTATTTTAATTATGTAAACTTAACATGATTCCAAAAGGCATAACTATAGAAAAAGGCATACTCACAAAAGTGTAACTCTCCATCACGTCTTTTACTTCCTTTTCCCATCATACCCCATCCCCATTTCCACCTACTTAACAACCCTATTAGTTTTTGGGTTATCCTGCCTACATTTCTTTCTTCTCTCCTCCTTCTCCCTCTCCCTTTCTCTCTCCCCTTTTCTCTCCCTCTTTCCTTCTTTCCATATTCCTCCCTCCCTCCCTCCCTCCCTCCCTTCCTTCTTCCTTCCTTCCCTCCTTCCCAGTCTCCCTCTAATTATTTTTCTTTTCTTCCCAGAATTGCACGGAATTTCTCATATTGATTATCACTTGTTCATCTTGGTTTTCCTCTTTCATTCTATTGAGTTTCTACTAAACCCTGATGACTTAAAAAGTAATGTAATTAATATCACAAGTTTGTATATGTTTTCTCTAATATCGTATAGGTCTCCTCTGAGTTAGAGGAGTGAAACCCTGTATAGAGAGTTGGCAACCTTTAGTCTGTGAGGAGAGAGGACAACCAGAGGCTATCCTTCATGAAGTCACTTACTAAGGTAAACTTGTTGGAGGACAGAAGCCACTTTGACATAGTAACCCTCCCCAGCAAATCTTAAAATTTGTTCATAACATCACTCTCTTTTAAGGCTAGAGTGACAATATCACCACCATTTACTCTGTAGATGTGAAGAATTGGAGCAATTAGAGAATGCTGACATGCTAACGGGTCCCCTAGAAAGTCTTCAAATCAATGCCCTGGAAACCCCTCCCTATAAAGGATTTGAGTTCTGCATGGCTGCCAATCCAGAGCTTGGAGTGTCTCTAGGCTTTTTTCAGGAGGGGCAGTGCTCATTTTGTTTCAGCCTTTTTACCAGTATTGTTAGTAAAGTTGGATTATGTTTAGTATACATTACTTAGAATTGTTTAGATTAATAAATTGTCATCCACTGCCAATTAAAAACACCATATAGCAAGTAATTTTACAGACTTCATCAAGAATCATTTTAATAATATGACTTACATAGGACAATCGCAAAGTCCCTTAATTTCTAACCCTTCATATTTTTCCACTGTCCAATTTATCATTAATAGAAATTATGACTCTTCTGATTCTTAATTAATTTAAAACAGTGGATAGCAGCATTTGTTCCACTAAACTTAGAGATCACATCCCAGAAATTGGGGTTTCCAAACCTGTAGAAACCTGTAGACTCAGCAAACGGCTTCCTGCTCTTTTTCTCCAGACCCACTCTGTGCCTAGAGATTCCATTGACAATGTTGAAGACTTGATGTCAGGTATTGTCACAAAATGCACAAAACAGTTACACATTAATTTCTAATGTGTTTATCATACTCATGTTGCAATACAGAAGCCAAGTAGGTAAGTTAGAGGGGAAAATAAACTTATGTGGAGATCATTTTTAACAGTAGCATTGTGCCCATGATGTGAGTATATAGGCTGACTGATGATTTTAGGTCCATCATATAACTTTTTGTTGCTCTAATGATTTTAGTTACCTCTCAAACTCAGTGATTTCTGGGATACATTATTAGATGGTAAACACTAATAAGATCAAAATGCACTCAAATGCTACAATGAGAGCAATGAGTGAAATGTCTACAAGCAACTCCGTTCATGTCTAGAGCACTGCTTCATTATTGCCATGGCCACACGGCTTCCTGAATTGGTAACTGGGTATTAGCCAACTCAAGATCCTCTCACTCTGGCCTCAGTTCACTAAAGAAAGACTGAATGTCTAACTAAATGTATCCAGAAGATGCTATGTGAGCGATCACTGTTTAAGGCAAGCAGTTATAATTGAGGAAATCAATCAGATTCTCTTTCAGGGACATCTGACTCTTTAAAACAGGAAAAAACCAAATAGGACTATAGATATGGTCTATAGCACTATAGAGACACAAACTAGATTATCATTCAGAAATGTTATTTGACTATTTCTGAAAGACAAATCACTTAGGTTCCACTAGATTACTTGGATGAACCACTAGAATTGTTGTTGGACTATTAGAATTATTGCTGTGACCTCAACAAGCGTCTATTTGGAAGAGACATGGCTGGGTGTTTCTTTCTTTCTTCTCTGAATAAGCACAATGTAGCTGAGATAACTGGAACATGGCTCAGTTTCTAGCAACTTTAAACAATATAATACCACTATTTCATCTAAAGAAAACAATTTCTTAGTTGCTTCATTCTACAGAAAAAAGATAAGTTCACACTGGCAGAGTCAAGACTACTTTGTCACTGGAAATTCTTTGAGAGAAAGGTGAAACAATGTAAATTTTGTTAAGCAAATAAGAAAATGTAGTATATATTCAAAATATTAAAAGAATGTGCTAAAGGAATAAAAATTTTCCATAAAAACCACAATATACCAAATATCTTCCATATTTAGTGTCAATTTAAAGAAATGCCTGAATATTTTTTCAATTTTAATATAAATCAGTCATCAAGTATTTTAAAAACCTACAAAGAGGAAGCATTTTGAATATGATTTGGGAAGTGAATTTAAGTTTGAACCTGACTTCATTATAACCAACTTAACATCTAGCTATGTTAGTCTGAACTCATGTGATTTTAAAATATAATGTTTCATCTTCCTGACACACAGCAAGCACTTTATCCCAGCTATCACACTACTTTTTAAATGACAATAATATTTACCTGATATGATTTCTATGCACAGTAATAGAAATTGTGTTTAAAGCTCTGGGGAAAATGCCAGACACACAGTAAACGTTAAATAATTGGTAAATATTAAATATATATTTTATAGATTACATAAATGCCCTAGGTGCTAAGTACACTGATTGTGCTCTGAGTCAATAGAGAGATTTTAAGAATTAAAAACTTCCCCTATGGAGCTGAAACTTTAGAAGCTTAGTAATTGATCAGTTTTGTAGATAATTTGTATTGCTTGCCAGAAAGCTAGTAAACAGAAAATAGTCCTGCTTTTTATATAAAATGTATTTCTCTATAAAATTTGTTTATATACTATGAAAAGCTCAAGATAACTCAAAGTTCTTTTTTTAATATAAGAAATAATATCCCAGTTCTCTCACCTTTTAATAATCTTCAAATATACAGGGAAAGTAATTTCATTTTTTATAGTAGATTATGTCCTATATTTTAATTTCTTGAGCACAATTAAATTTCAGACATAGATAAACTTGTGGTCAAAGATATGAGTGAAAATGTTAAAAAAAAACTGACTTAGTGAACTTTCAAAAACACAATATACATACCATTATTATCTAGGTCTCACTGCTATCTAAAGGAGATAACCAGGTAAGAGATACCTATCTTCAAATATAAATTAAAATTGAGAAATATAGAGAGAGCATTCTATCACACTTTGGTGGGCAAATACTCTTTCCCGTAGTGTGAAGCAAGAGCAGTGTCTTCCAAAATTCACATTTAGCAGCACTGTCATGGTTGGCTTCAACCCAGCAGCAAAATAATCTGACAAGGTCATTAAAAAATAGCCTAGAAGTAAATGATATGATAGCCATTTGCTAAATTTCAAATAGTAACCTGATTAGTGGTCCAGAAAAAAGTGGTAATAAGGTGGCTTCTATCTGTCTCTGTGCCTTATTTTCAGTGATCTGTGGTTGAATTCATCATATGTCTCATACAATGATGAATATTGTGGTACATTTATGAATAAAATGACAAAAATTCAAAACCAGACCCATTAAGCAAAGTGACTTTAGAGGCTAAAGTGCTAAATCAAATGAAAGGATCTTATTTGGACTGAAAAAAATAGCATTAAATGGGACTGAAGCTGTCATATGAAAGAGGCTAAGCACAAGAATATAACAGGCACTAATCCTTGCTCTGATAAAACTCAAGGACATCTTGTATCCATGTATATTTTGCTATAATGCTTACATGGAATACAAATTAACCCTGACTTTAAAAAATAAATGTAATGATAACTAAGAAAATAAGAAAAAAAAAAAGTCAATAATAGGAATTAAAACATCAATCACATTTATTATTCCAGTTGGATAAATACAATAATTTAGTGAAAGTATCCAAAGAAAGTCTTTATAGTTTTTCAACTGAAAACTTAAAATGCTAGCATCATAGCTTTATACCTGATATTTTATATATTTGTTGAACTTTACATAAAGTAGTAATTTATTTTTCATCTTTGACTTTAATTTTAAACAGTGTTAATAGATACTTTTTAAGGATTAAATTCAATTGAAATGTTTATTACAAAAGGGAACTTGTTTTTCTATAAATTTAAAGAAGAAAAAAGACAAAAGATTTTAATAAATATCAAAAAAATAAAATGAATGTTCTCTCCTTAAAATGTTTGGTATACAATACTTTACTTTTAGATTCAAATCAGTATGTCTACTATATATTTTAAAAAGTTCTCTAAGAATGCGTTGTTATGAGCAGTGTAAATTCAATCCTTAAGATCTTGTTCTTTAATCAGTATTTTATTATTCTACTTTTCTATCCTTCTTTATTGCTTTGTAAACTGTAAAGTTTTTATTTTATCATTTTTACAAATGCAGAATGGATACCTTAACAAATGCATCAGATTTAATTTAAATACTTTTTTATAAAACTACATATACATAATTTTTTATACAGCAACATTGTGATAGTTACAGGTGCCCTAGGTGCCCAGATTAATTAATCATTACTTCTGGGTGTGTCTGTGAAGGTGTTTCCAGATGAGATTAGTATTTGAATTTGTAGACTCAGTGAAGGAGACTGGCCTACCCAAGGTAAGTGGCCATCATCCAATCTGCTGAGGGCCTGAATAGGAAAAAAGGCAGAGAAAAAAAGAAATTAACTTTTCTTGCATTCTGCCTGAATGCTAGAGCTGGGACAATGGATATTTTCCCGATTTCTGTGCTCCTAGTTCTCAGATCTTAGGGCTCGGTTTCCTTAGGTTTCCAGTTTGCAGAAGGCAGATTGCGAGACTTCTCAGATTCCATAACTGTATGAGCCAATTACTATAATAAATTTCTTCATTGATTATCTACCTATCATTTATCTATCTATATCTATCTATCTATCTATCATCTATCTATCATCTATCTATCTATCTATCTATCTATCTATCTATCTATCATCTATCTATCTATCTATCTATCTATCATCTATCTATCTATCTATCTATCTATCTATCTATCTATCTATCTATCTATCTATCTATCATCTATCATCATCTATCATCTATCTATATCTATCTATCTATCATCTATCTATCTATCTATCTATCTATCTATCTATCTATCTATCATCTATCATCATCTATCATCTATCTATATCTATCTATCTATCATCTATCTACCTACCATCTATCTATCTATCATCTATCTATCTATCTATCTATCTATCTATCTATCTATCTATCATCATCTATCTATCATCTATCTATCATCTATCATCTATCTATCTATCTATCTATCTATCTATCTATCATCTATCTATCATCATCTATCTATCATCTATCTATCATCTATCATCTATCTATCTATCTATCTATCTATCTATCATCTATCTATCATCTATCTATCTATCTATCATCTATCTATCTATCATCTATCATCATCTATCTATCTATCATCTATCTATCTCTATCTATCTATCTATCTATCTATCTATCTATCATCTATCATCTATCTATCTATCTATCTATCTATCTATCTATCTATCTATCTATCATCTATCTATCATCTATCTATCTATCTATCTATCTATCTATCTATCTATCATCTATCATCAATCTATCTATCTATCATCTATCTATCTATCTATCTATCTATCTATCTATCTATCTATCTATATCTATCTATATCTATCATCTATCTATCATCTATCTATCATCTATCTATCATCTATGTATCATCTATCATCTATCTATCATCTATCATCATCTATCATCTATCTATCATCTATCTATCTATCTATCATCTATCTATCTATCTATCATCATCTATCTATCATCTATCATCTATCTATCTATCTATCTATCTATCTATCTATCTATCTATCTATCATCTATCATCTATCTATCATCTATCTATCATCTATGTATCATCTATCATCTATCTATCATCTATCATCATCTATCATCTATCTATCTATCATCTATCTATCTATCTATCTATCTATCTATCATCTATCTATCTATCATCTATCTATCATCTATCATCTATCTATCATCTATCTATCTATCTATCTATCTATCTATCTATCTATCATCTATCTATCTATCATCATCTATCTATCATCTATCATCTATCTATCTATCTATCTATCTATCTATCTATCTATCTATCATCATCTATCATCTATCATCTATCATCTATCTATCATCTATGTATCATCTATCATCTATCTATCATCTATCATCATCTATCATCTATCATCTATCTATCTATCTATCATCTATCTATCTATCTATCATCTATCTATCTATCTATCTATCTATCATCATCTATCTATCATCTATCATCTATCTATCTATCTATCTATCTATCATCTATCTATCTATCATCTCTATCTATCATCTATCATCTATCTACCTACCTACCTAATTTTATTGGTTTTGTTTCTTTGGAGAACACTGATTAATAAAAATGTTCAAATCTCTCATAATCTTCGACCATGGTTTATCACTCTATTTATAGGTGTTCAGTTATGATAGGTAAGGTTTATTTCTCTTTTGCAAATAAAATACAGTAAAATCCCTCAAATAAATGCATATCTTTAAGTATCTCACCCAGTCTCCTTCAGATATTTTAAAGTAATGGTGTAAACTCATTATAGGTTTAAGATTGGATTCCTGATGCATTAAAGTTTAAAATATTTTAGAATTTTATTTGTTTCAAGAAAAAAAGCTTGTTTTGTCAATAGACAAAGAATACAAGTTTGAATTGTTTTGAACAGTGAAAAGTGGGAGGTTGAGGAGATGCCTTAAAACACAAGATTTCATATTGAAAATAATGTGCAGCCCTGGCTAGCATAGCTCTCAGTGGTTAGAGCATCAGTCTGCATGCCAGAGGGTTGCAGGCTCGTTTCCAGTCAAGAGCACAATGCCCCCCATCAGGTCATGTGTGGGAGGCAACCAAATGATGTATCTCTGTCACATGGATGTTTCTCTCTCTCCTCTTTCTCTCTCTCCCCTACTCCCTTCCACTCTCTCTAAAAGTGAATGGGGAAAAAAATATCCTCACTCTTCAGGTGAGGATTTTAAAAAAGAAAAGAAAAATAAAGAAGATAGTGTGCAGATAAAAGGAACATTTCCTAATCTCCCAGGAACTACTGGATAACCATGGTAATAGAGGAAAATTGATACAGATAGAGGTAAAATCACCACAGGCATACTGACTAGACTTACGCAAGTATTGGAGTGGACTTGGTACTGGTATTCTCATTACGTTTCTTATTTAAAAGAAGTAAAGGCAAAGAATGATTTTAGCTGCAATGCACTGAAATAAAAGTTGTTCTTTCTGAGTCTTAAAACTGAGTAAAGATATTATCAGAAAATGCAGTTAACATAAGTATCAAGGTAAGGGCTAAATCAAAAGTTTGATATCTATAAAGAGTAAAACTACAGATTTATTTTCAACATGTAAGAATTGCTTTCCTTTAAAGTAGAGAATATTTTCAAAAGCCAAAATGGCTGAAGGCCTTTTATCCTCAAAATTACGAAAAAACAAAGGAGTCATTTAAAATTAGAATCTAGGTCTAACTATAATGAAAATTAAATCACGAGACTAATAATATTTGCCTCACGGTCTAAACCAGTGGTTCTCAAAGTGGAGTATGCGTTAGAACATAAGGAAGGCTTGTAAAACGCAGATAACTATGCTCAACAGAAGAGCTTCTGATTCAGTAGGTCTGGAATGGGGCCTGAGAATTTGCATTTCTAACAAGTTCCTAGGTGATGCTGATTCAGCTGCTCTAGAGAACACCCCATGAGAAATACTAGTCTAGATAATGTTCAGCTTATTTCAGTAAACACTTAAGAGGCAGAGCAAACGTACTTAATTAGGTAGGGCTCTCATGTCATCAGACGGGACTGACCAGAAGTGGGCACGCCCCAGGCCCCGTCTGTACTGTGTGGGTTTTTTACTTCATGTAGAAACAATTTCACGAAAAGAGTCCAGGTGATTTTGAGTACATTTATTAAAGCTGGGGACAGTAAAACAAAGGAAGGACTTAGGGTAGGAGAAGCAGCAGGAGCGGCCCTCAGAAGTGCTCTGCATTGGCTCCCTAGAAATGTTATAGGAAAGAATTGAGCCAAGGTGGGGATGCTGTTAGCTCACTGGAAAGTCAGAGAAAAAAGGGGCCTTTGGACACTGGATTAAGGGGCTTAGCCCAGGATGAGCTGACGTTGTCCACTGCTACCCTGGTTGCAAGTCTAATGGGGACCCTTAGAGTTTAGGAGAAAAAAAAGTAAAAAGTTCATTCCTGAGAATGGGCATGGATATCCTTTGTCTTGAGGGTTTTAACTGTGGGCAAGAATCTTAGGGAAGGGTTTCAGCAGAATATTCATCAGCCTTCCAGGTGCTTTTTAAATATATTGATCCATCAAAATGAGTAAATAGGGGAGTTTGGGGTTATTCTTTGGTCTGCTTTACTGTTTTACTTTTATCTTGGGTTGGCCTGGTTCTAATCAGGTTTTTATTTGTTTGCCTCACTTCATCTGTCCTTGGGGGTTAGCTGACACAGATGGCATTAATTGGGTCTCTGCCCTCTATCTCTCTGACCAGGGTGATTTAAGCTATGTATTCTCCAATTAGGAAGGAGAGATATAAACCATTTTTTCTCAAGTGTCCTTGATTAGAGAAGATAAGGTCTTGCTATTCACTAGCTGGCTGTAAGTTGTTCAAATTGGCCTTATTTAATTACCTTGTTTCAGTTTCTCCATTGCATGTCTCAAGGACTATTCCCTGCTTCTTCCTATCCTGCCTCAGTCATACTTGTGTTTGATGGAAAAAGAAAAGACCTCCTCCTTCCCACACAGCAGCCATCCCTACACACATCTCTACACACAAACAATTTTAAGATTGAAAGGTTAGGTATAACCCTAGCTGGTCTGGCTCAATAGTTAGAGTGTCAGCCCACAGACTAAAGAGTCTCGGGTTTGATACTGATCAAGGGCATATACCTCAGTTTGGGGCTCAACCCCCCCCCCATCTGGGGTGAGTGCAGGAGGCAACCAACAGATGTGTCTCTTTCACATTGATGTTTCTCTCTCTGTCTCTTCCACTCTCTCTGAAAAGCAATGGAAAAATATATCCTCGGGTGAGGATTGAAAAGAAGAAAAGAGAAAAGAGAAGAAAAGAGAAAGGAGAGGAGAAGAGGGGAGGAGGAGGAGAGGGGGGAAGGGGAGAGGAGGAGAGGGGAGGGAAAAGAAAAGTTAGGTGTTCTCATCCAAGAACTGTGGACAAATGACTGCTATTCATTGGGGGGGAAGGGGCTAAAATAGCGACCATGAAATCCAGTTATTTCCCAAATTTCTGGTCTAGGGGACAGGGACTCTCCTATATAAAGACAGAAAACAGGTGACTCAGTCTAACCACCCTGCAAACAGACAAATGATATTAGAATTAAATGGACGTACACATCATAGGAATTACCTTAGTAAGAGATCTCTAATTCACGATTTCTTATATTAAATAAATCTATGATCTATGGATTTATGGAAGTAAATCCTTGGAAAATAGAGTGTAAAATAAGTGATATTCTAGAATATGATATGAAATGTTTCATTACCTAAATAGTCCTTCTTCTATGTGAGTGACTAAAGACCTCATCAGAGACCATATTTATTACCCTGGTTCTCTAATATGAGAAGGAAGAACATGGGGAGACACATGTATTTCCCCAAGCCCCTCCTTCCCATATCAGAGATGTGACTTATTAGGAAGCTTCACTAACAATTTCAAAGATAAAAATGAAGAGGCACATGTATCGGTGAAGCTTAGTAGTAAGACCTGTCTAATTCTTTGTTTTAGCTCACTCACCAAATAAATAACCTATTTATCCTGGTGAGTAAAATAGGGAGTGATAAAAGACAAATAATTCAACTCGAAAAGGACGGTGGTGGTGGTCATTTTTAACTCTCCAGTCTGCTCATGGTGTCCAAGTTTACACAGCACAGAGTCGTGACCAAGGAGCTGCCAGAGGAGTCGTCCCCCCCGTGCAGAGGCAGCACCTGTACAGCTCACACAGTGTACCCAAGGTTGACTTTCACAGTCAGCCAGGCTGAGAAGAGATCCCACCCATGAACAGGACAACAATCAAGGCCCAACTGCAACAAGAGAGCCCGAATAACCTACAAAAGGGACATTTTTAGACCATTCATATCAGGAAGTCAAGGAGACTGCACCACTGGGTCCCACAGGACATTTATTACAAAAGGTCACCCCATAAGACTGTGATTCCTAGTAGTTCTATCTAATACATAGAAACAAACACAAATGGGCAACTAAAATGGGGAGAAAAAGAAACAACCCTCAAATGAAAGAAAAGAAGGAATCTCTAGAAAATGAGTTAAATTAAATGAAGGTAAGCAATTTACCAGACATAGAGTTCAGAGTAATGGTTAAAAGGAGGCTCAAGAAACTTAGTAAGAACTAGAGACTTAATGAGAACTACTACAAGAAAGTTAGTGAGAACTACATCAGTATGAAAAAGAACATAGAAACCATGAATAAAAACCAGACAGAGCCCAGCTGACATGGCTCAGTGGTTGAGCATTGACATATGATCCAGGAGATCATGGTTCAATTCCAGGTTGGGGCACATGCCTGGGTTGTGACCTCAATCCCCAGCAGGGTGCCTGCAGGAGGCAGCCAATCAGTGACTCTCTCTCATCATTGACATTTCTATCTCTCTCTCCCTCTCTCTTCCTCTCTCTAAAATCAATAAAAATGTATTTAAAAGAAAAAAAAAACCCAGAAATGAAGAATACTCTATCTGACATTATGAATACACTGGAAGGAATTAAAAATAGGCTGGATAAGGCACAGAATTGAATTAGAGATTTGGAAGACAGGTAGAAAAAACACTCAATTAGAACAACAAAAAGAAAAAATAATTTAAAAAGATGAGGAAAATATGAGGATAGTTTAAGGGGACTTTGGGACAACATGAAATGGAACAACATCGGCATCAAAGAAGTACCAGAGGGAGAAGAAAGTGAGCAAGGGAGAGAGAACTTGTTTGAAGGAAATAATGACAGAAAACTTCCTTAACCTAGTGAAGGAAAAAGAAACAAAAGTTCAGGAAGTACAGAGTCCCAATCAAGATGAACACAAAGAAACCCACACCAATACATAATAATGAAAGTGGCAAACATTAAAGACAAAAGAGAGAATCTTAAGGGCAGCAAGAAAGGAACAGTCAGTTACCTTCAAGAGAGAGACTGACAGTAATACAGTTATAACAGGGTGATTTCATCACCCCACTGACATCAAAGAAAGTCAACATGAAGATTATGGCCTTAAATGACAAAGTAGATCAAATGGATTTCATTGATATCTTCAAAACATTCCATCCCGAAGCAACAGAATTTACATTCTTTTCAAGTGCACATGGAACATTTTCTAGGTTAGACCACATGTTATGACACAAAACAAATCTCAATTAATTTTAGAAGACTGAAATTATATTAATCATCTTCTCTGAGCATAATGCTATGAAAGTCGAAATCAATCACAAGAAGAAAACTGAAAAACACAAAAAGACATGGATGTTAAATAACATGCTCCTGAACAATGAATGGGTTAACAATGAGATCAAGAAAGAAAAAGATTCCTTGAAACAAATGAAAATAAGAACACAGCAACCCAAAATCTGTGGGATACAGGAAAAGCAGTCCTAAGAGTGAAGTTCATAGCATTATAGGCCTATCTCAAGAACAAGAAAAAAATCAAATAAACAATCTAATTGTACAACTAAAAGTATTAAAAAGAGAAAAACAGCCCGGTAGGGCGTGGCTCTGCGGTTGAACGTCAACCTAGGATCCAGGCGATCAGGGTTCAATTCCCGGTCAGGGCACATGCCTGAGTTGTGGGCTTGTCGGGGGCAAGCAGGAGGCAGTGGATCAATGACTCTCTCATCATTGATGTTTCTATCTTTCTCTCTCCTTCTCCTTTCCTCTCTCTGAAATCAATAAAGATATATTAAAAAAAGAGAGAGAGAGAGAGAGAGAGAGAGAAACAAGAAAAGCCCAGAGGAAGTAAAAGGAAGAAAATAATAAAGATCAGAGTGGAAATAAATTACATAGGGACTAAAAAAAAAAAAAAAAATCAATGAAACCAAGAGCCATTCCTTTGCAAAGATAAAGAAGACTGATGACCGATTACCCAGACTTATCAAGTAACAGAGGACCGAAAATAAATAAAATCAGAAATGAAAGAGGTAAAGTAACGTTTGACACCACAGAAATACAAAGGTTTGTAAGAAAATACTATAAACGACTACATGGCAACAAACTAGACAACCTAGGTGAAATGGATAAATTGCTGGAAACATACAATCTTTCAATACTCAACCGGGAAGAATTAAAAAACCTGAATAGGTTGATACCAACTAATATAATTGAAGCAGGAATCAAAAAACTCTTAGCAAACAAAAGTTCTGGACCCGATGGCTTCACGGGCAAGTTTTACTAAACATTCAAAGAACTAACAACTATCCTCTTCAAACTATTCCAAAAAATTCAAAATAAGGGAAGACTTCCAAGTTCTTTCTACAAAACCACCATTATCCTAATTTCAAATCCAGAAAAAGAATTTTAAAGAGAAAAATACAGGCCCATATCCCTGATGAATATAGATGCTAAAATCCTCTACAGTATATTAGCAAATCAGATCCAGGAATACAGTATAAAGATCATACAGCATGACCAAGTGGGGTTTATTCCAGGTATTCAAGGCTTGTACAATATTTGCAAATCAATCAATGTGATGCATCACATAAACAAAATGAAGGATAAAAGTCACATGATCATATCAATTGGCACAGAGAAAGCATTCGACAGAATCCAGCACACATTTTTATAAAAACTCCCAGCAAAGTGGGAATAGAGGAAACATACCTCAATATAATAAAGGCCATATATGCCACGCCTACTGCCAACATCATACTCAGCAGGCAAAAACTAAAAGCACTTCCCTTAAGAACAGGATCAAGACAGTGTTGTCTGCTTTCACCACTCTTATTCAACATAGTACTGGAAGTCCTAGCCACAGTGATCAGGCAAGAAGAAAAAGTAAAATGCACCCAAATTGGAAAAGAAGACGTAAAACTGTCCTATTCACAAATGACATGATATTGTACATAGAAAACCGTAAAGGCTGCACCAAAAAACAACTATTATATTTAACAAATGAATTCAGCAAGGTAGCAGGATACAAAATTAACATTCAGAAATCGATGGCATTCTAATACACCAATAATGAACTCTCAGAAAGAGAAACTAAAAGAAGCAATCCCGTTTACCATTGCAAAAAAAAAAAATTAAGATACCTAGGAATAAACTTAACCAAGGAGGTAAAAGTTCTATACTCAGAAAACTATAGGACTTTGAAAAAATAGAGGAAGACACAAACAAGTGGAAGCATATACCATGTTGGTGTCATAGATTGGAAGAATCAACATCTTTAACATGCCCATGCCACCCAAAACAATGTACTGATTCAACGCAATCCCTATTAAAATGCCATCAGCAGATTTCAGTGATCTAGAACAAATATTTCAAGAATTTATATGTAACAAAAAAAGACCCCAAATTAGCTACAGCAATCTTGAGAAAAAAGAACAAAGTAGGAGGGATCACAATTCTGGATATCAAACTATACTACAAAGTTAATGTAATCAAAATAGTCTGGTACTGGAGCAAGAACCAGCATATAGAGCAATGGAAAGAATTGATACTCCAGAAATCAACCCATGCCATTATGTTCAACTAATATTTGACAAAGGAGAAAAGAGCATACAATAGAGTAAAGGCGGACTCTTCAATAAATGGTGTTGGGAAAATTTGAAAGGTACATGCAAAAAAATGAAATTAGACCACCAACTTACACCATATACCAGGATAAACTACCCTACATTTATTTATGTATTCATTGGTCAATTCTTGTATGTGCCCAGAATGGGAATTGAACTCACAACCTTGACATATCAGGATGACACTCCCACCAACTGAGCTATGCAGCCAGGGCTACCAGGATAAACTAAAAGTGGATAAGACTTAAATGTAAGTTGTGAAACCATAAAAATCCTAGAAAACATAGGCAGTAAAATCACAGGCATCTCATGCAACTGAATTTTTGCTGATACATTTCCTAGGGCTAGAGAAACAAAGGAAAAAAATGAACCAAATGGTACTACATCAAACTAAAAAGTTTCTTCACAGCAAAAGAAACCATCAACAAAATGAAAAGTGAACTCCCTGTATGGGAGAACATATTCGCCAATGATACAACTTCCAAAATATATAAAAACCTCATACAACTCAACACAAAGAAGACAAACAATCCAGTTAAAAAATGGGCAAAGCACCTGAGTAGATGCTTCTCCAAAGAGGACATACAGATGGCCAAGACATGAAAAAATGGTCAACATCACTAATCACCAGAAAGATGCAAATTAAGACTACAATGAGGTATCACTTCACTCCTTCCAGAATGATTATCATCAACAAATCAACAAACAACAATGAGATGCCATTTCTCAGCCACTTTATGACTAATCAAAAGGCCAGACAATAATAACTAGTGAGGGTGAAGATGCAGAGAAACTGGAACCCTCATATATTACTAGAAGAAATGTAAAAATTTTATAGCCAGTTTGGAAATTACTGAAAAACATAGCATAGTTACCATATGACCCAAAATTTCACTTCAAAGTATTTATGTTAGGTATATGCCTACTTAACATACGCCCATGAAAAACTTGTATGTGAATGTTCATAGCAGCATTTTCATAGTGGCCAAAGGGTATAAACAACCCAAATCAGCTAATGAACAGATTAACAAAATGTGGATAAACTATATATTATAGGTTAAATTGTATACCCGTAAAGGTGTGTTGAAATCCTAACCCACATTACCTGTGAAAATGACCTTAATTTGAAATAGCGTCTTTGCAGATTTTAGCAAGTAAAGATGAGGCCATCATGAGGGCCTAATGCAATATGACCAATGTCCTTATAAGAAGAGAGAAATACCATATAAAAAGAGAGACACACAGGGAGATGTTCATGTGATGACAGAGGCAGAGGTTAGATTTATACAACTGAAAGCCAAGGGAAATAAAGGATGTAAGGAAGCTAGGAAGAGGCAAGGAAAGATTCTACGCAGAGCCTCAGAGGGAGCGTGGCATTGTTAATACCCTGCTTTGAGACTTCGAGGCTCCCGAGAACTGTGAGGGGATGCATTCCTGTGGTTTGAAGCAACCCAGTTTGTGATGCTTGGTAATGGCCATCTTAGGAGACAATATACCGTACAATGAAATACATCAGCCACAGAAAGAAATGATGTGCTGATACATATTACAACATGGATATGTTGTAATAAGTGGAATAAGCCAGAAATAAAAGGGCAAATGTTAAATTATTCCACCTATATGAAGTATCTAAAATAGAGAAATTCATACGGAGTAGATTGGTGGTTGCCAGGGGCTGCAAGGGAGGATGAATGGGGAGTAACTTGCCAGTGAGTATGAGATTTATTTTGGAGGTCATGCTCATACTCAGCAATTAGACACTGGTGATGGGTATACAACATGATGAACATACTAAACATCGTTGTAATTTACACTTTAAAAGGGACTATTATGGTATATGAATTAAGTCACAGTAAAAAATAATAATGAGGAAGGCAAACTGCCTCAAATAGAATCATTCCCTCCTTATGGAAATCAAACAGTTTCAAATGTTTATAATCTAAAGAACTTACACAGACCTCTCACTGAACCAAGTCTTCTGTGCAACATGTGGGCTTATCTTGGAGCTCATTAAAACATTTGCTATTAAGAAATCTGTTTATTAGTGAGCAGTGTTATGTGCTATACAAATAGTTGAAGGTTAATTAGCAGTGTAAAGAGTAATGCTACATCTCCTTCAGACAAACAATAAAATATATTTTAAAAAGGTAAAAAGAAAGAAATCTGCTTAGAACACCTCTTCCAGACTTCTTTTAAACTATTTATAACTCTCATTTCATGGTAACCAAGCTCCTTTCAGTGCTTAAACTTAACTGAAATTTGACTGTCTTCAAAGGACAGTACTTCTGTAGTCATCTCATGCAGAACATATTAATACACAGATGCTCAAGTTCTTGGGTTAGAAATAAGGTTTTTATTCTTTTAGTTACTGTGACCATGTTCAAAGTATCATACTTACTATCTTATATATATAAAATCATATGTTGTCCAATGAAGTTCTTTCCTTCAGTCTAATTTTTCCTGATACCACCTTGTTATGGTCAATTACAAAGATTCTTTCTGCTCTCCTGATTTCATTGAGTGGCTAACTTGATGTTTTCTTCCAGCACAAACCTGTTTTTTAAACTTATTCAGTCTTTCCAGCTCCCACATTAAAACTCCTAGGAAAGAATGTGATTCTATATATGTTTACTTCAAGAATTAGCATTTTTTCTGGTTAGAATATTTATCATATTTACTTTATCATATTTATCTTTATTCATATTACAAACATGATCATGATGAAGGTCCCCCAAAATGTGCCTCCAGTTTTAAGAGTTCTAGCAACAATTCTCAAAAAAGGGGGGAGAGACATGGATTTAATAAATATCCCCATTAGCACCACAGTATTTTTAAATCAAATGAGAGGCCTAAGATAGTGCTGAGCCTGAGATTTAAACATAAATTAAAATGTCTAAATTGTATGGTTCTTTGAATAATTTAATCAGTCTATTTGGGTCTGAGAAATAGAAACCCCTCAAACTACATCAACTAAGGGGTTATTTTTTAGGATAAACATAAAATCTCACAAATATGTGATTAACTTCATATTGAAAATTGAAAATTGAAGTGAAAAAAGTTTCTAGTAATTGTAGCTGGACGTTAATGCTGAATTCAAAGTGAGCCTCAGGGTCTCATCACTGGTTCTTGGCTCTTTAATGTTCAGCCTCTACTGATAGATCAGCTAGTTTGCAATGGCTACTCCTAGCATCTGCACCTATAGAACTTCAATTTGCAAAGCTATCGAGACCCCTAAAAATTCTATTTAGCATTTATACACCATTATATTTGGCTAATGCTTTTTCTATATGGTAATTGTGACAAAGTCTGAGAGGGAACAATTGGTTCAAGTCCTATTATAGTGTAATTTTACATAGACATATGGAGTATGTACCCTTGGTCAGGTTTAAACCTCTTAAACTGTTACCAGTTCTCTCTGTTACCAAAAGGAATGCAGTATGAGTTGTGAATAAAGTAACAATCGCTATAAAGACTGTGTAAGTGGCATAGTTACTTTGGTGGAATACAGAATGTGACAAAATATCTAATCCCATTACAAATATATGAAATAACATCTTTGGAGCTGGTAGTGGAATATGGTGCTGACTTAAATAACATTGGAAATGAGTGAAAACTGTAGGACTAAGGCAAAAGGAACCAGACATATCTGCAATACACCCTGGTTGGTAAAATTCTTTCCCATTGGATATGGGTAAACAATTCTGAAACCACTATATACCTACACTAGTATTCAGTGATTCAGTAAATAAACGGCAAATGATGGGAGTTACTTTTCTCATTGTTGGACTAGGAGGTTATAGGTGACCAAGGAAAGAAGGCAAGAATAATCCATGTGGTAAGGTATTAGAGTTAGAGACACCAGTATGAACTTATTTTTAGCTTAACACAGACATGGATGAATACATAGAGCAATGTGTAGATATGTTTATATACTTGGTTAATATACACACATGTGTCTTTGTTCTATCAGCTGAGAGGGCCTATACACAGACATCCCAGTAGTAAAAACAACAAGCCTTCATATATTGGTTTCTAATACCATTGACCAGTAAAAGAGACCCCCTTCCCTTAGACAACTGGTCCATTCTAGACCTGAGACATGGAATATACAAGATGAGTTTGGAATATCTTGTAGTGCCAGAGAGCAACATAACGCTTGGGAAAAAACAAAGCCAACGACCTGATGGGAGTTTGTCAAAGGAACACAGAAGCCAGCTGAAATAGATCTCAATGCCCAAAACTGGAACAATTTGAGAAACACAAAAAATAAAGTAGTATTGCATTATAACCTAAAGTATAAAATCAATATTCTAAGTGGATACTGATATAAATAAATGCTTGGGTACATCCATAAGTGTTAGGTAATAGATAAATCTTTGGCGCAGAGTTCTCAATAATTTATGTAGGAGCATTGACCTCAAGGCTGTGTACTTCTTTTCAAAGAGTAAAGAATAAAAAAGGGGTGAGCACAGAGTAACTTTACAGTGGGAAAACCTGACAAACATTACTGCAGCCACGTGATTATGGTCAACATCAACACTAATAAGCCATGTTGACAGAAACATGTACCCTTGGTATGCTGTGAGGAGTTGGACATTTGACCCTTGTAGTTTTCCTCCCTGGAAATCATAACTTTCATGTAATAATGAGGCAAACATCAGACAAATCCCGAATGAGGAATTTTCTACAAAATACCTTTCTAGTTCTCCTCAAAGTTGTCAAGGTCATCAAAAACAACAAAAGCCTGAGTAACTGTCACAGCCTGGAGGAGCCAAAGGACGCAAGAACACTACATGTACTGTGGCATCCTAGATAGGATCTTGAAACAGAAAAAAACAATAATTGATTAAAACTATAAAAATCTGAATAAAACATGGATTTTTGTTAATAGTGAACAATATTGCATCAATATTGTTTCATTAGTTGTGACAAATATACCATATAATGTATGAAGTTAAAAATAGGGAAAATTGTGTGAGGGTTGTATGGAAATTCTCTGTATTATCTTCGCAACATTTTTTTTTTAAGCTAAAACTATCCTATCATAAAAGGGTTATTAAACTATGTGATTGGTCATCAACTATGACTGATATTGGCAACTAGGACAATTTTCTTTTAAAGGCTAAATTATTGCCAATTGCCATTTTTGATTAAAGACTGGTGAAAGCTATTCACTGTGACAGACTCTCAGTTCTTTGCCCACAAAAATGTGGAGTTCAATAAAATCAAGGCATAGTATTTGCTTTCCTTCTGTTTAGGTAACAAACAACAATTTATATTAAAGACATATCTTATTGAATACTGTTTTAGAGGATATGATTTAGAACTGAAAACAAACTGACGATCATTGGAACTACCTGTGGGGACTGCTGGAATGCTAAATTGGATTATCCCAGCCAGCCACATTAAAACAGTGAGGCCTGATTTATGAGTCAATAGAATAATGCCATAAAGAGAATTATGAAAAATTAGTGGACAAACATACATTATGTTTTTAATACAGTAACTCCAACCGGCGGTTAACTTGACTTTATGGGCTTAACCTAGCCTGTCGAGCTTTCCATGTGTCACCAATCAGATAACTCGCTCCATCATTGGGAAGGAATAAAGTGTATAAAAACTCCCAGAACTGTTCACTCTCATACTGTACATTCTGGAGCCTGAAGCAAAGCCCCTTCACCAGAAAAATGAGGACAGGAGCCAAAGACTAAGTATAGTATCAAAATTAAGTTAAAATGAAATCAAATAAATTCAAATTAAAAATATTAAATCTAATTAAAAATTAAAAAAAATTTAATGGCAAGAATAGTGAGTAAGGTAAACAGACTTATTCATGTGAGTAGACAATTATGATTAAGTATACTTTAGATCTATGAAATAGTTACAGGAATATACAAGTAAAACACCCTCGTATACAGCAATGAAATAAAACTTTCTGGAGAAAATAAGAGTTTAAAGTTAAGGTGGGACTTGAAAGAAGGATAGGACTTAGCCTGACAAATATTGAGAGTGAATGGGAGTGAGGGACGCAGAATGATTCAAGCATAGAAACAGTATTGATGAATAGCAAATCTAAGGGGAAAGAGAGACGCAACAGTAGGTGAGTAATAACTGAAATGTATGAGACATGAGGCCAGAGAGATAAACATGGGACAGACCTTGCAGCACTTTGTAAACAGCAAATTTGGAAATTCATTTAAAGATAATGAGAGTCTTTGGCTACCATTAAGTAAGAAACTGACATAATCAGATTTGTCATTTATCAAGGTCATTCTGACTGTAGTGTGAGGAATGGATTGGAGATCATTCAACCAAGGAAAGAGACACTATTGACGTGAACTAGAGTCGAGGCAGGGGGATGGAGAAATACTGATGGAAATCAGATAGAATGAGATAAAAATCCGCCAGACTTGGTGATGGATTTAATGGGGGATACGGGAGGCAGAGAAAAAAAGAAATTGAAGAAATAATAATGTTTAGGTTTGTCATAAAATAAGATGAAAAACAGAAGGAAAGGGTTAGGTCTCAGGCCAAGAGAAGGATTTAATTATTGTTAGGCATGCTGAATTTGAAACGTATTTACAACTTCCAGGTGAAGGGTTTTCAAGCTCAGGGGTGGATGAGCTGGAAGTATGGACTTTATCTCTGCAATGCTGGGTATACATGGCAATTAAAGCCGAAGGAACAGCCGGGCTGGGGTTGGCTCAGCGATTGAGTTTCCACCTATGATCCAGGTAATCGGGGTTCGATTCCTGGTCAGGGCACATGCCCTGGTTGTGGGCTCCATCCCCAGTCAGTGGGAGTGCAAGAAGCAGCTGATCAATGACTCTCTCATCGTTGATGTTTCTATCTCCTTCTCTCTGAAATAATAAAGATGTACTTAAAAAATAAAAAAAATAGAGCCTTGGGAACAGACTTTTATAGAATCTGTAATATATATATATTTTTTTTGGTAAAATGTTCTGTAAAATGTTTGAGGAGTGGAAATCATTGATCTATTGATCTCAGTGTGGGAAAAACATAGGCTTTTGTATGTTAGATTGATCATATTTTTTTAATAAAAAATTGTTCAGGATTGAGAAATGGAATTAGATAAATGTTTACCTAAAAGAAAGTAAAATGAAACAAACCTCGCATGTGTAGATAGTTTCCAGTCTTTATAGTTTCTCATTTATAGTTGTTTCTCGGTCAGACACTTGATAATTTTCTGTAGAATTCACTAAAATATTTTTTAAAAGAGTGTCAGGCAACCCTTGTGACATCAGAGGAAACATACTCAAGAACTAGGAGAATCAAAAGTAGGTGACTGGGAAGTATAATGCCAGTGGAGCAATGCCATAAACACAGTAATAGGGTCCTCTCCTGGACAGGTGGATGCCTATTCTGACTGGGCCTGTGCCCCATAGTGTTGACAGCTGGGAGCCCAGAAGAGTTTCACTCTGTATTACTGATTAAATGGTACTCTAAGGAAATGGAAGCTCAGCATTGTAGAGCAGAACTTTTCAACCTGATTCTGAAAGACCTTTATTGTTGTCAACTGATAAGAAAAAGAATTCAGAGTAGTTGGAACCCCTGAAGAGATAGAAGGGAAGGAAAATGGGAAAAGCTAGGAGATAAAATTATTATTTCTAGAAGAAGAGTGATGCATATAGGTATTTACCAGTGACTTTATAAAATGTTCATTATAGGCATGAAAGTTAGAAACAAGCATACTAATATGCTTATTGTAGCCTAGATAGCAATTGCACCTGAATTTCCAGACAAGATGGGTTCAAATCCTGCCACAAGTCCTTTGTGAAACTAAGAATTATTTTTAATTGCTATTCTCTGTTCACATCTGGCTGTGATTTTCAGCTTTTGCTGAATTCTCATATTCCGTTTCTGCACAGTGGTCTAGTGCTGTGCATACAATTCTCTTTGTTTCCTCTTTCCTATGTCACAAATAATACTACAGAAAGGAAATATCAGGAGCTGGAGATTCAAATATAACAACAGGAGATGCTAATCGACAGCATTCTATAGAGGACAGTTTTCAAGTGACACCCAAATTCCTGGCTCCTGAGAAAGGTCTTTCGCCCCATCTGTCTGCTCAGGCGTCATACTCCAGCCATATTGTTCTGCCGTCTCTCATCTTCCCCCACATCACTATTTCTTCTCATTTTTGATGTTATATCTTGAGAAGCCTATTAACTTTTTAATAGACAACTTAGCTAAAAATTTTATGATATCCTCACATCTCATGTCCATGAACCCTCAGTTTATATTCATAAAAGACTTAAAAAATGCTTCCCTAACCAAAGGGAGTTACTTAAGAGAAATGAACTTTGATGCGAACCAGTTAAGACAGAATTATTACCCAGTAAACTCTCCTTCTAGTGGGCATCGTTCTTAACTCAGTTTTCCAACCATAAGTTAATTAATTATCAGAAATCCGCCTCAGTTCTGTTCATTTCTGTTCCATCAGGTTTTATCACAGTGCTTAACACACTGTTGATGCTTAAAAAATATTAGGAAGATGGATGGAAGAATGAGTGATTAAGTGATTAATAAACAAGGCATTGATAAATGTCCTTTGGGGATATTAGAAGAATTCATTCAGTGTAAAATATTACAGTACATTCAGTTTGCAGTTTTTTTCAGGAAAGAGAAAATGAGAATGGCAATTTTTCTAATACTGCTACATTTGTAGCTGCAGCATAGATTGTATCTTTGTAATGAAAACTTTTGTAATAGGAACAGTAATTTCACCAAGTACAGAGCCAGCTCAGTTTTCATGCTGCTTATTTAATACTCTATGCAGAGTGCCTACATTAACATATAGACACTAATATAAATGTGGGACTTTATTTTAAAAGTTTAAGTAATCCTGGCATTTGATGTAGTCAAATGCAGGTCGCTGAAGTCCTTTCATTAGCATAATAGTTAATTGCTGCTCTCACCCAAAGGACAATTTTAAATAGATTAGTAACCAACTGCCTTTCTGAAATCAGATTGCTCCAAATATGCTTATGAATGTTGATTTATGGAACTCCTAATTCTCCAATTGCCCATACAAGCTTTACAAGCCTGTTTTTCTTTCCCATAGTTAATCTTGACTTCCTATGTCTGCAGTTTCTGTAATACCTTTGTATCAATTGAACTTACGGGTTTTTGGTCAACTTTGGCCCATTTTCCCCCACCCACCAAACATACCAGCTTAAACACTTCCCTGTCCTCAGCTGCTTTCTAACTCTAACCACCGTTCAATGATTCCCTTGTTTAACATGCCTCTTCTCCTTTCTCTTTAGTCTCCAGTTTCTTCTTCTATTATTTTTCTACATTCTTTTATATTTCTCGTCTAAATTTTAACTTTTCCTGCTTACTTGTTTTTGGTTTATTTTTCCCCTTCACAAGTAAACAGCCACCTAAATTAGTGGCAGAAGTGGTTCTGCAAACTCTATTTCATTAGAAGTGAAATTATTATTATTGAATACCACAAATAGCACATAGATTACTTGAGAAATTAAAAGAAAAAAAAAAGATCATCCAATAGGCTTAATATAATTCATTTCAAAACTTGTTGTTACAAGCTTTAGTTCATAATTCTTGTCACTTCACTGGTTCCAAAGTAATATATGAAAAAAAGTACATATTAAAAATGATACAATTTAAGCCCGGCCGGGCGTGGCTCAGCGGTTGAGCATCGACCTAGGATCCAGGCGATCGGGGTTCGATTCCTGGTCAGGGCACATGCCCAGTTGCGGGCTCGATCAATGACTCGCTCATCATTGATGTTTCTATCTCTCTCCCTCTCCTTTCCTCTCTCTGAAATCAATAAAAGATTTTTAAATAAATAAATAAATAAATAAATAAATAAATAAATAAATAAATAAATAAAAATGATACAATTTAAGTTCACAATATATAACATTTAGCAAAACTGATTACATAATCAATTAAAATTATGAAAACAGTTAAATGGTTCTAATGAAACAATTGTTTTTCAATATATATAGTTTAATAATGTCAGGAAAACAGAGCTTGATGCTTAAATTATTGATAAAAAGTTATCAATACTACTACCCTTTTTATGGAATTTCTGGAGTTCTCAGAATTTTATAACTGTAAGGTGTGAACCCTTTGTGTTTCATTAGGAAAGTAAACTGGAAAAACTACTTTAGGACCATACTGGTAAAATATCTATCTTTTTATAAAAATACCAAAGATTACATAAACTTGTTCTAGATAATAATAACTTAGGATAAAAACATATTAAGGTATCTAAGTACTCTGGAAGAAACCTTTGATTTATAAGAGGTTTTATGAAAATGCCTTCTCATATCAAAAACACAAATGAAAATCCCCATTTTAGAAGGACATTCCCAAGGGAATTATAATTCAGTGTTGTAGTTTTACACATTATTGCATAATGCATATTTTAGCTCAACATATAATAGGTACTAAGAAAGTACTGATTTCACACCCACTAAAATTCCATTTTTCTGATTATTCTTCTTAAATATATTTCCTAAACAAAAAGCTTTTTATTTCTACATTTGTGGACAAAGCTGTCATTGCCACCTCTAACGAGTACTCCCTAAGACAGATTTAAAAGCAGTAATAGTTAAATAAAAGGAGTTTTAACATTATAGAGTTAATAAGCATTTTCTGAGCAGAAAGATCACACTCTAAAAATTGTTTGACAAATTATGTGACCAAATTTTTTCACATTTTTTATTCTTTTACTATATTATTGTTGACAGTATTACCAATGTCCCCCTACCCCCCCCCCTTAAGTTCCCCTCCCAACCCCTGCCCCACCCTAGGCCTTCACCACACTATTCTATGTGTCCATTGGCTATATATATATGTACATAAGTTCTTCGGTTAATCTATTCCCATCTCCCTGTACCCCCCTCTTACATATGTCAGTCTGTACCATGCATTCATGCCTCTGGCCTGTTTTGTCAGTTTGTTATGTTCACTAGATTCCACAAATAAGTGAGATCATGTGATATTTGTCTTTCTCTGACTGGCTTATTTCACTCAGCATAATATTCTCCAGATCCATTCATGCTGTCCCAAAGGGTAAGAAATCTTTTTTTTTTTACAGATGCATAGTATTCCATTGTGTAAATGTATCACAGCTCTTTTCACCATTCAACTACTGATGGGCAATTGAGCTGTTCCCAGATCTTAGCTATTGTTAATTGTGCTGCTATGAACACAGGGATGCATATATTCTTTCTGATTAGTGTTTGAATATTCTTAGGATACATTCCTAGAAGTGGATATGGGGTCAAATGGCAACTCCATTTTTAATTTTTAAAGGAAACTCCATACTGCTTTCCATAGTGGCTGCACCAGTCTGCATTCCCACCAGCAGTGGACTAGGGTTACCTGTTCCCCACATCCTCTTCAGCACTTTTTTGTTGATTTTTTGATGGCAGCCATTCTGGCAGGTATGAGGTGATACCTCACTGTCTTATTAATTTGCATCTCTCTGATGATTAGTGACTCTGAGCATTTTTTCATCTGTCTCTTGGTCATCTTTAAATCCTCTTTGGAGAAGTGTTTATTGAGCTCCTTTGCCCATTTCTTAATTGGATTTTTGGACTTCCTTTTGTTGAGTTGTACAAGGTCTTTATATATTTTGGAAATTAACCCCTTATCAGAAGTTTCTTTGGCTAATATGTTTTCCCATAGAGTGGGTTCTCTTTTCATTATGGGAATGGTTTCTTTTGCTGTGCAGAAGCTTTTTGGTTTGATGTAGTCCCATTTCTTTATTTTTTCCTTTGATTCTCTTGCCCTAGCAGATATATCGGCAAAAATTCTGCTAAGTGAGATGTCTAAGATTTTACTCCCAGCAAACAAAAGTCCTTGACTGATGGCTTCACAGGGGAATTTTACCAAACATTCAAACAAGAACTAACATCTATACTCTTCAAACTATTCCAAAAAATTCAAAAGGAAGGAAGATTTCCAAGCTCTTTTTATGACACCAACTTTATCGTAATTCCAAAATGAAATAAGGACACTACAAAGAGCGAAAATTACAGGCCAATATTCCTGATGAACACAGATGTAAAAATCTGCAACAAAATATTAACAAATCAGATCCAGCAATATATTAAAAAAATCATACACCATGAGCAAATGGGAATTATTCCACAGATGCAAGGCTGGTAATATATTCGCAAGTCAATAAATGTGATACATCGCATAAACCAAATGAAGAGAAAAATCACATGAGCATATCAATAGATGCAGAAAAAACATCCAACAAAACCCGCACCCATTTATTTTTTAATTTTAAATTTATCTTTATTATTGAAAGTATTACAAATGCCTCCCTTTTCTCCCATTGATCCCCTCCATGCTGTACCCCATCCCCCAGGCCTTCACCCCACTATTATCTATCTCCATAGGTTATGCACATATGCATATATTTCTTACGTTAATCACTCCCCACCTACCCACCCCTACCTTCCCTCTGAGACTCGACAGTCTGTTTCAAGCTTCCATGCCTCTGGATTTATTTTGTTCACCAGTTTATTTTGTTCCTTAGATTCCACATATGAGTAAGGTCATGTGACACTTGTCTTTCTCTAACTGGCTTATTTTGCTTAGCATAATACTCTCCAGGTCCCAGCATGTTGTCTCAAAGGGTAGGAAATCCTTTGTTTTTACAGCTGCATAGTATTCAATGGTGTAAATATCCTAAAAGATGCTTGGTATGATTTCAATCAATCTTCTTGAAATTGTAGAGACTTGTTTTGTGTCCTAGCAAGTGGTATATCATTGAGAATGTTCCATGTGCACTTGAACAGAATGTATTCTGCTGCTTTGGGGTGAAATATTCTGTAAACGTCAATTAAATCCATCTGATCTAGTGTGTCATTTACAGTCACTGTTTCCTTGTTGAATTTTTGACTGGAAGATCTATGCAGTAAAGTCAGTAGGGTGTTAAAGTGCCCTACGATGACTGTATTGCTGTGGATCTCTCCTTTAAAGTCTTCCAGAAGTTTGTTTTTCACCTTTGTGAGTCTTTAGTTCTGAGGTGAGTCTCTTGTATATATTTGGGTCTTGTTAGCCATCTGTATGTCCTCTTTGGAGAAGTGTCTATTTAGGTCCTTTGTCCATTTTTAAATTGGACTGCCTTCCTTTTGTTAAGTTGTATGAGTTCCTTATATATTTTGGATATTAACCCTTTATCAGATGTCATTGGCAAATATGTTCTCCCTTTTCATTTTGTTGATGGTTTCTTTTGCTGTGCAGAAGTTTTTATTTTGATGCAGTACCATTTGTCTATTTTCTCCTTCATTTCTCTTGCCCTAGGAGATGTATCAGCAAAAACATTGCTACAAGAGATGTCTGAGATTTTGCTGCATATGCTTTCTTCTAGGATTTTTATGCTTTCATGTCTTACATTTAAATCTTTTATCCATTTCATATTTACTTTTGTGTATGGTGTAAGTTGGTCTAGTTTCATTTTTTTGCATTTACCTTGTCAAATTCTCCCAACATCATTTATTGAAGAGAATGTCTTTACTCCATTGTATGTTCTTGCCTCCTTTGTCAAGTATTAACTGACCATAATGGGTCAATTTCTGGGTTCTCTGTTCTGTTCCACTGATCTATATGTCTGTTCTTGTGCCAGCACCAGGCTGTTTTTTTTTTAGTTGCAATAGTAAATAGGATTTTTTTTTAGTTTCTCTTTCTGAGAGTTCATTATTCCCGTATAAAAATGCCATCAATTTCTGGGTGTTAATTTTGTATATTGCTATCTTGCTGAATTCATTTATTAAGTCTACTAATTTTTTGGTGGAGTTTTTAGGATTTTCTATGTACAATATCATGTCATCTGCAAAAAATGATTGTTTTGTTTCCTCCTTTCCAATTTGGATGCCTTTTATATTTTCTTCCTGTCTGATCACTTTGGCTATGACTTCCAGTACTATGTTGAACAAAAGTGGTAAAAGTAGACACCTCTCTCTTGTTTCTGTTCTTAGGAGAAATGGTTTTAGTTTTTGCCCATTGAGTAGGATGTTGGCTGTAGGTTTGTCATATATGGCCTTTATTATGTTCAGATATGATCCCTCTATTCCCACTTTGCTGAGAGTTTTTATCAAAAATGAGTGTTGGATTTCATGGAATGCTTTTTCTGCATCTATTGATACGATCATGTGATTTTTGTCTTTCAATTAGTTTATGTGAAGTATCATGTTTATTGATTTGCGAATATTGTACCAGCCTTGCATCCCTGGAATAAATCCCACTTGGTCATGGTGTATGATCTTTTTAATATATTGCTGGATCCAATTTGCTAATATTTTGTTGAGGATTTTAGCATCTATGTTCATCAGGGATATTGGCCTGTAATTCTCTGTATTTGTAGTGTCTTTATCTGGTTTTGGAATTAGGCTAATGCTGGCCTTCTAAAAAGAGTTTGGAAGTTTTCCTTCCTCTTGGATTTTTTGAAATAGTTTGAGAAGGGTAGGTGTTAATTCTTCTTTGAATGTTTCCTAAAACTACCCTTGAAGCCATCCAGGGCAGGGCATTTGTGTGCTGGAAGCCCCCTTTTTTTTTTTTTTAATTTACCTTTATTGTTGAAAGTATTATAGGTGTCTCATTTTTCCCCTCCAATTGATCCCCTCCACCTTGCTCCCACCCTCTCTCCAGGCTTTCACCTCATTATTGTCTGTGTCCATGGGTTATGCATATATGCATATAACTTCTTTGGTTAATCTCTTCCCACCCTCCACTCCCCTTCCCTCTTCCCTCTGAAATATGATTGTCTGTTCCATGCGTCAATGTCTCTGGATCTATTTCATTTGTCAGGTTCTTTTATTCATTAGCTTCTTCTTAAATAAAACTCTTCAATATTTCCTGTAGTGCTCGTCTAGTGGTGATGAACTCCTTTAGCTTTTCCTTATCTGAGAAGCTCTTTATCTGACCTTCAGTTCTAAATGATAGCTTTGCTGGGTAGAGCAATCTTGGTTGTGGTTCCATGCTTTTCATCACTTTGAATATTTCTTTCCACTCCCTTCTGGCCTGCAAGGTTTCTGTTGAGAAATCAGCTGACAGTCATATGGGTGCTCCCTTTTAGGTAACTAATTGCTTTTCTCTTCTGCTTTTAAGATTCTCTCTTTGTCTTTAACCTTTGGCATTTTAATTATGATGTGTCTTGGTGTGGGCCTCTTTGGGTTCCTTTTGTTTGGGACTCTCTGTACTTCCTGGACTTATAAGTCTATTTCTTTCCCCAGGTAGGGGAAGTTTTCTGTCATTATTTTTTCCAGTAGGTTTTCAATTTCTTGCCCTCTTTCTTCTCCTTATGGCACCCCAAAAATACAAATGTTGGGCTGCTTAAAGTTGTCCCAGAGGCTCCTTATACTATCTTCATATTTCTGGACTCTTTTTTCTTTTTGCTCTTCTGGTTGGGTGTTTGTCTTCTCATGTTCCAAATAGTTGATTTGACTCTCAGCATCCTCTACTTTACTGTTGATTCCCTGCAAATCATTATTCATTTCAGTTTGTGTAGCCTTCCTTTCTGATAGGTACTTTACTAGGTCATCGATGGTCTCACTTGTTTTCATGATAGTCTTACTAATATCCTTGAATATCCTTACAACAAAAATTCTGAACTCTATATCTGTCAGCTTCCTTGGTTCTACTTCATTTAGTTCCTCTTCTAGATATTTCTTCTGTTCTTTCCTTTGTGACATGTTTCTTTGCCTCCACATTTTGGCTGCTTCCAGGTGTTTGTTTCTAAGTATTAGGTAGAGTTGCTATGTCTCCTGGAATTTGTAGAGTGGCTTTGTGTAGTAGGTGTCCTGTAGAGTCCAATGGCTCAGCCTCCCCAGTCACCTGAGCTGGGCCTTCTAGGTGCTCCCCTGTGTGGGCTGTGTGCTCTGACCTGTTGTAGCTGAGCCTTGGTTGCTGTTGGCATCACTGGGAGGAATTAACCCCCAGGCCAATCGGCTATGAGGACCAGCTGCAACTACAGCCAATAAGATGCTGTGCTGGAGACACCCCTATGGAGCAGGATTTAATTCAGTGGAGCTTTGGTATTCACCAAGTGTGCCCCTTGAATGTGTCACTCCTAGATGTGGTAGGGTTGTAATGCAGCGTGGCCGAGTCTGACCACCAGGTGCACTGTCTCTGGGGCATCCTGGGAGGTGCAAAGTCAGCCTCTGCCAGTTCCTTGCCCAGGGACACCCAGCATGAGCTACACAGTAAACCGTAGTTGGCTGCTACTTGTGCTAGGGTTAGAGGCGTCCAGGAGAGGCCAACCTATGAACCAACATAGGCTGCCACTAGTGCCAGGCCTGGGGCCACTTATCAAGACATATGGGCCCCGCTGAGGCCAGCTGCTGCCTGTTTGAGAGATTTTAGGAATGTCCTAAGCATGAGGCTCAAGAGACCACTTGCATAGAAAAGCCCCTAGAAATGGCTTGGATGAGCTTGCAGGTAGGGAGGGGCTGGGTCTCTGGGAATCACTGGGGGGGGGGGGCAAAGGTGTGAGTCAGATGCTGGAGATTCAAATATGGCACTTGCCTGCCCACTCTGTGTGGGAAGGGCTTGGCAAAGGGGAAATGGCCTTTGCCAGCTCTTCTGTCTGTGGGAAAGCTGCCCCTCCACCTCTCACCTTGATTTCAGGAAGGTTAGGTTCTCCCCAAGTGTCCCAGGTTCCTTTCAAGCGCTGCCCAGCGCTGGAGCTCAGAGGGAGCACGTCTGAGTGAGTCCATGCACTGGCCCTTTAAGAGGAAAGCCTGGGATCCCGCAGCCTCCTGGTCCCTCAGCAACAGTACTGGCTGGTTTTCACAGCCTGAAGGTGTGGGGACTTCTCTTCCTGGCCTTGGAGACCTGGGCTGGGGGCCCAATATGGGGCTGGGACCCCTTACTCTTCCAGAAAACCTCCACTGCCGAGATATTCCTCCCAGGTTTAAACCGTGGCACTGGGTGTGGGCCCATGGCCTCATCTCCACAATTCAGCCCTGATCTGCCCTCATCTCCTTCCCTTCTACCGGTCTTGTTGCTTCTTCAGTTCCCTGGTTGTAGGGCTTCTGTTCAGCTAGATTTCAGGAGGTTCTGAATGATGGTTGTTCTGTATTTTAGTTGTAATTTTGATGTAGTTGTGGGATGCAGCAGGTGCAGCTGTTACCTACACTGCCATCTTGTTTCTCTCCACTGGGGGCGCTTTGATTCCTGCTTCAACTTCATCAGCAGTTATTGGCCTAGTCAGGTTTTCTGACTCTTCCTGAATGAGTTTTGGAAGGTTGTATTTTTCTAGGAATTTGTCCATTTCTTCCAGGTTGTCCAGCTTGTTGGCATATAGTTGTTCATAGTATTTTCTTATAATCCTTTGTATTTCTGTTGGGTCAGTTATTTCACCTCTTTCATTTCTGATTTTTGTTTATTTGGGTCCTCTATTTCTTGATGAGTCTGACTAAAGTTTCATCAGACATGTTTCTTTTCAAAGAGCCAGCTCTTTCTTTCATTGATCTTTTGTATTGTTTTTTTAGTCTCCATGCCATTTATTTCTGCTCTGATCTTTATTATTTCCTTCCTTCTACTTACCCTGGGCTTTTCTTGTTGTTCTCTTTCTAAGTCTTTAAGTTGTAGGGTTAGAGAGTCTATTAGAAGTTTTTCTTGTTTTTGAGGTAGGCTTGTAGTGGTATGAACTTCCCTCTCAGGACTGCTTTCATTGTGTCCCATAGATTTGGAATTGTTGTGTGCTCATTTTCATTTGTTCCAGGAAGTTTTTATTTCTTTTTTGATCTCTTTGGTAACCCACTCATTGTTTAAAAACATCCTTTTTAGCCTCCATATGTTTGAATGTTTTTTAGTTTTTTTATTGTGGTTGATTTCTAATTTCATGCCACTGTGGTCCAAGAAGATGCTTGATATGATTTCAGTCTTCTTGAACTTATAGAGACTTGTGTTGTGTCCTCACATGTGGTCTATCTTTGAGAATGTAACATGTGCACTTGAGAAGAATGTATTCTGTAGCTTGGGGTAGAATGTTCTATAAATGTCAATTAAGTCCACCTGATCTAGTGTGTCATTTAGGGTCACTGTTTCCTTTTTGATATTTTTGTGTGGAAGACCTGTCCAGTGAAGTCAGTGGGGTGTTAAGGTTCCCTAGAATTACGGTATTGCTGTCAATCTCTCCTTTAAAGTCCTCCAGAAGTTTAGTAAATTTAGGTGCTCATATATTGGGTGCATATATGTTTATCAGGGTCATATCCTCTTGTTGGATTGATCCCTTTAGTATTATGTAATGACCTTTCTTGTCTCTCATTATGTTTTTTTCAAGTCTATTTTGCCCTATATGAGTATTGCTACCCCAGCTTTTTTTTCATTTCCATTTACATGGAAACATTTTTTCTATCCCTTCACTCTTATCCTCTGTGCATCTTTTGTTCTGAGGTGGGTCCCTTGTAGACAGCATATATTGGGGTCATGTTTTCTTATCGAATCAGTCACCCTGTATCTTTTTATTGGGGCATTTAATTCATTTACATTTAAGGTTATTATTGAAAGATACTTATCTACTGCCTTTTTTTTTCCTTTATGACTATGTTTCTCATTCTCTGTATTTCTACTTCCAATTATAGCAGTCCCTTTAACATGTCCTTTAATGCTGGCGTTATAGTGATAAACTCCTTTAGCCTTTTTGTTTTGGAAAAGTCCTTAATTTCACCATCTATCTTGAATGCTAATCTTTCTAGATAGATTAGTCTTGGTTTCAGATTCTTGTTTTGCATTACCTTGAATACTTCATGCCATTCCCTTCTGGCCTGTAAAGCTTCTGATGAGAAGTCAGATGACAACTTTATGGGGGCTCCTTTGTAGGTAACAGATTGCTTTTCTCTAGCTTCCTTTAAGATTCTGTCTTGAATTCTTGACATTTTAATTATGATGTGTCTATGTGTAGGCCTCTTTGAGTTCTTGCTTGGAACTCCTTTTGCCTCCTGAACTTGTGTGACTTTTTCCTTGACCAGGTTAGAGAAGTTTTCTGCCAATATTCATCAATCAGGTTCTCTATCCCTTGCTTACTTTCAACCTCTTCTGGCACTCCTATAATGCAAATATTGTTACATTTCATATTGTTCCACAGCTCCCTTAGACTGTCCTCATGTTTTTTATTTTTTCTTTTTGGGTCTCTGAATGAGTGTTTTTGTCTACCTGTCTTCTAATTCACTGATTCTATCCTCAGCTTCCTCTAATCTGCTGTTTATTCTTTCCAACGTATTCTTTATTTCTGCTATGTCTTTCTTAACTTCCTTTATAGTTTCCATATCTTTTTTCATGCTGTTGAGCATCCTTACAATCAGTATTCTGAACTCCATATCTTAGAGATTGCTTATCTCCATTTCATTTAGCTCTTTTTTTAGAGACGTCTCTTGTTCTTTCATTTGGGGCTTGTTTTTTGGTCTCCTAATTTTGGCTACCTTTTTGGGTTTGTTTCTAATTATTAGGTAGATCTGCTAGGACTCTCAGTCTTTTTGGAGCGTCTCTGATTCAGGTCAATGTCAGGCATAGTTGTGACTGGCCCTGAGTACCCTGTTTGGAGCTATCAACAACTCTAGGCTTGAGGTCTCTTCTGCTGGGGCTGGGAGCACTTGTATAGGACAAAGATGCACACCAAAGTCTGCTTTTCCAAGGCCTGGGTCCTGAAGCAGATCAGGCAAAGTCTCAAAGCACCCTGAGGTCTGCCTCTGCCTGCAGGCTGATTAATTTGAGTCTCTTAATGAGCCTCAGGCTGTAGAAGCTCTACAGGATGGGGTAGCTGGTTGTTTAGAGTCTCTTAACAAGCCTCAGGCTTTAGAAACTCCTCTGGGCAGGGCTAGAGGCTTTCCAGCAGAGTGGGGCAATTGCTTCCCTGCTCAGGCAAATGCTGATAACTTCTGGCCTGAGAAAGATGTCCCCCACAGTCTGTGGGAATGACTGGGCACAGGAATCCAGTTGGACATCCCCTGATCTCACTATCCAGAGCCCACAACCCCAGGCTCTCCTCACAAAGCTCTAATCCACTCCGTTCCCCCTCCACCAGAGTTGAAGGTGAGTTGCTGCACAGGAAACTTTGTGTGTTGGCCCTTTAAGAGGGTGCCTGCAGTTCCAGCTGCCTCTCCCTGGCAGACAGAAACCCTGCTGCTTTTCACAGCCAGATGTTATGTGGGCAGGTTTCTCAGTTCTGGTGCTCTTGGCTGGGAAGCCCAGCCTGGGGTTTAGACCCCAGAGTCCTCAGTGGGAACCCCCACAGCTGAGAGATCCCTCCAGACCTTCAGCTGCTGCCTGTGGAGCCCAGCCAGCCCTCTAGCGCCTCCGCACTTCCTACCAGTCTCTGCAGTCTCCACTTTTCCTCCTTAGTTATGAGGGTGCTCTTCAGCTCATCTTCAGTTGGCTTTCAGGATGGCTTTCCTATGTTTTAGTTGTAAATCTATATTGGTCCCTGGAGAGTGTCAGTGTAGCTTCCACTCAGCCTTAAGCCATCTTCGATCTGCACTTGAATGTTTCAATGCATATTTTTAACAAATGATCTGGCTTCTTGTTGAATTGCTGACTCATCTTATTATTTCTGCATTACTTTTTCTTTCCTCTCACCATCCTTTCCTCTCCTCCCCTTCCCCACTCCTCCTACTTTTCCTCTTTCTCTCTCTGTCCCTTCCTTCATCCTTCCTTCTCTCTCTCTTATTTTTTCTCTCTTATCTCATATTCTGTGAATTTTCATTTGTGAGAATTATTTAATGCCTAAGTTGAATGTATCCTCTAAACTACAAAGAATTTCTTTTTCACACTCCAGCTTCCAAGGGTCACTGTAACGGAAAACCACTTTAGCTTTTTCTTTCTTTTTTGGGGGGTAGGTTATTGAGATATTAGATTGTGTAAATTTAAGGTGTACAATGTGATAATTTGATACGTGTATATATTGCAAAATATTTACGACAATAAGATTAAAATATCCTTCATCTCACATAATTATCATTCTGTTGTTGCTGTTATGGTGAAAACATTAAAGCTCTACTTTCATAACAACTTTCAAGTATAGAATACAGCATTTGTAACAATAGTCACCAAACTGCATCTTGAACCTTGGATTTAAGAACTTATTTATCTTATAACACAAAGTTCACACCCTTCAAACAACAGCTCCTCATTTCCCCAATATTTCAAACTCTGTCAACTACCATTCTACTCTCTGGTAATAATAAGCTCAGTACTTTCAGATTCCACATATAAGATAATATATTTTCCTTTCTCTGCTTGACTTATTTCACTTAGCATAATGCCCTCAAGGTCCATCCACATTGTAACAAGTGGCAGGATTTCCTTCTTTTTTATGTATAAGTAATATTCCATTGCAGATATACATACTACATTTTCATAATTCATTTATATGTCAATGAGCACTAGGTTGTTTTTTGTTTTGTTTTATTGTTTTAAATATGTCTTTATTAATTTCAGAGAGAGGAAGGGAGAGTGAGAGAGAGAGGGAGATCGAAACATTAATGATGAGAGTCATTGATTGGCTGCCTCTTGCATGCCCCCCACGGGGGACCAAGCCTGAAACCCCGGCTTGTGCTCTGACCAGGAATCAAACCGCAGTCTCCTGGATCATAGGTCAATGCTCAAATGCTGAGCCATGCTAGCCAGGCTCACTAGGTTGTTCTCATTTCTTCACTATTGTGACTGATGCTATAATGAGCACAGGGAACAGATATCTTCTCAAGGTAGTGATTATTTTTCCTTTGGATATATACCCAGAAGTGGAATTGCAGGATCATATGGTAATTCTAATTTTAAATTTTGAGAAGCCTCTGTACTGTTTTCCATAGTGGCTGCACCAATTTATGTTCCCAGCAATAGTACATCAGGGTTCCCTTTTCTCCACATCCTTGCCAACCTTTGATATCCCTTGTCTTTTTTATGACAGCCATTCTAACAGGAATGAGGTAATATATCATTGTGGTTTTGATTATATTGCTCTGAAAATTAGTCATGTTGAGTATCTTTTCATGTACTTAATTTGCCATTTTTATATTTTCTCTGGAAATATGTCCATTCCCCTCCTACACCCATTTTTAAATCAAATTATTTTTTGTTTGTGTTATTTTAATTTGCTATTGAGTTGTATGAGTTCCTTATATATTTAGGACATTAACACCTTATTAGATATAATTGTTTACAAACATTTTATCCCATTCCATAGTTTGCCTTATCCTTTCATTGACTGTTTCACTGTGCAGAAGCTTCTTTCATTTGATGTAGTCCTAATTATAGATTTTTGCTTTTGTTGCTTGTAACTTGGGTGTCATATCCAAAAATCTCTGCCAAGACTGATGTCAAAGAGCTTATCCCCCTATGTTTTCATCTAGAAGAGCTATGGTTTCGGGTCTTTCTCTCTCTCTCTCTCTCTCTCTCAGTGGCAACCTTCTCTATGTGAACTTCATATCTAGGCATCTATCTACGGTCTTTAAGGAATATACCTAGAGCTCCATTGTTCTGTCATGACCTAAGTTTAAGTTGGACACAATACATCTCTCCAGTTCATAACATAAAAAGTCCTGGAAAGATCTCATTAGAGAAAATAAAGTATTTACATCCTAAAGCAAGGGTGAGGAAGGCTCTGAGAAAGTCTAGGTTATGAGCCCACCTCAGGAATCTTGAAGGTGGGGTGGACTTCATTCAAAATCACATGAATCAATATTAATGGTTATTCAAAAGGAAAATTCAAATTCATATGGAAGGGGAAGCAATACAGTGTCAATCAAACAATATAATTGCCATATCCTTTCTCCTGCTTCCAACCAAAAAAAAGGTAACTGAAAAAAAAACCCAAGACTTCACATAGATTTGTATTTCTTTTGAAGTGCATCCATGTGAAGACATACACAAAACTTTATCTCTAATGATAATCACTAATTTTACTTCTAGAAAAAAAAAGTAAGGACTTAAAGGTACAAAATATAAGTTACATTCTATTTTATTTATAGTTGTATGCTTTTCCCCAAGACTTGTTCTGTCAGTGAACAAGAATTATGAAAGTTTATGTTATTAGATACAAAGAAGACATAAGATAGTAACCAGTTGAATAGATATATTAAACATATAATTTAAGTATACAACACAATTCAATTCAGGAGAGTGCTTTTATCCATGCATTTAGAAGATGATATGCTTTTCATTAAACCTGATATTGACTACCAGGAATTTATGCTTGAAGGATGTTGACATGTGAAGTACATGCTAACATTTTTTCAATAAGTTTTTTAGTTATCTATTTTTTGATTTTTAGACTGATAATTTTGAATCAACTTATTTTTTTGTCTTAATGATAAACTGGAAAATCTCCTCTTAAATCATGTCCTGCTTTTTATGTATACAGGATGGGGAAAATAGGTTTCAGTTGTTTATATGAAAAATAATACAATGATTAATAAATAATACAAAAATAAACTGTGTTTTGCATACTCACAACTGTAAACCTACTTTTGTTCCACCCTGTGTATATGTCATTAACATGTAAAGAGGTTCAAACTGTTTAACATTGTATAATCAGAGTGGGCATTACTGGTTTTTAATATGTTTTTATTGACTTTAGAGGGAGATAGGAAGGGGAAAAGGGAGAAAGAAACATCAATGAGAGAGAACTATCGATTGGCTGCCCCCTACACGTCCATCTCTGGGGATTGAGTCTGCAACCCAGGCATGTGCCGTGACTGGAAATTGAACCAGCGACCTCTCAGTGCATGAGATGATGATCACCAACTGAGCCACACCGGTCAGGGGTGAGTGGGCATTATTTTGCATTTAAAAGTGTGTGTGCTTTGGAATCAGACAGGCTAATCTTTGAAACCTAAATCTGTCATTTAAAATGGTGTTGGACAGAAAATGTAACTTCTCTGTGGTTCAGTTTCTTCATCAGTAAA
The DNA here is from genome assembly GCF_964146895.1 of Miniopterus schreibersii. NCBI lineage: Eukaryota > Metazoa > Chordata > Mammalia > Chiroptera > Miniopteridae > Miniopterus > Miniopterus schreibersii. The sequence goes on along the minus strand of NC_138101.1, from coordinate 94,104,668 downwards.
GTGCAAATCATAACATCTATCTCACAGAGTAGTCAGAATAAATTGGATATAATATTTGAAACTCCTAACAAGTCTATCTGACTGAAATTATTAAAATATGCGTCTTTAACTTCCTATTATATCGTTGCCTCTTCTTCTTACACATAAATGCTCAACAGTACAAAGTTAAACTGCACATTACTCACCATTAGCTATAATTTCTGATCTCTGTGACTTGGGTTGAGAGACTACTTTACAGGCAATAAAGACACAACTCTTGCTTCAACTTCAAGGGCCAGCTTAAAAGTGTTTATGTAGCACTTTTATTCCTCACCCTTCAAAAATTTAATTATTTTCCCCTTTGTCCTCCATAACCATCTTTGAGCATTTATCATGTTCTTGCATATTCTATAATTATGCTTATAAATTTGTTTCCTTCAGCATAACAAATCACTAAAATAACAAGAATTATAGGAAAAACTGGGGAATGCACATTGTTATATATAAGCATTAACTATAATTTTGTTTCTGTGCCCTCCCATAGAATCCTCCAATAAAAACAGTAATTCTTAAATCACTCTCAATTCATGACATAAAAGTATTTAGCATTGTATCTAGTATATAGAGAATGTTCACTGAAGTAAATTATTAGTTAGTGGAAGACAGAGCCAATGGTAGGCAGCATAGCTCAGTATTTATGAGATAAGACTCTGGAGCAGTCTAGATTTGAATCCCCAGTTCATCTACTTTCAGAAAGTGCGAAGTTACTGTATTTATAAAATGGGATAATAGTGGTATTTTCCTCATAGGATTATTATGAAAATTCAATGAGTGATTCATCTAATAATTGCAATTATAGACAAATACTTAGAACACAGTAAACACATATTAAATAGGGAATACCTAAAAGTTATATTTCTGGAATCAGATTGTTCACTTGAGTTAGTTAATTGCAAGTATTAACTGAGATGGTGTTTGTGTAGTGTCCAGAATGAGGTGAGCTCTGAATAGATAATAGTTGTTGTCATCATCATCATCATTATTATCTGTATTGATTTCAGAGAGAGGAAGGAAGCGGGAGAGAGAGAGATGGAAACATCAATGATGAGAGAGTCAGCATTGATTGGCTGCCTGCTGCACGCCCCTGACTGGGGATCGAGCCCACAACCCAGGCATGTGCCCTGACCAAGAATCGAACCTCGATCTCCTGGATCCTAGGTCGATGCTCAACTGCTGAGCCATGCCTGGCTGAGCTTGTCATTATTTTTCATTTAAGAAACTTCTCACCTGATCCGTATTCCTTATTTCTGCTACTGTGCATTTTGAGAAAACATTTTCTTCACTGTGTCTTATATTCAAGCTATCAGAGTATGACATAACTTATAAGAAATAATATCCCTTTTAGAAATATCTAACTTTTAATACCTGAAATTTAGCTTCTCAAAGGCATATTTTTATACTTCTGTTCAAACTAATTGAGCTATCTTTGAAACCAAAGAAAGCCGCCAATGGCAGTAGAAGGCAAACTTGTTAGACAGGTGTTGGTGCTAAACGAAAGAGGCTATTCAGGTGCTGACCTGGGAAAATGGTAGACGCCCGTCTCATAGACCATCTCCCCTTCCTGCTCAAGCCCACGGTTCTTATAAGGATAGGGAGGGGAGGGCTTTCTTTCTCTATCCAATCATACTGCTAGCTTTTGGCAGGTTGGGTCCTATCCATTCATCTCTCTAGCCTGTAACATACTCAGGTAAGAACCTCCCCCTGTGCCATCCTGGCCAATGGAGAAGACTCCCCAGCACCCTCTGTCTAGAGTAACATCTTCATCTAAACAAGTTCCTAGAAGAGTCACTATTTTCTCAGTACTAGTCACTTGACAATAGGCAATGTATAATCCTTAAGTACAGTAAACACCTTAACACTTTAAATGTATGTGTATGGTAGCAGCGAGTTGCTTTTTCAATTATTTCAGGTTAATTTCTAGAAAGAAAATCACACACAAAAATATACACAATTTTGACTATAAAAATTGAATGATTAAATTAATCTTCACTAATGGTGGCAGTTATGCAGGGTTCAATTACCAATTAAGATTCACAGAAACAAGATTACATTGTTTACAAATTCACAGTTTATTGGAGGAAAAAATACAGCATAGAAGTGTTACTGGAAAGCTGCCCAAGTCAGAAGGGGTTCTCCCTTCCTTGACTCTTTTCACACTGACAAGAATTCAGATGAGTGACAGAAAGCAGTATTGAGAGAAAGCAAGTTAATTTATTAAGGAAGCAAAGCAAGCAAATTTGTTAAGAAAGTAAAGCAAACAAATTTATTAAGAATACACTTGCGCTCGGCCAATGTGACTTAGTGGTTGAGAGTCACCCCATGAACCAAGTGGTCACTGGTTTGATTCCCGGTCAGGACACATGCCTGGGTTACAGGCTCAGTCCCCAGTAGGAGGCAGCCTATTGATGTTTCTCTCACATTGATATTTCTATCTCTCTATCCCTCTCCCTTCCTCTCTCTATAAATCAATAAAAAAATAAAAATAAATGAAACAATACCCTTGCCATAAAGCACAAGCAGGCAACAGAGCTAGTCTGAGAGTCCCACTTGGTGGGGGTTAAAGAGTTTTATAGCTTTTCCCCCTATAGGTTTCAAGGTTCCCTGCTTGATAGACTAGATTTCAAGGTCCCCCTTTTATATTATTGTGGCTTTTCCCAAAATTTATGAGAACATCTGGCAATTTTTTCTTGGCAAGTCCCAAGACTATTGACTTCTTTTTCAGTGGGTGAGATAAGCTCCCCTCCTCCCCTCTCCCTCTCCCTCCTCCTCCTCCTGCTATAAAAGCTATCTATCCTGCCTAACAGAAAAGCAGCATTATTGGAAGAACGTGAATCACAACCAAGAGCTGTCTCACAGCAAGAAGTTTGAACGGATCTGGTGTGATTCCCAATTGCCTTATCTCTGTAAGGGCTATACCAGATGTTATTTTCTCTCAAATCAGGAACCACTGACATGGGCATAGAACATCCTGGAACCAGGATAGGGTTGCTTGTACCCTATTGGTTACCTAGGCATATTATTTTTATGTAACCAGTCCCAAAGACAAAGTCCTCTGGGGCCTTACAAGGAGCAGGTGCAATTCATGAATCTCACTGTTATCAATAAAGGATGCTGATAAATTGGTGCAAATTGTCCCAAAATTCTTTGGGAATATTTTAAAAAGCAATACAATACTATTAACTCATCTGTTTGTACTAACAAAAGATAAATACTTTAGTATAATAAAAGCTCATGAAAATCAATTGGAAGATGGCTAAAACTCAATAGACAAATGGGATGTGTAGTGTATATATATTCCTAACATGTTAAACACACAGCAAAAGAATATACAAGTTCAAAAATGTGAAACAAATCAGTTTTTTTCTTTACATTAATTTTATCACCTTTCAAAAAACAGTATAAAAATATTAATAAAATAGCAAGAATTAAGTGGGGTAAGCACTATCATAGCCTACTGATGACAGTATAAGTTGATGCAAGTACATTAGCTTGAATTCGGTAACCAGATATCCATATTAGCTGTATGACTTAAATATTTTTCTGGAATGGAAAGCAGGACTTTGAACTATTCTGTTTTTTTTTTTTACTTTCAGGCTGTTATACTGTCTCTTTAAACTAGTCAAACATAATTTTTAGGACTCTTCTAGATAAACAGATTTTCCTTCTTTCATCTGAGTAAACTGAATATGAGAGATATGTGTTATTTTAGAATATTACTTTATGTAAGAAAACAATGGTACTAATTTGTTATCCCTTTAATGCCTCATACCTATTAAACAAAAGACACATCAATATCTTCTAAAATATGTACTTTTGCTTATATTTAGGTTTACTTATCTATCTGAGGGGAATTGTAATATTATTTGTATTCTAAGTCTGGAGACCTATATTCTATTTCTGGTTTTGCCCTGAACTAGCCATATATATGATAACTAATTTTCTCCTCAGGTCATTTCTGTGAATGGAGATCACGAAGGTGGAATTATTTATGCAGAGGGATCTGAGGCACAGCCAGGAGGCCATAAAGAAGTTTGTCTGACACACGGTTCACCCAGCATGTTTTCCGGTGAACTTCTGAACTTTTCAGCTGTGCCTGAACTCTAATCTCTTCCTCACCATGACAACTAGGCCACCGGTGTTCCTTACTTTAAAAAGAGCCATTCCCTTTCACCAGCCAGCATCCTACATTTGCATTTTGGGATAAACCAATCCTGTTAACCTGGCAGAATACTTTATTTACATAAAGAGGACCAGACTGAGTACAGCAAGTGCACCCTGAGCCCTTACAAGCCCGCCTTTCTTTGTTCTCCCTGCAGTACACTTTAAGTTGCTGCCTGAATCTGTCTCTTGGTTGCAATCTCTGACCCCAAATAAATGGTTTTCATTTATTTTAGCTTAAGTCTCTTTCTTGGTTAACATTTCAACAGTTAATTTTAAATTCTTACACAACTCCCAGACTGTAATCTTTCTTCCTCCTTTTTCAACACCCCACTCACCACCTCCTCTGCTTTCCTGAGAAAGAGAACTCATCACAGTAGAAAACAGGATTCTCTGCTTAGCGTTGGATATCTCCCAGGCAGACCTCTGGCCCTCTCAAAGATTTTGAACTGTTGAATCTCCCTGTTGTCTCACACATATTTCTAATTATCCATTTAAATTTTACCTTTCTTTTAGTATTTAAAGAACATAAATAAAAATTAAACAGAAGTTTCCTATCCCTGTACTTTTCTCTCCAAATACTATATCACCTTATCCTTTTATACCAAAACTTTTTGAAAAATTATTTCTATTTATTATTCATTGTTAAAGAAAAAATAAATGACACTTGTTACAGCATGGTAAGGAAAATTTTATGGGGGAGGGGGTCAGTATCATGATAAGTATAAGGAACACTGAGATAAAATCTTGTGGAATGGGGAAAGATTGGGCTCAAATTTGAATACAGCATGGGCAACTGGAAATGTATAGCCAAAGAACACGGTGGAGTGAGTGGGTAAAAAATTACTAAGAGGCTCTGGGGGGTTTGGATCAGTGGTTAGAGCACTGGCCCCTATATTGAAGGATCTCAGGTTCAAGTCCCAGTCAAGGGGCACGTACCTCGGTTGTAGGTTCAATCTCCGCCTTGGTAGGGGCTTGAGCAGTAGGCAACAAATCGATGTTTCTCTCTCTCTTCTCTCTCCCTTCCACTCTCTCTTAAAAAAAAAAAAAAAAAAATCAATGAAAAAAATATCCTCTGGGGAGGATTAAAAAAAATTTATTAAGAGGAAATATCAATGGTAAGGGAATTCTGGCTAAACTGACCTAAATGGATTCTCTTGAAGACAGGGCAGGGTAATCACACATCACCTGGGGGATAGTAAAGACTTAGGAACCTGATCAGCTGTGTTGGGTGACCAGCTATCGAGGATGGGTGGGTAGGTTTGTGGGGAGGCGGGGGGTCCTGGCTAAACTGACTTAAAAAAATTCTTGTTAAAACTGGATTTTAAAAGGAAGTAAACACATGGGCCTGGGAGAAAGTTCAGAAGCCTGAGTAAAGTTTATTTAAGAAAAGAATTTTATCACTATCTCCTTACATTCTCCTCACAAGAACTCCCCTGATAACTTAGTTTCATCAATCTTCAGAAATCACTCTTATAATGACAAAAAATTACCTATATGTATGCAAATCTAATGTAAATATAATGAACATTTTTCACTTCTTATCTTAATCATTTATTTTATTTTCTCCTTCTTAAAATACTTTCTCTCCTTGATCTTTTCTGGATTTTCTCCTGCCTGGACACTATTTTTGTGTCTCATAGTGATATTTTTATTCTTCGATTTTTACCCTTTATATTAATATTAGTTATTCAAAGCTCAATTTTATGCCATTTTCTCATGATACATTTCATTCTCTATGACTACAATTACATTCTATGTGTAAATGTATATCATACATTTGTATCTGTAGATTACCTCTCCTTTTAACACTCCCTGGTACATAATAACCCCTGTATTAGAGTTTTCTCATATTGTTGATATTTGATTATTTTTAAGAGGCTCCCCTAAGTGTCAGCCCAACAGATACAGTGGGATTCAGTGGGAAAAGTTCTTCAAACGTATTAAAGTGTTTATTTCTTTTCTGGTTCAAATTAGTTATGTGACCTTACACACACAATTCATCCCATGCTCACCTTATCTGCTCCCTTATCTATATGTAAATGAAGGATCTGCATTATTAAATAGTTTTTAAGGTTCTTCTAACTCTGAAATTTTATTATTCAATTTCAGCCTGGTTGGCTCCATGATCTTAATATTGATATTGATAAGTAAAATGTTACTTTATATTGTAAAGTATTGTAAATCATGGCATTTATATAAATAATAAGAAATGCACTTACTGTCCATGGTGTGGTTATAATTACCTTTATGCTCTTAAAGTATACTTAGACATTTAGACATAGGCTTGTTGAAAGAAATAAAGAGAGAGAAAAGAAGGAAAGAAATTTTTCAAAAGAATACTTGGAACAAGGTAGGAGGATGGGCAAACTGCTTAGGAGTGAAGAGAAGATGAAGAAAAGGTGTGTGTGCCTGTGCCAGAAGGAAGGACTGACAAACAGGATGGAAACTGATTATAAAATTTCTCACTTCGAAATGTCCTCTAGGATATTTCTGCCACACTACAAATTAAAATCCAGTTGATGCCATTTAGGACAAAAGAACACTTTTTAATAACCTCATCTTCCTAGTCATGTTCTAAGCTCTGAATGTTTTTTTCTAGGCCATTATACATAGATTTTTCCATATGAAAATCCAATTAAAAATAATAAATATAGCCCTAGCCCTTTTGGCTCAGTGGTTAGAGCAATGGACCGTGGATGGAAGGGTCCCAGGTTCGATTCAGGCCAAGGGAACATACTTCGGTTGCAGGCTCAATCCCCAGCCCGGTTGGGGTGCTTGCAGGAGGCAACCAAGCGATGTGTCTCTCACATCGATGTTTTTCTCTCTCTGTCTTTCTCTCTCTCCCTTCCACTCTCTCTGAAAAGCAGTGGAAAAAATATTCTCAGATGAGGATTAAAAAAAAAGAAATATAACTGCTTCCATACAAAATCATATATATATATACACACACACATATACATATACAGGGTGGGGCAAAAGTAGGTTTACAGTTTGTTGATATGGAAAATAATACAATAATTAATTAATAATAGAAGAATAAACTTAGTGTTTCGAGTGCTCACAACTATAAACCTACTTTTGCCCCACCCTGTATATATCTTAAACTATTAAATTCACAGCTTAAACAATAAATTATTTCCTAAGCCATAACTGAATTTAATAAATTAGGCAGCACAGTTTTTACAATTTAGAATATTAAAGGTGTAGAACACTAAACTGAGAGACATAAGTAGACAGAATATGAAACCAAAGCAAAATCTAGTTCAAAATATTATTTCATTCATTTATTCATAGTTGTGATGAATAAATAAATGTGCTAGTGTTGACATAAGAAACGTCCAAACCTGTAAAGAATTTTTATGAGTATAATTCAGCCAAACTGAGAACCTATGCCAGGGAACAAGATCTCAAATGCTCTGGAGAACAAGTTTTGTAACTTCTTTTATGCATTCATGATTAAGGAGTGGATGTAAGGAATATGACAGAAAGTAAGGCAGGAATTGTATTACAGGATCCCTAACAAGTTTATGTGCTCTCCTGAAGGTTAATACTTCCTTCAGGGATATTACTTCTAGGATTTTTTCTTTTCTCTTTTTTTCTTTTTTCTCCCTCTCCCCTCCCCCCTCCCCCTCCCTTCTCCCCTCCCTCTCCCCTCTCCCCTCTTCTGTCTTCTTTCTCTCCTCTCCTTCTTTCTCCCCTCCCCTCCCCTCCCCTCCCCGCTTCTTTCCTCCCTCCCTTCTTTTCCTCTTTCTTCTTTCTTTCTTTCTCTTTCTTTCTTTCTTTCTTTCTTTCCTTCTTTCCTTCTTTCTTTTTCTTTCTTTCTTTCTTTCTTTCTTTCTTTCTTTCTTTCTTTCTTTCTTTCTTTCTTTCTTTCTTTCTTTCTTCTTTCTCTCTCTCTCTTTCTTTCTTTTCTCCTTCCTTCCTTCCTTCCTTCCTTCCTTCCTTCCTTCCTTCCTTCCTTCCTTCCTTCCTTCCTTCCTTCCCTTTTTCTTTCTTTCTTTCCTTTTTAAAGAATAGTTTCTTGCCCTAGCCAGTTTGATTCAGTGGTTAGAGTGTCGCTCTATAGACTGAAGGGTCGCAGGTTAGATTCCAGCCAAGGGCATGTACCTCGGTTGCAGGCTCAATCCCAGGCCCCAGGAGGCAACTAATTGATGTGTCTCTCTCATATCAATGTTTTTCTCTCTCTCTCCCTTCCACTCTCTCTGAAAAGCAATGGAAAAAAATACCCTCTGGTGAGGATTTAAAAATAATAATAATAAAATATAGTTTATTGGTTTTGAGAGAGAGAAGAAGGGAGAGGAAGAGAGAGATAGAAACATCAACTTGAGAAAGCAACATTGATAGGTTGCCTCCTGCACATCCCCAACTGGAGAGAGAGCCCACAACCAGTAAGCAGCCAGCAGCCTCCTGGTGCACAGAGGACACCCAACAAAATGAGCCACACTGGCCAGGGCACTTTTGGCATTTCAAAGGTGTATTAACCTAGATTCACAAGAACAATGGACAGGGCTGGCTTAAACCTTTCACTAAAGAAGTTATAGTTCTGTAGCATGACTACCCACCATGACCTGCCCAGTTAGGAATTTATGATCAGATCACCCTGTGAGGCTACTTTCAATAAAACCCCTTTCTTTGGTCCATACTAGCCACTGATTTTACAAATATGGTTATACAGTTCTGCTCTCAAAAAGAGTTTAGTAGGAAACATAAATGTGAAACAACTCATTACATTGCAATGAATATAAACAAGAAAAAGTGAGGATACAACATTTTCAAGAGATTTAGCAAAGCAGATAAAACTTTAAGAATCATTCTTTCAAATCAGGTGGATGGATATGAGGTGAAAGATTATGAAGAGGATATGAAGTGAAAGAGATTGAAGTGCACATTACAGGAAAAAAGAACACTGTTAAGAGACAGAAATTACATTGAATGGCTTGTTCTTGAAATAGCAAGTAGTTATATAAATTTGAGTGCTACTTTTTTCATTGCTACATAATGAATTACCACAAATTTAGCACTTAAAACAACAAAATTTTATTATCTCACTGATTCATTGGGTCAGGAATCTGGCACATTTTAGCTGTGTCTTGTGCTCAGGGTTTTACAGGGCTAAAATCAAATATCATTCAATTGTGTTCTCATTTAATTGTTCAACTAGAAAAAGATATGCTTCTTAGCCACCTCAAATTCCTGGCACAATTCAGTTGTTTCCTGTTATAAGACTCAGATTCCCATTTTTCTTACTGGCTGTTGTCCAAGAATCACTCTTAGCTACTAGGCACTGCTTCAAGGTCTTTGCCACGTGGCCCTCTCTATCTCCAAAGCCAGCAACAAATAATCTTACTCATGTCAAATCCTCTTTTCAAAAAGCCTACCTCCTTTTCAGTGCTGCCTAATTAGGTTAGGACCACCAGGGTAACAACCTTTTTGACTAACTCAGAGTCAACTGATTAGTAACCTAATCACAGGGCTGATATTCCATTCTATTTACAGATTTGGTCTGCCATCAAAGACATGCACATGGGGGGGCAGAAATCTTGGGGGCTATCTTGGAAATCTCACTTCCACAAGCTAGATTTTAGGAAGTAAAGTAGAAGGGTGGTGGTGGTGGATCAGTAACACAATGATCTGTTTAATACTCAATTGATGGTTTTAAGCACCTTCAAGGAAGAAATTCAATGCCATGATAAAAACCTTGAACTTTATCTTGTGGGTAATATAAAAATGCTGTAGGATTTTAAGAAGTGAAATGATATACAGATACATTTTACAAAGATAACTTTGGCAGATTAGAGGATACTGCCTTGAACTTAGGCAGAGGCAGACAGCAAATCCAGAATTGATTGTTTATAATAATTCCAGTTAGAGCTTCTCACAAGGTGAAGTTATCTCTCTGGAAAAGATATTTTGGATACCTGCAGGAATGTTGTGATACTGAAAAACTTCTGGATCTCACATATGGCCATCTCACATATGACCATCCAAGACAACAGATAATGAATGATCCTGAGTCCTAGAAAACATTGAATGTCCTGTAGGATGTTCATGTAACCAGGTTGTTTTAAATTTTTATTTATTGATTGAATTGAGAGAGAGAGAGAAAGAGAGAAAGAGAGAGACACTTATGCATTCATTGGCTTATTCTTGTATGTGCCCTGACTGGGGATCGAACCCATAACTTTGGCGTATCAGGATCACGCTCTAACCAACTGAGCTACTCGGCCAGGACCAAGTTGTTTTAATACACACTCACATTTTTAGAAACACAAGCAGTTTTTATACAATGAAAAACTTGCACATTATTTTGTTTACAACTGTACAATAAGTTGTTCACTATTTTGGAAATTATGTCAGCAATGTTCATGATACTTCAGTTGCCAATTGAACAACTTGGTAATAGTCTGTGTCACTGATTATGACTCATTGCTGTGCCTTCTTGTGTAGTGGTTTCTGAGCATTTACCGAAATGCGTATCACTTTCTTATAAGTTCCTTTCCTTTTGTTTGTTAGCATAAGTATATTGCATTAGTACTTTTAAATTATTTTATAGTTTATATGCTCTATGAATTTTATTTCAGAAGAGTAAAGTGGATATTACAAAAGTTTATTATAAAAATGAGATTTCAGTCTGACAGAGCTGAGAATCACTGACTTCTGTGGTAAAGGCACAAAGTGGGGCAACTGTGGTATGAATGCAAGAGAGTGGCTTTGAGGTGAATGTATTAAGCAGAGTTAGTCCCACTTACTGATATTTAGGTTGAGTAGTAAGGGACTGTAGGGGATGTTGTTAAAGCCCACCTACACCTCATGGCCTATTCCTGAAAATTCACATCCAGCTTCTGTAGATCTCTCTTATAACCTCGGTTATAAGAAAATTATCTTCCCTCTCAGGCATGCACATTTACTTTTCTCTCCTAAACGATGAGGATTTCCATGACACTTGCAACTAGGGGAGCAATGGGCAGTGGCAGCTTGTCCCGGGCTAGCCCCCTGAATCTGTCTCCAGGGCTCCCTTTTCTGTCTTTTCAGTGAGCTAACAGCATCCCTGCCTTGGCTTCTTTCCTGTAGTGTTTCTAGGGAGCCAATGCAGAGCTGCCTAGGCTCTCTCCTGTTGCTGATTCTACTCTAAGCCCTTCCTTTACTTCACTGCCCCTGGCTTTAATAAACATACTCTCAAAATCACCCGGACTCGTCTTGCAAAATCTTACTTGCACAAAGTCAAGAACCTACACACTGCTGGCCAGTCCAAAGCAGACCACTCCAGGTGAGGTCCCTTTCTGGTAATCTTATGTGGGAGAGAGGCATAGGTGAGCCACCAGTTTGTGGATGAATGAGACTGCATACAGAGATGAGCAAAGAGGGAGTCATTTCTAAGATATAAGGATTTTCCACATCAGGGAAGAATTGAGGCAATAAAAACAATAAAAGGACATGATATGCACATCAATTTCTCTTCAGGTAAGAAAGAAAGAACACTCACATGATCACTTTAATGTTTAGCCAATCTAAGCTTTTATTAAAACCTAAACTTCCAACTGGTTTCTGTTTCATGCTTCTATTAGTGGTATAACTTGTTTTGTGTAGATTTAGTTACTTGGAAAAACTTCATTTAATTTCTGTCACCATGGAGTAAATTTAGAGTCACATTAGCATCAGTCTATTCAACTAAAAATACTAGTTTTCATTTCTCATAACTAAAATGAACTTTCAACAACTGTTGCCATTAAAGAAAAGTTATCTTTAATACTTATTCATTTTTAACACTTCTTCTCAATCGCTTTTGAAGATAACCCTGCTGTGAATAACCACCCCTTAATGCCTCCTTCTAGAATATCAAAATATACTTTATAGATGTCTTAACTTCAGATACACACATTGAATGAAAACTGGCTTTTGATTGTACTTCAGAAGATTAAATTCATCATATAAATGTAAGTATTAAGCTTTAGGAAATAAACTCATAACTAAAGTCCCAGAGTTTACAATTAATACATTCCAGTTTATAAAAAGAAATTTTAATGTAAAAATATGAATTATAATAAAAATTTTAAACATTAGTCCAAAAACATGTAAAATAAAAATGTACTAAATCAAATAGAAGAAAATTATTTTTTCTGTAATAGATCACTGCAGAGGAGACAATAAAAGATGATGTAGTATGATAGTTAATTTTATGTGTGAGTTTAACTAGGTCAAGGGGTACACAGATATTTAGTTAATTCATAATCTGAGAGTGTTTCTGGGAGAGATTAACATTTGAATCAGCAGTCTGAGTAAAGCAGATTATCCTATATGATATGGGTGGGCCACGTTTAATCCATTGAATGCTTGAGTAGAGCAAAAAACTGAGTAAGGGAGAATTTACTCTCTCTGTCTAACTATCTTCAAACTAGAACTTTGGTCTTCTCCTTCCTTTACAGACTTGGATTGGTACTCAAATTTTAAAATGTGCTAATTTTTTAGGAAGTTGAAAAATACAGGAAGCAGAAAGTTATTAACCCATTGTCTCAACATCTAGGGATAAGTAATGTTAGTGTTGTTATATTTCTTTCTAGTCTCTTTGAGTGGATATATTCTATGAAAATCTAAGTATATGTTATATGTAAAAAACATTTGACATTATAGGTACAAAGAGGCATTCCACAGAATTCTTCTGCTAAAGAGACCATAAAGTTTTAAAAGTATTTGGAATATATGCATAAGATGGTTAATTTTATGAGTCAACCTAAGTAGGCTAAGGGATGGCCAGAGAGCTGAGAAATCCATCTTCTCATGTCCTCAGACATGGACACTCATGGTTTTGGGCTTTCATGATCAGATAGGGACTTACACTATCAGAACCTCAATTTTCAGACCTTTGGGATCAGACTAAATTACACCACCAGATTTTCTGATATTCTAGTTTATAATTGGATGACAGATCATGGGATTTCTGAGCTTCCGTAACATGAGCCAATTCCTATAAAAAGCTCCCTATGTATCTGTATATCTTCTTTTGTTTCTTTTTTTTCTGGAGAACCCTGACTTGTGTTATATAAAATTCAGTGTCGTAGTTTAATCATTGTAACATATGATAACTGGACTTGTATCTTTGACTACTTTTATTATCTGGAGAATACTTAAAAAATAAACATTTATTAGCTGATTTTCAAATAGTTGTGTTTTTCTTTCTACTTATTTAAAAATATTAATATAATTAACTCAGACATGACATAAGCAGACCGTATAAGATTTTATCTAAATAGAATTGTTTTACTATGGTAGAACTATCATAAATAACCTCTTAACAATCTAAAATTACCAAGTATTGTTAAATGTGTCAAATTATTTTGCCTGGAAATACCACCATATATTCATATTTTGAGGTTTTTCTGTCAAATTTTTTATATCAGTTATATTTAAATATATATTTTTAAATTTCTTTCTAGTCTCTTTTTTAAATGGGTATATTCTGAGCATGGTTTATTTTATCTTGAAATAAATGATATATATATATTGATATCTATATAGATATATAGAGATGTATATATGTATATTGATTGTTATAAGAAATTGTTTCACACATTTATAGAGGCTGAGAAGTCCCAAAATCTGCAGTTGGCAAACTAGAGATTCGAGAGAGCCAATAATATAGTTCTAGTTCAAGTCCAAAGACCTGATAACCAGGAGAGCTGATAGTACAAGTTGCAGTCGAAGTCTGAGTCCAAAAGTAGAAGAAGATTGATAGCCTAGCTTGAAGAAAACAAGGCAGAGAGAGAATTCTCCCTTACTCCTCTTGCTCTAGTCAGGCTTTCAGTGGATTGGATGAGGCCCACGGTCTTTGGAAAGGGCAATCTGCTTTACTCAGTCTACTGATTCAAATAAACACCCTCATAGAAACATCCAAAATAATGTCTAACCAAATATCTGGACACCCCATGACTTAGTCAAGTTGACAAAATTGACCATCACAAGTCTACCTCCTTTCAACTTTGCACCCATACACATCTCATTAAACCATACTTACCCTCCAAATACAGACAATAGCAAAGTCATAATTCTGCCTAACACGATACAGCTATCATGTATACAACCAAAAGCACACTAACCCATTCCCCAGAAACGGAGGTAGAGTCTTAATATAATATTTTCTCCTCTCTTTGATTTCATATAACTTAAATGCTATAAATTAAAATTAATAATACTTAAATACTATGATATAAAATCAATGCATGTTATGTTACAGAATGAGTGAATTAGGGAGAGAAGAAAATGAAGATATTTAATTTATATATACACACACAAACATATTCATTACAAAATAAGAAAGAAGAAATATTCATGACAATTACACTCCCCATTTCTGTAAATGATTATTCAGTGTTCTTAATTACCTTCTTCTCATTTTGTGTTTCCTTTGCCATCAGTAACCATCTCAGCTCGTTGTGGGTCTTAACCTTATGAGATGAACCTAACTTTCATTCCTGAAGGGTCTGGGCCACTAGTCGTCCTGCCTGCATTGGGTTGTTGTATTTTTCCATTTACCTTAATCACAGGAATATTAATACCTTATTAAGGATCAGATAGAGTTCAACTTTGTTAAGCATATGCATGGGTTGTCCATCCCTGCTCCTTGGCAAAGAAACTCAAGCCAGTGCCCAAGATGATCTGAAAGTTCCTCTGAGCTCTATTAAACTTTAGAGAGATTTCTTCTTAGCCACAGCCCTGACCTCCCTTTTCTTAGAGCATTTACTTTAGAAAATTTGTAAGGTTTGTAACTGCAAACTCTTTATCTGCCTCTTTGAAATGCACATAAACCTCCTTAGAAGACTCTTGCTAGGTTTAGGACCCAGGTAATAGCTTTCTCAATGGCCTGAGGATTAACTCTTTGCAATATAAACATCAAAGTATGTAGTACCGCAGTGTCCCAGTCTCTGTTGGAGGGTAGGAGCCAACAGGCACAGAGTAGCAAATAGAAATGGCCTAATCACAGAGAAAAACAAATTCAGGATTAACTCTTATTAATTCCCAATAAATCCCATTAACTCACAAAGGACATCCCATTTATCACCCTTTCCACTAATGTTCTCCTCCTTATAGTCAATGACAGCATAATGACAGTTCAGTAGAGTACAGACACCATACGATTATAATGGAGCTGAAAAATTCCTATTATAGGAATTCCTAGTGACATCATTGCTACTGTAACATGGGAGCAGAATGCATTACTCACATGTTAATGGTGATGCTGGTGTAAACAAACGTATTGCGGTGCCAGTCATATTAAAGTATAGCACATATAATTACGTATAGTACATGATACTTTATCATCTTAACAAATAGATTATGCTACTAGATTATGTACTTAGCATACTATACCTTTTATTGTTATTTTAGAGTGCACTTTTTCTACTTATAAAAATTTGCTGTCAAACAGTGTGCTCTGTTAATCAAGCAGCAGCCTCATACATCCCTGTTTACCACATCTCTTGCTTGCATCTTTTTTCTCTTGTGCTTGAATTAATCTTGTGTTGTTTTGTATGGTAAGAAGCTGTACAGGCTTGTAACCTATGAGCCATAGATTACACCACATAGCCTAGCTGTGTAGTAAGCTACACTTCCAGGTTTGTGTAAGTATACCCTGTGACGTTAGTACAGTGACAAAATTGCCTGACAATGTATTTCTCAGAGTGTGTCTCTGTCACTGAGTTGCACCTGACTATACTCTTCTGTTAGCTTATCCCAGTGCTCAAAAATCCTCCAGATTTTTTATTCAGCAGAGATGAGTTGAAGTCTGTTTCCTATTAACACATTCACGAATAAAGCTGTCTCTGCCTCTTTAATTTGTATAGTGCAAATTTTGTTTTGACAGTGAAAGTAAATAAGCTAGTGTAACCACTCAGAAACTTCCTTTTTAAATATATATATATATATATATATATATATATATATATATATATATATATATATATATCTTTATTGATTTCAGAGAGTGTAAAGGAGAGGGAGAGAGAGATAGAAACGTCAATGATGAGAGAGTCATTGATCGGCTGCCTCCTGCACCCGCCCCTCCCAACTGGGGATCGAGCCCACAACCCAGGCATGTGCCCTGACCGAGAATCAAATCCTGATCACCTAGGATCCTAGGTCGACGCTCAACCACTAAGCCACACCCGGCCGGGCTCCATTTCTTTAATATGACCTTTTCTCCTTTCTTTCCTTTTGATTCAAACTGGCCTCATCCAGCACCCTGGAGGACTCATCTGCCTCCTTCTCCCTTGCATATCCACTCCCTTACGCATTAAGCCCTCAGGGCAATGATGTTCTGGTCATCATCAAATAATCTTAGGAACAGAGCTTCAGATCTACTGACCACACAGACGGAGCTTCAATCAGGCTAGAGAGAACATCTAGGCCTCAGTGTGTTTAAGCTCCAGAACCAGAAAAACTGTGAAACCTGACAAAGTGTTGCCATGGCTGACATCAGGACCAGATGCAATGATCAACTACCCCCTACCCTCGTACTGACCAATCATTGGAGACCATGACCCTGACCACCACTCCAACTCCCTTAATAACCATGATTAATTATTTTCCCCCTATATAACCCACACCACGAAAGCCATTGGGGAGCCAGGTCTATGGCCATTTGCTCCCCTGTGAATCTGGGAGTTGTCCACTTCCTCAACTAATAAACTGTTACTTTCTTTTCTGCAAACTCATGTCTTACTGGCCTTTGATGCACACAGGTAAATGGACCCCATTAGTGCAGTAACACTAGGCAGTCACAAGACTCACATCACTCATTCCTCATCTCTCAAGAATCATTGTTATTCATTGTCTAAAGTGCAATATCTTATCTCAAAGCAGAAATACGTCACACAGATTATTTTCAATTATTAAAAGAAAACAAGTGTCAGCTGAGAGCAAAGATATTGAATTAGGCGGTAGCTCAGTAGTTGGATTCATTCAATAGCATATTGAATAGTTTGAATAGACTCATTTCATAGCATAAGAAGAATTAATAATTGAAAATAATCTAAAATGTTTAGGTTTTTTTAATTCATATAATCACTAATGTTAAGTGAATGAATGAAAAAACAGGCTTCTTTCTATTCCTGCAACCCTCTGATTGTATAAAGTTCTCTCAGCTTTTAAGTGTCATTCCATGACTATTTTTCAGTCTGAAATGTTTTCAATTTCTCAACTGATTGTCCTTAACTTGACTTTTAAGATTTCATTGTCAGAGGACTTTGAGGTCACATATAGCTTTGTCTCTAGTAATTCAAGTTAGAAATAATTAGGGGGCGAAAAGCCTGGCCGGTGTGGCTCAGTGATTGAGTATTGCCCCATGAACCAGGAGGTCATGTTCAATTCCTGGTCAGAGCAGGTGCCTGGATTGCAGGCTTGATCCTCAATAAGGAGCATGTAGGAGGCAGCTGGTCAATGATTCTCTCTCATCATTGATGTTTCTCTCTCTCCCTCTTCCTTCCTCTCTCTGAAATCAATTATATATATATATAATTGATATATATATAAAACATATATATGATAAAAAATGCTAGGGGGAAAAAACAACAAACTTTGGAACATCAAAGGACATAAAGCTTAGATGACAGACTAGGAACAGAGATAGACTTCAAAGGCAGATGAGCAAAAAATCAACCCCTCAGAATTATCTGCAGCATTATTTCTAAAAAGAACTGAACTAAAAGCTAAAACTAAAAGCTAAAGAATTCAAGTTAAAATGATTTACTCTCTTTTATTAGGTAAGTTCTTACATAAAATTGTCATGGGTGGAGTTGAGATGAAATTGTACATTGAAGGACACCAAAATTTTGCCATCCCAAAAGGTGCCTTTTGAGAGGGTGATTTTAAACTGCTTATTAAGAGACAAGACTAAGAAAGAACCTTTGATCCTCTACCTTCCTGCCCCAAAGAATTCAGTTAGAAGATTCTGCTTCAGAAAGAGAACTTTAGCATAATCACCTTAGCATACTCACTTCAGGATTTTCATCTTAGCCTAATTTGAATTAAATATGGTAAGAGGGAAGGATCCATGTAAAAACCTGTGTTAATGAATTCTCCCCTCAGTCCCATTGTTTTTGGGTTGCCACACGTTCCCCTCTTTCTCAGCTACCAGTGAATTAACTGCCTATTTCCCCTTCTAATTCCCAGATCTCTGTCCTCCTTAGCTCCAGAATGGGGTGTAAGCCTCAACTGCCTAGGGCTGCTTTGGGTCTCATGGCAACCTGCAATGCACATAAACATTGCACTTTTTCTCCTGTTAATCTTTCTCTGTTAATTTGGTTATTAGCCCAGCTGATGCCTCCACAATATTTATACAATTGCATGGGAAATGTGGAATAAGAACTTCTCTGTTAGGCAAATATTTGTTTAAATATGGGTTTGAATAATAGGACAGAGTATTTGAATCTAAAAAAACAAATCTCAGTGCAAAAAAGAGAAAAATATTACAAGTATCCTTTGAAATTAGAATTTTAAAATAGCAAGATATTTTAAATAGAAATTAATTTCTTAATACTAAGGGTCTTGTAATTACCAAATTTATTTGATATTTTATATCATATAAAATTATACTAAATTCTTTTCATTAGCTTTTTAAATCTCTTTTTCTCATTAGGTTTTTGAGATCCTTAATCTTGGTGTTTTTGTATATTGTGGAACAAGAAAAGACACCATTTTTTTCTCTGAGCATATATGTTTTAATGGTCTCCCTCTCTAGAACATAAGCTTGTTTGTAACAGAGCCAGTTATCAATCTTGTTACTGGAGGAAACAGGTTCTTCAGCAGTGTCACAGGAAGCATTCCAGTGACACTCATAGGAAAAGTTTTAAGCCATAGTGGCAAGACTTTGTAGAGTGAAAAGTGACAGTACTCTCTCAGAGAGGCAGAGTGGGCAGACTATAGGGTAGTGCTGCCTGCCCGTGGTCCCCGCCAAGTCTCCATATATTTTGGGAGTTTGGGAAAGAGGAGGCTTTCTTTCAAACTATCCAATCTCCTTCCTGGCTTTTTCCAGGATTGTGCTTGTGCCCTCCCCCTGAACAATCACTTTCCCGGATTTTCTGGGGGCTTGTGCCCTTACCCTCTCTGATCTTTTTCCCAGACCTTCCCAGGCTAGTGTCCTCCCCCTTTTATGGTGCCCACTTTGGTTTCTACTGCGCGTCCCTCATAGTTCTGCTTTGTTGTCTGGCTTTTACCACACATGCACTCAGTGCAAGGAATTCAACCTCCCCCCCACTAACCCAGCAAAACAATGCTGGTTAGTCCCTGTGGGGGACTGTTCTGTTCCATCCCAACTCTTTTGTTAATACCTAACTGCCTTCTCTAACAATCTACCTATTTCTTATGGCTAACCCAGGGCCTTATCTGTAGTAGAAATATAATAAACTTGATAATTTCAGCTGAATCAAAATTATAGACAAAATTATACTAAGCCATAAGAAAAGATGAAATACTGCCATTTTCAACAACATGGATGGACCTTGAGAATATTGTGCTAAGTGAAATAAATCAGTCAGAAAAAGCTAAGAACCATATGAATTCACTCATATGTGGGATATAAAACTGAAGCTAAGAAACACACACAAGTAACAGTATGGTGGTTACCAGAGGGAAGGGAGTGGGGATGGTAGAGGGTAAAGGGGGGCCAATATATTGGAAAGACGGAAGATGATTTGACTTTGGGTGGTGGGTACATAATGCAAAATACAGATCATGTATCATAGTAATGCACATTTGAAACCTATATGACCCTATTAACCAATGTCACCCCAATAAAGTTAATTTTAAAAATAAAAATAAAACTAGAGCTGAAAACTTGCATTTAATTGCCAAAAAAATATATATAGACAAAACGTGCATATATTGTTCAACACAGCATTAAAAATGAGTCAAAAACAACAAAATAAAGTATATATGGGAGAAATCGTTTTCATTTTCCAGAGAGTCTATTAAAACTATGTAACATAGACATTAAAATTAGGTTTATGAAAACTATACCAAAAATGGCTAATTATCTTATTAGGCAAATAAAAGCGATCGATAAGATAGTGGGTACTTGAGACCTAAGCAAAGAGAGTGCTTGGCCTAGCAAAGGAAAGAATTAAAGACATGAGCCAAATAAGAGGTTAAAGTAGAAAAGCAGATTTTATTGAGCAGAGGGGACAAGCAGGAAAAGCCACTCCACAGACAGAGCAGTGGATTCTCCTCACAAGAGAAGAGAGCCCCAACCATCTCTAGAGGTTGAGTTTACATTTGTTTGTAGTTTCTATGGAAATTGCTGGTATGGGGAAATAGAATTGAAAAAAAGTTGGGATTAACTTTAACGTTTACAAGGTATATTTTGTGGCCTTGTTTTCCTTTTATGGTATGGGTAAACAATAAGATATGGATGAGTAGCTATTAATCAGTTTTTGCAGAAATTTTCTTCATTCCAGAGGCTTCTAGTGGTCTGCTTCTATCTCCAGTCAGCTGAATTCTGTATAAGGCAGCACATAGCAGGTCCTGACCTAACTTTGTTTACTTTAGTTAATTTACATAGTTCTCATGTCCCTTTCCTATATTAATTTCAAAAGATGTAAAAGATATTCACCTAAAACTAAGTGGAGAAAACCACATTGCTTTACAATGGTAGTATTTTGAGAAGCATCTGTTAAAGAGAAATCCACAGGCCCCATATTGAGTCACTCATGCTAAAGCCCGGTAACACCTAACCTAGACTTAATACCTGACCTAATTGCAATTACAGTGACCTTAAACCAAGAAGTCTGTAATTTCCTGAAGACTAGTGAAATAATGTGCACAATAAGACACTTGTCTCCCTTCCCACAAAGAAAGGTGTCCTTGCCTGAAGCAAATATTTTCTTCTTTTTTTCCTTTTTTACCTGCTAACATTTTTTTCAATTATAGTTGGTACAGATTATGTTACTTTCATGTACACAAAATAGCGATTACATATTTATACAATATAAATGATCACCCTAATAAGTGGTCACCCTAATAAGTCTAGTCCTCAACTGACATCATATACATAGTTCTTACAATTCCTTTCTTTTCTTTCGTTAATAACTTTCTTGTCCTGCTCAGTTTCTGCCTATAAAAAATCTCCCATTTTGTACAACTTTTCAGAGGACCTTTCTGTTTAGTAGTTGGGATGCCACCTGATTCTTGAATCACTCAATAAAATCAATTAAATCTTCAAATTTACTTGATTGAAAAGTTGTTCTTTAACACATCCAAAATGTATTTTTTCCTATTATTTTATTCAATTTTCTTTATTTTAAAAATATTTTAAATAGTTTTTAAATGCTTTCTTCAGTTTGACAACATACGTTTACAGCTAGGAAATTAAAATCATTATATCAAAGGGATAAAAAACAAAGAAAGATATATATGATAATATGCCAATTGTAGGAGCCAATAAACTTATAACCAGTATATTATGGAAATTAAAGTCAAAGTTGCATGGTACAAAGACAGCAAGGACATAACAAGCTTAAGCTATTTTGCCTATACAGTTCAAAATCTTATGTAAAAAAAAATAAAAAATGACCAAACACTCTGGGAAATGTACTTTATTCCCCAAATGTACACATGTACAGAAGGCCTTCAGTTGTCATTTTGGTTTTAGAATAAATAGAATGTGTAGGCTATTTAAAGACTGAAACAGTTCAGTGAACAACAACAAATTAGAATTTGTAAAGGATACCTAGGGGCCAAAGACAGCCTTTCATTGTAATATTTATCTGTCTTTTTTTCAATGTCCTCTAACAGCTACAGATTAGCACTGGGCCTAGTCATAAAGTACTTGATTTTCTGTGTCACAGTTTCTGTCCTGTATTCTGGCTGAATATATAAACAGCTTCATCATACATTTTTTCATAATAATTTCTGATAAAATATTCTTTTTCACTTATCCTCCTTACCTTGTTTCCTATGATGAAGAACAAATTAATACCATTCTATGATTTTTCTTTTTTACCAGGAAACGTAATTTTCCTTTTCTTTTGGGAACTGAACTTTTCCCCCTTTGATAATAAAAAGAATATTAAATATAAAAATATACATTTAAAAAATGTATCTCTGAGAAAATACCTAATGTACCTTTTGAGTTGTATGTTTTCAACACTGTTTTGAGATTGCACAGATGGACTGTGATTTCCATACTTCTCTAAAGAGAATCAATCACTCAAAACCTCTTAGCGTTTGCAAGATTACAAAGAAGCTACAAATGTCTACCTTCTTTTTGTTATCAGGTTGTGTGTTTATTTTCTTAGTGTTTGTTAAAAACACATACTGTGATGAATTCATAGACATGTGCATCTCTAATAATTAAAATCTAAAAGTAGTATGTTCACATCAACAACAAAACAATCAGATATTAAACCAGCACCTTAAGTGGGTCAAATAAGGAAATGATGCAGGATAATCCATTTGAAAATTAGCATATGCCTTATGAAATATTTTCAAATTAAATTAAATTTTCCAGTGTATTAAAATATTGGACATGTACCTTGTGATTCTCATATATAATTCATGAATCACTGAAAGGTATATTTTCAAATGTAAAGTAAAAGTTTTAGTAGACAGTTTTGTTTTTTGTTTCTTAGTGTTTTTATGAAACAGAAGACCACAGCACTTTAAATTTTTCAAAGGAACTCAAAGCTTTATGAAACTTCTCACCATGTATATGTTCAATATAAAAGACATCCACAAGTAAAGAAAATTAAGAAAGGACAGAAAACAGGCCTCTCCTTCTCTTTGTTGTGGACTTTCCACAATTTATGAGAAGCACCTGGTAATTAAATCTCAAGATTGCTTGCTCCTCTATTCAAACCTCAGATAAGACCATACTCAGAGCTACATTCTTCCAATTCTCCTCCTCCTGCTGTTTTAACTGCTTCAGGATAATTCACTCCTCCTTCCCTCTCCCCTCCCCTTCAGACAAGACTCTTTTGAACCCTTCATGAGTTCTAAACTTGTTTTACAGGCTTGGGGAAACACTGATAGAACACCTCCTTAGGACATCTGCCAGACTGTCTCCTGGAAAGCAAACTGTAACTTTTCAAGACCATCCCTCCCCCACACAAAAAAATCTGGTCAACTTCAAGACAATCCCCCTTTAAAAGTGCAAGCCACTTTTTCTTCCCTGTCCTTCATTGACTAGCAATACACCCTATACACTGCTCCTTTCCTCACTTGGAGAGTAAAATGAATTTCCTCACTGCATCTCTTCTCTTGGTTGTAAATTCTTTCACAGCCAGCAACACCTGCCCAAATCCTAACATATACTTTTATATAAATTTTAATTCATTATTTATATGTAGTGTGAAATAATTTTAAAGAGTAAATTCATATGTCAGTAATTTCATTTTACTTCATTATTGAGAAAATCAGAAAGATGTTTTAAGAAATGATTCAAAGGAGAAATCAAAGAACAAACACATTTATAGATAATCAGAAATGCAAAGTTGGCTTATTCCACATGAGCGTTAATGAATGCTTTCTTGAACCATAAAATAATTCATTTCTATTTGTGGAAATAAAAACCAAACTCACTGGTCTGGGAGGCTGACTTGAAAAACAAAAGTATGAGGCGTATGCCTATATTCTATATTGTGATTCTCCTTCTCAGGACAAACAACAGTTTTAGACAGCACACCACAAAATAGTTAACACTCTGAACCCCAAGAAGAAAGATTCATTTGATGTGAACCCGGAGAAGGAATTTATCTGCTGATATGGATTCACCATGGTCAAAAAACGGCCCAAATTCTATAAATAAGAACCCAGGGGCCATTTGCTGACAGGGGCTTCCGTTAACTTTGTATACTAAGAAGAACCTCAGACTGAACTGTTGGCTTCCTGCACTATGCTTTGCTAGTTTATGCTGTCTGAATAAACTATTATAAGGGAATCCCTGTTTTCATCTTTCCCCCAATGGACTAAGACCTGCCCCATCCAATCGAAACTGCTCCATAATGATAAAACAGGATGCATAATGCCAACCAATCAAGACTGCACAGTTCAGATCGGTCAGAAATGTATGAATTTGAATACCTCATTTACATAAAACAGACCTAATTGGGAACCTGGGCAGGAATTTTTGCTATAAAAGGCAGCTGTCCCTTTGTCTCAGCAGAGCACAGTTTAGGTTGCTACCTGAACCTGTGTCTCCTGGGCTGCAAAGCCTTTTGCTCAAATAAATGCTTTTTTTTGGCTTATAACACAAAAGATAGCAAAGAAAAATGAAAAAGAACAGCTTGATTCTACCACAAATAAAGATGACAAGTAGGTGAGAATCAATAACAAAAATCCAGTTATCAAACCAAAGAATAAGTAGCCCAGGAACTCAATGTAAAGAGAGTGGAGTTCAGAACTCCCTACTGCTTTACCACATCTTCACAAACTACACAATCTGCAAGCAGCAAGGTTCAAGTGACCTCTGTCGGTATTGTATTCAGGCAAAGGCTGGGGTCTGTGGCAACAAGCACTGCAGACTGCATGGGTCATAGTGGGACTTCTGTTATCTGTGGCCAACCAAATGAGAACAAGCAAAGACTAGTTATTCAGAGCTTGCTATAGCAAGGTAGTTAGCCATATCATTTGCATTTGGTATAGACTCAAAAGCAGGCAGAGGAGTTAGAAAGATTTATAGTGGAATAAAGAACTTTCAGGTGTTCCCTGATTGGAGGTCATTGGCACTGGGAAACTGGAGGCAAGCTAACTAGAACTAGAGCATTCCATATAATTGATTAGAGGTGCATATTTGGCTTTCTCTAGTTGGTCCTAAGTTGGCAGGAGGAACAAAAATTAGAGAAATTGTCAGTTAATAGTGAAGCCCAGGCCATTTCAAGGTAATTTACTCACTGAATTGTTACTAGAGACAACAGTCTGGCTTCCTGGTAGGTTGTGGCAGAACAGCAGTTTTCAAGATTTTCATCCAGTGTGCCACAAGAATTTTTACAACTTGCAATACCTGATTATTTAGTCAAGGACACTGACCTCTTTTCCCTGAGATGGTCAAATAAAAAAAATCACAAAAGCCAACACAACAATAGGCGTCCAGTGTGAATGAATCAAAATTATACCTTTTTTTTTGGTCAGATTGGCAAAAAATATAATACATTTGTGGTATGCTTCAGACTTTTAGTAATTAGTTGATGTGTGCCATGAGATGAAAAAGGCTGAAAATCGGTGGTTGTAGAAGAGATGGTTTCCAAGGATATTAATAAACATGAATGTATACCATGTATTTAAGTAATTAGGAAACTATTGAAAAATATATAAAAATATTTTATCCATTTAAAATTCTGTTCTAAATTTTCATAAAGTAGTTACATATGGATTTAATATGCCTAACCTGTATGTGTATGTAGTGAGAACATATATAATACATACCTACCTTTTATGTGTATGTGTCTATGTGTACATATGTGTGTGTCTATGTATATGTGTATATGTATCTATATGTATCTATAAGTATATATATCTATATATATGTGCACTTTTAGCCATTAAAATTTACCATTACATTTTCAAAGAGAAAGTCAGCATGTAAATTGCATGTTCTTACTAAATGATTTTTTCTTTCTTTTGATTCAAGTATTTTTCTACTCATATCTTCGTAATGATTAGTATGAGTATAGAAGAGGATACGGCTCATGATGCTGAGTGTCAGGGGAAAAATAAGTGCTATTGTAAGTAAGTAATGATAATGATAGCTTTCAATTATAAAAGGCATACATACTCTGTACCTGAAACTATTCTAAGTGCATTTCATTAGTTTATTTCATCCTCACAAGAACAATTAGAAATATTATAATCATTCCTGCTTTACAGATGGTAAAAATGATTAAGAGCTTTAGAGATTTAGATTACCTTGCTTTGATCACCTCCTAGTCTTGTACAAGGATGTGAATTCAAGTGTCTAGCTTTAGAACTCTGTGCTTAACCGTTCTAGCACACCACTACTATAAAGAAAGTCGTAAAGAGAGTAATATTTCCATGTACCTGTGTTTTACTTTATTTTTTTTATTTTTAAAGTCTTTGTTTTTATTAATAAATAATAACAGAACCAATAATCAAAACAAGTTAATCAAAATAATGCATAATCCTGTAAAATTCAGTATAGGAAAAGACAAGTAATCAATACCTACAATAAGGATTCACATATCAATCATTCTGAAATCTTCAAAATACTATCCCTCAAAAGGCAGTACGGCAAAGTGAGAGTACAGAATTTATAGTAATAATTAACCTTTATAAGACACCTACTATGGGCTAGTCTTTTTACTCAAAATTTCCTTTGCTACACCTCATGTAATGCTCATGCTAAGCCTATACAGCAGATACTAGTATTAGCCCTTATCTATAGATAAGGACTGACAAAGAGAAGTTAAGCAAACTAAATAACATTATGGAGCTGGGATTAATAGAGACATGGCTCAATGCAGGGGTGGTTCTAAAGCTTATCCTTTGTAGGGAGATCTGGGATTAACTTCAGTTCAGTTACATATTCAATGACTGACCTAAAAATTTTGTTTTTCTCAGACTCAATTGTTCGCTCTTCTTGAGGTAATATCTATTTCAAAAGCTATTTCTGAAGACTATATATATGAATGTCCTTATCAATTAATGGAAACCCTTAAATAAATAGAAGACATTAATATTTATTTATATTCTTTAGCACAATGATCATCATATGTGTACTTATTTCATTTGTTTTGAATAGTCTATAATGTTTCTTTGTAGATTAATGTTGAAATAATAGTAATAGTAACTATTACTATGACCAAGACAACCTTAACATTCCACTCAACTTGAAACTTTAGGTACAATTCTTCCCCTTTAGATAGAGACACTAGGTCCCTGAACTCTCTTTTCTTGTACCCTTTACTTTAGAACACTTATAATTATAAATTCCTTCTCTGGCCTTGTGAAATATATGCAGATCTGCCAGCTTCTTGCCAGTTTTACAAAAAGAACTATCTTTCTTAAGGAAATGGGAACCATCTCCTTGAAATGTAAACACAGAGAAGGTGATAGTACTTCTGTTTCCAAGTCTCTGAGAGAGGGTAGAAGCCTAACTTCAATGGGTGCAAGTTAGCAAACATAGCCTAATTATAGAGAAAAACATGTGCACACTCAGAAATAACTAAATGCTTGATACATCTATTATTGATCAACCTTCCCTCCAGTCCCCCTGGAAGTCTCCCACTACTTTTTCACTGGCATACCCAGTACTTAAATCCCCATCCTACACCCAGACTTCTTTCTCCCAATGGCTTTAATTTCAGTCTCACTCCCCTGTTGCAGTAGTATCAGAATAAAATCAGTAGAAAGACTACTGACCATTTACCAGCAAAAAATATAAAATACACTTTGAAAAACAGATACATCCACCATGAGGACCTTTGTTTAGAAGCTGGAGCTTCAAGGCAGACATATAAGGATGGGAATTGTCTTTGCAGCACATTATGTTACTGCATTTTAGGATCCTCTTCAGCAGTAACAAGCTCTAAGGTGTTTTCTAGAGTGATAAAATATTTAATAAACGTAAGAAAAAGAGGCACAAAAGACCTCAGCAGCTCTTGCGCCCTTTGAAATACATTGCTCAACTGAAAACTATTAGCTTAATACTCCCTTCTGGTAAAAACTATAATTCATCCTCTAAAAGCAAAGGGATTTTACTGGATCTGTAAAATTTCTCTTTCTCTCATTTAAGGTCTTAGACTTGATCCAATATAAAATCATCTTTGCATGCACAGGGTGATAATGTGAGGGACAAGGTATTAAAATAATGTCATTTTTCCTATCAACCAACAATCAACAAATCTTCAATGCTAAAAGGTCAATGGAAACTTGGTCAATTACTTCTCCATTTTGTGCAGTGATGTGAAGAAATCTGAGATGAGCATACCCCTGACCTTATGAGGTTACTCTCCCATGAATTGTTAATGATTATCTTCATAGAGTGATGGTATACCTGAGTCATCCTTTTCATTTTTCTTAAATAAAAGTTAAATTCATGGACTGGCCAAACTCTACCACCAAAACTCTCTAGAAGCAAGAGGCACATTGTCAGTGCCATACTTATGAATAGCAGTTAGGCATTTTTAACATTCTATATTTTCACAGATCTTTGTGATATTGTATAAGAACCAAGAAAAATGACTAAATATCGAGCCTCATTTGAATATTTTCTGTCATAGTAAAAAAACAAATTATGGAGTGAAAACAGGGAAGTAATCTCAAGAATTAACTATGTGAATATTCTGATTTTTCAAAGCAATTGATTCATTTTAAAATGCTAAAAACTTTTTAATGTGTTGAAACTTGTTTAAAATATTTATTGACTTATAAGTAATTATCTTAAAAGTCATAGTAAATTGGTTGAGATTTCCATTATGAAAATTTGATGATTGATAAACATAGCAATAATAATGATGTGTTAAGTAGATACTATATGCAAATAGTTAGGCATGCATTATTTAATTTAATCTTCAACAACCCTTTGAGGTAGTTATTATTATTACTTATCTTTTACATGTAAGAAAACATAGTCATAATAGATTTGTATAATTTAACATAGTTGCCCAGCTAGTGAGAAGCAGGCCTGGATTTTGGAACTCACCCACCTCCATCTAATGACAAGAGTGCCTATGACACCAACAGATAAAAATGTTTCTGCAGCATTTCTACTTAATTTGAAAGAGGACAATGCTATCATGCCTTTCATATTTTCTTTGTGTGTGACATTGAAATATTTTTGTAATGGAAAATATATAGACTTAGATCATCTTTATTATATATAACCTATATTATTAATTCATATGCTATCTTTTGGTAAAATAAACAATGTTGGCTGTTTTATGGAAATGGCTACATATTCACTCAGTGTTTGATAGTAATAACCTAGCAATGATCAGAATGAGAGGATGAGGTGTCTGGTCTGTCCCACACAGAACCCAGGGGTAAACTCTAACCCAGCAATTTCCAGGAGATGAATGAATTCTCTCATGTTGACTAGATATTTGTAAAAAAAACCATTTTTGATGAAAAAGACAGGGCCACATTTTCCATGCAAGAGAAACTCAGACAAAGAGGACGCCTAAGGGAACCATCATCAAAGCAGTGGATTATGAAGGAGCTGTTTTGGGGTGATGAGATCAGTAAGAAACCTTCTGCTACAGAGGTCAGCACAATGTGATCTCCTGGTAACAGTTCTGACTGTGACTCAAGTTGGTGAGTTTAGGAGCTCCAAACTGGAAGACAGTACCGTGAGGTGTTGGTTGGATAATTACATACTTTATCATCCAAATTGTGGTACCTATAAGGTACCCATATGAATAATTAGGCGGGAATAACAGGAATAAACTGGCAATGATACGGACAAACCAGGCATATCATATCCTAAAAACATTGAATTTGAATTCATAGAACAATGAGTATAAATTTTAATTCTACCATTACTTCCTGTGAACTTTGACAAGTGACTTAATCATTCTGTGTTTGATTTCTTATGTATACAATGGCAATAAAGGGTTCTGTTTATGCAGGTTAAATGTGATAATATCCACACAGTGCTTAACCCAAGGATCTGGCCAGTAGTTGAGGTCTCAATGTGTACAGACCCTTTAGGAAGCGAAATTTGAAATCTGATGGCCTAACTTTTACTACCTGTTTTGCTTAATATTGCTTAATATTGGAAAATGATGCCACCTTAGTTTCATTATCTGTAAAATTGGGATAGAGTTGTATATTATACCTTACAGCATTATTATGGGGATTAAGTTAAGTATACACACAGAGCATTTAGTATATATAGTACATTATCCACAAGTAACATTACATTATTACTATTATTATTTAAATTCTATACAATATTATTAGTACACTGGCACACTGGTCTTCTTTCAGTATTTCAGTTATAAGAAGAAGAATTGAAAAGACGAGGAAGAAAAATATGTCATAAAAATGAAAAACGTTAATTTATCCATATTTTTAAATTACACTGTAATTTAGCAAAACAACTAGACAATTATTTTTTTCTGGTGTTCTATAAAAGATATACCAAAAAAAATTTTGTTCTTTTTATATCTCTTCACAAATTTCAAATTATTATTTATGCAAATTATTTCAAACTGTGAAAGAATGTGTGAAGTCAGGGTAACATTTCTAAGATCAAATTATAGTGTTTAAATATAATCTAATTCTTTTCAGTTTGAATTTCATTTCTTGTGACAAATTGATTTCATATACAGATATTTCCCCCTACTTTTGATACACTTTTAGCCATGGAAAGTTACCTATGAATTCAAAACCCTCCTTATAGCATCTTGGAAATTAAAAAATTTTAAAGTCTTTTCAGAAAAAAAGAAATTAATAAGAGAAGCATGGCTACTGTTTACTTTAAAATGGATAAAGACTTAAATGTAAGTCATGAAACCATAAAAATCTTAGAAGAAAGTGTAGGAAGCAAAATCTTAGACATCTCCTGTAGCAGAATTTTCACCAATACATCTCCTATGGCAAGAGAAACAAAGGAGAAAATAAACAAATGGGACTACATCAAACTAAAAAGCTTCTGCACAGCAAATGAAACCAGCATCAAAATGAAAAGGGAACCCATTGTATGGAAGAGCATATTTGCCAGTGATACACCTGATGAGTGGTTAATTTCCAAAATATATAAAGTACTCATACAACTCAACAAAAGGGAGACAAACAATCCAATTAAAAAATGGGCAAAGCACCTGAGTAGACACTTCTCAGAAGAGGACATACACATGGCCAAGAGACATATGAAAAAATGTTCAGAGTCACTAATCATCAGAGATCTAGATGCAAATTAAAATGACAATGAGGCACCATCTCACACCTGCCAGAATGGCTACCATCAATAAATGAACAAACAAGTGCTGGTGAGGATGTATAGAAAAAGGAACCCTAGTGCACTGCTGGTGGGAATGCAGACTGGTGCAGCCACTGTGGAAAACAGTATGGAGTTTCATTAAAAAATTAATAATGGAACTGCCATTTGACCCAGTGATCCCACTTCTAGGAATATATCCTAAGAATCCAGAATCACCAATCAGAAAGAATATATGGCCCAGCCGGGCGTGGCTCAGCGGTTAAGCGTTGACCTAGGATCCAGGAGATCAGGGTTCGATTCCTGGCCAGGGCACATGCCTGGGTTGCGGGCTGCAGCTGATCAATGACTCTCTCATCATTGATGTTTCTGTCTCTCTCTCTCCCTCTCCTTTCCTCTCTCTGAAATCAATAAAGATATATTAAAAAAAAAAAAAAAATATATATGCACCACTATATGTTCATAGCAGTGTTATTTACAATATTTAAGATCTGGAAACAGCCCAAGTGCCCATCAGTAGATGAGTGGATAAAAAAATATGTGATACATTTACACAATGGAGTACTATGCAGCTGTAAAAAAGAAAGATCTCTTACTCTTTGAGACAACATGGATGGACCTGGAGAGTATTATGCTAAGTGAAATAAGCCAGTCAGAGAAAGACAAGTATCATATGATCTTACTTATGTCTGGCATCTAATGAACAAATAAACTGACAAACAAAATAGATCCAGAGACATGGAAGCATGCAATATAGACTGAGGACTCTCAGAGAGAAGGGGAATGGGGGACAGCAGGGAGAGATTAACCAAAGATCTTATATGCATATATGCATAACCTGTGGACACAGACAATAGTGCAGTGAAGGCCTGGGGAGGAGGTGGGAGTGGGGAGTAGGTGGGAGTAGGGAGCAAGCGGTTAATGGGGGAAAAGAAGGGGACATCTATAATACTTTCGAGAATAACAATTTTTTTACAAAAAAGAAACCGAGGGGAAAAGTAATAAAAAAGTAAGCAAATGATAAACTTAATAATTCATCATTAAATTAAACCAAAGTAAAATGCATCTCATAGCAATTGTCATATAAACACGTGGCTACATGTCTAACTTCACTATATTTAATGTAAATGAAAAATGCAACAACAACCTGGAACCAGGTTTCCAGTGTCAGGAATTACAGCTTATTTGTTCACTAGGAAATTCTTAACACCTAAACTAAGACATGTTACAAAGAGACAGACACAAATATTTGTTAAATAAAAAAATTTTTACTCAATAGATATGCAAATACTTACATTATAATACAAAATTTTAGCAAAAATATATAGCTGGTAAAAGAGTAAAGTGAGATAGTCATATTGACAGAAAACCTTGCAACTACTAAAATTTATATGTAGTCTATTGAAATAATACTTATCATTCACTATCCTAAAGAACAACTTGCTCACCTGTACAAGGATATTTGGTTGATACACTGTTTATTAAATACAAAATAACAGTAATAATTATGATTTTAAAGTGGCAAAAGCTTTTGTAGTTTTGGAATTATCTTGAGCAATGTAATTTTAAGAAATTTAAAAGCACTATAATAAAATACTTAGTAAAAGTAATTACTTTGTTTTGGAATGAATCATGAATTAAGTACAATTATGACACTTGTATATCAGGTTGTGAATTTTTTTTTTTAGAAGGTGTTGCCTATTCTGATTCTGCTCCTATTCAAACTAAGCCTTACCAATAGTACAAATCATGTCTTTATCACTCTCAAATTAAAGCATGCATTGCTTCATTTAAGTGACAGCTGCAAGGAAACTTAAAAGTCCTTTACAGTGGTACTTAATTGCGGTAGATAGCTGTATTTCTCTCTATAATGTAATAAGGCTGGTTTTTCATTGGGTGGGGTGTGTATTTGAGGGAGTGATTTTCCCAGGAATTTACTCTGATTTTTCAGATTAGATAAAACTGCATTTCTATATTAAGACATATATACAATTAATTTGTGAATATCTCTACCAGCTACATTTTGCTGTAAAAGTTATGGTAGAACACATATTTTATTATTTATTTATTATTTTAAATATATCTTTATTGATTTCAGAGAAAGGACGGAGAGGGGGAGAGAGAGAGCTGAAGCATCAGTGATGACAGTCATCAATCGGCTGCCTCCTGCACGCCCCCTACTGGGGATGGAGCCCGCATCCAGGGCATGGGCCTTGACCAGAATCGAACTGTGATCTCCTGGATCATAGGTCAGTGCTCAATCGTGGAGCCACGCTGGCCAGGCGGTAGAACACATTTACAACTATGAATATACATTTTCACTGTCTTAAGATAAACAGCTGGTTTAGGTATACAGGTAAAAAGTAATTATTCCCTTTGGAAAGATTTTCTAATTAAAAGTTTGCCTCAGGAGGGGACAAGACCCAATGGTGAGATCAACTGGGGCAGCCAGCTTCAAATGACAGTCCTACATCTTTTCTGAGGGTACCCTAATCTCCCTCAGAGCTGGCTCTTTTAATAAGGGTATGGAGTCTGCATCTCTAGTCATGCACGACCTACCTCCTAGCCTCCTAGTCTCCCATCACCTTGTCCTCTGTCTAAGGTGGCCCAGACATGTGGCCAACCAATACCCTGGTTTCAGTGAACACAAAGTCCTGGCCAAATTTGCCTTAGGGCTCCGCCCAGCCTCAGCTTTCTGCCCCGTGCCTATCTGTGTGTGAGGACTCTGAAGGCAGCAAGGAGAATGATGAAAACTCATCTGGAGTTTTGAGTTGTTCTTCAATGCTGCGTGTTTTATAATTGAAGATATTTTGAATTAATAAAAAAGAAAGAGAGAGAAAGGCCCTGGGCCAGTAGCTCTGTTGGTTAAAGCATCATCCCTATACAACAAGGTTGTTCTCTTTCTCTTCCTCTCTTTCTTTGATTCTCTCTTTCACTCTTTGTTTCTCTCCCTCTTTCTCTCTCTTTAATTAATTAATTAATTAAACCTCCTAAAAAAAGAGATATAGAGATTCAGTAACATGCTCCTGAGCAACCAAAGGGTCACAGCAGAATCAAAAATGTATCTTGAGACAAATTACTTGGAAACAGAACATACTGAAGCTTACAGGATTCAACAAAAACAGTTCTAAGTTGGAAGTTTATAGTAATAAATGCCTACATTAAGAAAATAGAAAGATATCAAATAGACAACCTAACTTTACATATCAAGGAACTAGAAAAAGAAGAAAAATCTAAGCTCAAAGTCAGCAGAAGAAAGGAAATAACAAAGATTAGAGCAGAAATACATGAAATAGAGACTAAAAGACAATAGAAAATAACAATGAAACAAAGAGGTGGTATTTTGAAAAGATAATAAAAAAACACAAATTGTTATAAAGACTTCCCAAGAAAAAAAAAGAGGAGACTCAAATAAAATTAGAAATGAAAGAGGAGACATTACAATTGATTCCACTGAAACACAAAGGGTCATAATAGCCTTCTATGAACAATTAATTATAGGCTAACAAATGTGACAGCCTAGAAGAATTTGATAAATTTCGGGACATATACAACCTACCAAAGATGAATTATAAAGAAATATAAAATCTGATCAGACTAATTAATAGTGAGATTGATCAGTAATCAAAAACCTTCTAATAATGAAAACTCCACGACCAGATGGTTTCACGCATGATTTTCAACAAACATTTAAAGAACAATTACTACCATTCCTTCTCAAACTTTTCCAAAAAATTGAAGAAGAGGAAACACTTCCAAGCGCATTTTACTGAAATGATACCAAAGCCAGATAGGACACTACAAAAGTTTAAGGCCAGTATCCTTGATGAACATAAGTGCAAAAATATTCAACAAAATATTCAGCAAACCAAATTCAAAAATACATTAAAAGGATTATACACCATGATCAAGTGATATTTATTCCTGAGATGGCAGAATGGTACAACATTCACAAATCAAACAATATGATAAACCACATTGACAAAATGAAAGAAAAAGTACATGATCATCTCAATAGCTGCAGAAAAATCATCTGACAAAATTCAATATTCTTTATGAAAAAACAAACATCAATGAACTGAGTATAGAGGGAATGTACCTCAACATGATGAAGCTCGTATGTAACAAGCCCATAGCTAATGCAATGCTCAACTGTGATACACTAAAATATTTTTCTCTAAGATCAGGAACAAAACAAGGATGTTCACTCTTGCTGCTTCTATTCAACATGGTACTGGAAGTCCTAGCCAGAGCAATTAGTCAAGGAAAAAAGAAAAAGGCATCCAAATCCAAAAGATGGCACAAGATAATATATAGAAATAAAGGTTCAACAAAAAACTGTTAAATATAATACATTCAGTGAAGTTACAGGATATAAAAGTAATATATAAAAATCAGTTGTGTTTCTATACACTAATACTAATTTATCAGAAACAGAAATTAAGAAAACAATTCCATTTACAACTGCATGAAAAGAATAAAATAACTAGTAATAAATTTAACCAAGGAGGTGAAAGACCTGTATACTGAAAACTATAAGAAACTGATGCCAGAGCCCTGGCCTGGTAGCTTAGTTGGTTAGAGTATTGTCCAGTTATGCCAAGGTTGTGGGTTCAATCCCTGGTTCGGGCACATACAATGAATGCATAAATAAGTGGAACAACAAATTGATGTCTCTCTTCCTTCTCTTTCTAAAATCAATAAATAAAAATTTAAAATGACAAAAATAAATGAAAGATATTCTGTGTTAATGGATTAGAAAATTTAATATTGTGAAAATGTTCATATTATCCAAAGCAATCTACAGATTCAGTGCAATCCATATAAAAATTCCTATGGCACTTTTCACAGAAATAGAACAAACAATCCTAAAATTTTATGGCACCACAAAAGATCCCAAGTAGCGAAATAAGAACAAAACTGAGGGATCACACTTCTTGATTTCAAACTATATTACAAAGTACAATAATAAAAACAGTATTGTATTGGCATAAAAAAAGACACAGATCAATGGCATAAAGAGCCCATAACTCACAGATATGTGGTGAATTAATTTATGACAAAAGAGTGAAGAATATACAATGGGGAAAGAAGAGTTTCCTCAATAGTGTTGGGAAAGCTGGACAGTCAAAGGCAGAGTGAATCTGATCCACTATCTTACACCATACCCAAAAACAACTCAAAATGGATTAAGAACTTGAATGTCAGACCTGAAAACTTTAAATTCTTAGAAGAAAACATTTGTGGCAAACTCCTTGACATCTATCCTTGGAGATTTTTTTTTGGATTTGTCACCAAAAGGGGGTGATATACAAAGTCAATAAAGAACTCGTACAACTCAATAACAAAGAAACAATTTGATTAAAAATGGTAAGAGCCCTGGCCAGGGTGGCTCAGTTGACTGGGCACTGTCCCATGCAACAAAAGGTCTCCAGTTTGATTCCTGGTCAAGTCAGGGCACATACCCAGGTTGTGGGTTTGACCCCTTCATACAGGAGGCAGCCAGTCAATGTTTCGCTCTTGCTCTCTCCCTCTCCTTTCCTCTCTCTAAAATAAATAAAAACACTTAAAAAAAAAAAAATTGGCAGATCTGAATTTTTCCAAAGACATACAGATGGCTAACAGGTGTTATGAAAAATTGCTCAACATTATTGTTAGCAAAATGTAAATCAAAACAAAAAAAGGTATCACTTCACTCATGTTCAGATGGTATTATAAAAAAAGACAAGAATTAAATGTTAGTGAGAATGTGGAGAAAAGGGACTCTTGTTAACTGATGGTGGGAATGTAAATTGGTGCGATCACTGAAAAACAATGTGAAAGTTTCTCAAAAATTAAAATAGAACTACTATATGATCCAGCAATTCCACACTTCTGGGTTTTTATCCAAAGGAAATAAAATTACTACCTCCACAAGGTATCAGTGCCCCCACGCTAACTGCAGCATCGTTTACAAAAGCTAAGACATGTAAAACACTTAAGTGCCTATCAGTGGATAAATAGATCAGGAAAAAGTGATAAATAAATAAAAAGAAATATTATAGCTATAAAAAAGAAAACCTTGCCATTTACCACAACATGGATGAATGTTGAGGGTATTATGCTAAGAAAAAGAGAAACACAAATAAGGCATGGTATTATTTGTATGTGTAATCTATCAAAAAAGTTGAACTCATAGAAACAATAGAAAATGGTTACCAGGGGCTAGGGGTGGGTGGGGTGGGGTGGGGGAAATAGAAAGAAGTTGGCATAAGAGAACAAACTGTTACATGGTCGAGTCTGGGAATCTGATGTGTAACATCGAATTATAGTTGATAACACTGTATTGTATAATTGTAATTTGCTAAGAGAGTAGAACTTAAATGTTCTCACACATACACCATATATATATGGTGTTGGATGTGTTAATTAACTTGATGGGGGAATCCTTTCACGTTGTGTATGTATATAAAATCATCATGAACATTTAAAATATCTTACAATTTTATTTGTCAATTATACCTCAATAAAGAAAAATCAATTAAAAATAAACACATAAAACATGAGCATACAACTCTTTAAAAAGCCTAAAATATATCTGTCCTTAAGAAAACATTTATTCATTTATAATGATAAACCTCATTAATAAGAATAGCATTGTAACAAATGATAGGTAGATGAAATCAAGATATGTTTATTTTTATCCATAGTTTTGAGTATCTTAATAAAATGAAAATGTATGTTAATAGAATAGTACATTATAAAGAGGGCTTCCCCAGCCTAATATAAAAGAATGAATAATTTTCTTTTTTCTGAATTCTGTTTCCCAAGCCCTAATTTTGGACACTTATTAGCCTTATTGAATTTAGTTACATAATTTTCTGTAAGTTAAAAGTAATTAAATGCAGATTATTTCCACAGCAAGTAAAATGTAATCAAGGTACATTTAATGAGGAAACATCAGAGAAAAAGCTAGTGTTCATTCTCTGTGTATTTCCTTAGAATGGACCACATTATCAGAGTAGCTAGTTTTTACTGTGAGTTTCATATACCACACCAGAAACCTAAATATGAAAAAAGCAAGCTTGATAAGTCCCACAGCATAGTGGTAATCCCTGGATTTGTGAAGAAAGCAGCAAACATGAATCCTGATAATGGGATGCAGCAGAAAAGCATTTTTGGAAAAGAATTATTGAATAGATGCACATATGTGTTGTAATTTTCAGGTCTTAGCTCTGTAATTTATAAAATGAAATGATTGAAGTAAATGATACTAAACTTTCTATTCATTCTAAAATTCTATAAATTACAAATATTGTAATGACTAGAATGGTGACTAAGAATCTAAGAAATTTTATGGATTGTAAATTAATGAATAAAAAGTCATGATTTTTATATATACTCTAATTCAATATAGTCTGTTATTTTTCTGTGATATAAAAATGAACATTCAGTTATTCCAAGAAATTAATTAAAAGGTGACTGACAATTTACAATGAATTATAAAAACATCTGACAAAATTATAGTCACAAGGTATTTGAAAAATCGTGGAAGTCTAAATAGATGAATTCTAATTAAACTTGTCTGTAGAAATTCAAGTAAACCTTTAAAAATATATACTGTCTTTTTTACTCTCTAATGTTAAGGATAAATTAGATGAAATTCCATTTCCAAGGAGGATAGAGAAGGAAGGACATGTAAGAACTTTGCTTTTACAGTAATATGTAACTTGACAAAATGAAATCCACACTTTTCTATGCGCTAACAAAGAAAACGAGAAGGAAAAACAGAAAAGCCTTGATAAGTTAATTTCCAGAGAAAGAGAAAGAATAAAGTATTCATAGTAGATGAGAAGATCCTGTAAGTTAGTGGACCATGTGGCAGGCTGGTACCATGGAGTGAGTAAATTACGCAGGAATGAAGGGGATCAAGCAGGTGTTGGATCTCATTGTGGGATTGTGAAATTGGCTGGAGTCTGGAAAAGCCCCAAACACAGGAACAGAATCCTTGGCCCAATAACCCCATATTCCAATCATTTTTTAAAAAATAGCATTAAAAAAATAATAATAATAAATAAATAAAAGAGGGCCTGGGGAAAAGTGAAGGTAACACTCTTCCAGCTTAATTACCAACAGGATTACAAAGGCCGCCCTGGGTGATTGGGACTTGGTGTAATTACAAGGGAACTCTAATTGAAAAACCGGAGCCAGCTGAACTTCACTGTACTGGAATGAAAATCATTAGTACCCCCTCCCCACCCCCTACCCCTCCACACACACCTATGCACTAACTCCCAAAGATGAAAGGGGCTAAACTTTTTGGGAAATAAGCAAAAAATTATGCCTCAGTTTCCAACGAACTTTTATATGCAATGTATATAATACAATAAAATTGTGAAGATAGAAAATTTCAGGGGATATATGATACTCATAAAATATATACTTAAACGTAATATCTGAAATAAAAATTGTACCGGATAAGCATGACCGTACACTAGATATTTAGAATAAAACAGTACATTAGGTATTTAGAATAAAGAATCAATATATTCAAAGAGTGAAAATTTGGAAAATAGGAATTTTTTTCTAATTAAAGCAGAGAGAGAGACAGAAACAGGGGGAGTCTGAGAAACTGAAATGTAAATCAACATCAAAATGAGATACCACCTCACAACTATTATAATGTTTATTATCAAAAAGACAAAAAAATAAGTGTTGATGAGAATGTGGAGAAAAGGGAACCCTTGCGCACTGGTTAGTAGAAATGTAAATTGGTGCAGCCTCTATGGAAAACAGTATAGAGGTTACTCAAAAAATTAAAAATAGAACTATCGTAATGTTACTGAACTGAGGGATTTGCCGCTGGGGGTGCTCTATATAAAAACGAGACAGGGTTAGCTCAAGGTAGTTTCATTTACTCGAGAAAGGAGAGGGAATACAAATCCAAACCTCCAGCTCCCTAAAGGGAGGCTTAGCCATTGCCTAGATACAGCATTCGGTCAAGTACATGTTGATTTCTTCTTTTCAGTTGGCATTTCTGTCTGTCAGCTCATCCTGATTACAGCTGCATCTGCAAAATACTGTGCTACATTTTTTTTTTAACTCCTCACCCGAGGGCATTTTCATTTATTTTTAGAGAGGGGGCTGGGAGAGAAGAAGAGAGAGAGAGACAGAGAAAGAGAAACATTGATGTCAGAAAAAAACATTGATCAGTTGCCTCCTGCAACTGATCCAGGCTGGGTATCAAAGGCGAAACCATTTTGGTGTATGGGACAATGCTCCTGTGCTCCTATCAACTCAGCCATACAGGCCAGGGCTGTGCTACACTTTAACATTTAGCAAGAAATAACACTTAAAACTGAGCAGACCTTGAGACCTTTGTCCTATCTCACAATTTTCCCATGAGATTTTTTTACTGCTCATATTTGAGGGAATAGAGGGACAAGGGCTATACTTCTGTAACTGCCTCCTGCTGAACATGGTTGGAGCACCTTTGAGTTAGAGGAGTGAATTTCTCTGGCTGCCCAACTTATGAAAGTCTTGGAGTCCCATAGGTGCTGGGATTCCTAAGAACAGGAGCACAGAAAGAGAATACTAACAGGAGACATGCTCCATAGAGACAGAAACAGGAGAAAAAAGCAAGAAGACCAAGACCCTGCCACTCTTAAAATCACATGCTACTGGGGATCTAATGAGCAAGATGGACCAGAGTGACAGCTTCCCTAAGGACAAAGATGCCAGCAAGGACACCTATTGAGTTGTTAGGTCTATCTGTGACTTTGAAGGACAGTAGGATCTGGCAGGAAGTGACTATGCAGAAAGTGGGAACCCAGTTGAAGCATAGCCATCCCGGTGAGGGTAAGAAATACCAGATATGACAGTTCTACACAATATCCAGTCGGTGTCCCATGGTTTCTCAAGCACAGTGATACTTGTCATGTGGCCCAGTAAAAAGCTGCTGCTAGTAATGCACCTGAGGAGGGAGGACAGCTGGGGAGGAAGTCCTGACACAGCCTTCTATATTCCCTGTCTTGGGACAAAGCACCACAGAAAAGCCCCCATGATGGCAGGAGGCACTCCCAGGGAATATAAATTTGTGTATGTGTGTGGGTGTTCATGCATGCACACACACATAGGAGGAGGTTAAGGCCCAACATGTGAGGCCACACTGTTCGGGCCCGCATAGCCCATAGCCCAAGGCGCTCTAAGATCAAACATCCTGTTAGACACCATCTCCTAATTAGCCAGCTATACAGCTATAGTTCAGATATTAAAGCCCTTCTAAAAATCAGGATACAGGAAGAAAACATCACTCACTTGCAACCTCTTTGTCCCCCAAATCCACCACCCAGTAGGCCCTGAGAGGAGCCTTGAGATGAGCAGATCACCTGAGGTCTATATAACCCACAGTTTCCATCTTTCAATCTGTGCCTCCTCCACCCCTTGTCTCTAGTTTGGAAACATTGGGAGCTCAAGACTGAAAATGAAGACAGGAAACAGCTGCAGGCACAGATTGTAATGAAACAGGAGGGAAAAGCAAGGAGAGCCAGCAATACCACAAGGGGCTGCTCACAGGAGGCCCCACCAGGCCTCACCTCTTTGGCCCCAGACACCCACACTAGCAGTCACCTCCTACTGCAGTTACAGGTCTCAGCTCCTCTCAGCCCTCTGGTTCCTGGACTCCCAGAAAAGATGGGCTGAGAAGGCTTCCCCAAGGCTTGCCCCTCATGTCCCAGACAGGTGGGACTGTGAGAGGCAGAGGACAGGCCCAGAATGACTAATCTATCAGCTTGGCTCACATGGCACAATTCAGACCCAATCTACAAAACGAAGATTCTGGGTGGTGTGGCTCCCTGCACCTGTCTCCCTTCTAGCTCACACCTCAGCAGTGCAGTTCTGTTAACTTCCAGGGTCGCCTCTGGCTGTGACATAACACCGGGCTGCTCTACCTTGCTGCTTCCGCAGCAGGGCAAGTACCGGGTCAGCCCATTCCACTGCCAGTCAGCAGACTCCCAAAGACTGAGTGGGGCCACTCCCCAGGGAGGGGATACAACTTAAAACACCTCATCCTGCCTATGGATGCAGAGAGGGAGCTCTTTCACCTTGGTCTGCCCCACCCCCAGCCACAGCACAGCTTTGGAGGGTAGAGGGGGAGGTAATGGGCTGCTGCTCAAAAATTAAGCTGAGGGACTTGATTGGGCTCTGACACAATGAAGTGAATGACTGCCCCCGCCCAGAGTCATGATCTTAAAACCATCCTTGCAGATGAATGCTTTCCTATGAACGCACTGGGAACCAGTAAGTTACTTTTTTAGGATCCTCCAGGACAGCAAGACTCAGGTGTTTCAATACTAATGAATTTTTGTTTTTGTTCATGTCTACTTTTTAGTCTCTGCCTGTACCAGACTCCCTGTTATATCCAACTGCACAGATTTACACGTGCATACAGACACAGGACATTCTGACACTCCAAAATCTTAACAAATTTTCCATCAGACTAAAAAATTCCTCTCCCTCTGTCATTTCCACCCTTCTCCCACACCATGTAGCTGAGGGAAGCCCAACCTTTAGGCCTGTTACTCAAAATGCATATATGTGGTTGTGTTAGAGGCATAACCCACAGACCCCAGAGAGATGTTACCGGACAGCCCCCTGAGTCAGTGGGAGAGGGCTGTCCCCAACCTCGAGCCTCACATAAATGAATTTATAGGAGAGACCCTGACTGCATTGTGAAAAGCCAATTCTATTAAAGCAATTAAAGCAAGCAAATCTATACATCTGGCTTATGAAGGGCAGACAGGCTCTCAGCTAATCTAAAGAGCAAGTTGGATGGGTGTCCAAGGCGTTATATACCCTTCCTTCTGTAGGTCTCAAAATTCCTCTGCTGAATATTTTGGTACAGATTAATTGTCAAGGTCCCTTTTTACTTTGTTGTGGCCTTCCCAGAAGTCCTGAGAAGCACCTGGCAATATTCTCTTGCCAAGCCTTGAGTCTACTGGCTTCTCTGCTTAGGGAGTAAAACTGCCCTTTTTCCTTTCCTGCATTCTCTTGTTAGGGAGGCTTTTAACCATTTGTTCTCAAGTGTCCTTGGCTGGGGAAGATAATGGCTTGTTTGCAGGCTGGCTGCAAACTGCCCCCACTGTTTGGCCTTATTTTAACTTTCCTGTCTCAGTTTCCCTATTCCACTTGCCCTGGAATTTTCCTATCTCCTTACTGCCCTGTAACAGTCAATTCTATCTGCTTCATTTTGCAAATCCAGTAAAGCTGACTCAAACTCAAACCGCATTTTCAAATCAGAGCAGACTTTTCTCTGTTTTCCTGGCACCAATCCAATCAGGTAAGCTCGGTTTTATTCAGTTTCCAATACTCCCAGGATATCTGGCCTCTGTTAGCACACCTTTGGTAAAATTTCTCAAATCACATGTGCTAATAGAACATTTCTTTATATCAAGGAGACTCTGAAAAGATGTGACATATAATTTTTTTTCTTAGCCCTCAGAGAAAGGGAAGCAATGGGAGTCTTATTCAAACAGCTCATAGATAAAACCAGCAATTCTTCCCATAAAACTCCAAGTCTATATCTTTACATTGTGAGCCATAAACTGGCCCCCAGTCCCAAGCCAAACCTCTGCGTCTCAGCCGTGCTTGTCCCAGATCCCCTCCACAGGAAACCGTGAGCTCATATGCCTGTCCTCCTCAGTGAAGGTGGAGCGGCCTGTCCGATGGGAACCTTGTTGTTGTTCAGAAAACTGGGGGGGGGGGGAGGTGCCATTCCCATTTGCCACTGAGTTTCACCCTGTCTGTAGGTGCTCAAGAAAGTGCACTCCTTGGATGTAAGCAGGGTGAGAGTTACAGGGCAGAAAGCTTACATGTGGTTAGTGAAACAAATAAGCTGCACTTAGAAAACAGTGCCCTTCCAATCCACAATAGGCTCCCAGCCTGAAGTAAGGCTGCCTTGGACTCATTTGTTCTATTTCTTTACTTGTATAAGCACTTCATTTCTTTAAGTCAAATAAACAGAACTCTTTTCCCCAATTCTGAAGAATGCATCCCAAGAGTCTTCATTCAAAGATCAAATCTGAGTTTCCCATAGTCGGCACACTTACATGTAAGACAAACAAGGCAAATGCAAATGTCTACACAAAGAACAAAACCTAACTCCTACAGGACAACCAGACAACCAGAGCAGAGACTGTCACACAACTGTTTTGGATTGCATGGAAGGAGTTCCTCGACACTCCAGAGTTAGACAACCAAACCAGAGATCCTCACCTAAGAATGTCTTGGATTGCTCTACAGGCATTCCTCAACCCCCCAGAGTTAGACCTCGGTCAAGCCCTGACTCCAGTGCCTTG
The DNA here is from genome assembly GCF_964146895.1 of Miniopterus schreibersii. Lineage (NCBI taxonomy): Eukaryota > Metazoa > Chordata > Mammalia > Chiroptera > Miniopteridae > Miniopterus > Miniopterus schreibersii. Next base: position 94,060,256 of record NC_138101.1, on the reverse strand, counting down.
GAGACAGTTTCTGCCCAACCAACTAGAAACAAACAGGCACCAGAACTAACACTAGCTTACAGGAAAGAAACATTAATCAAAATGACCACAGGAGCTGACCTACTTACTGAACAAAACAGGTTCATGTGGCCCCTCCAGCTTTGCTATCAAGGCAGGCCAGACAGCCGTTCTGGTCTGCAGCACCAAGTTGGAGTCTCCCATAGAGCAGATCCTCTCTCTGTCCAGTGGAGATGCGGGCAAGTAAGCCCCAATGAGCTGCTGCTGCTTCACACTGCTTTGCCAAGCATCCCTACCAGGCCAAGAGGGAGTCCTCTTAAAACAGTCCCATCTGGAGTCACCAAATTTGTTCCCAAACTAAAGGGGTTTGCTGCTTGCCGTGCTGTATTCAAAAAGGAAACCTGGTTGTTGCAAAGTAGTTTTATTTACTTGCAGCAAGTAAAGGAGACCCAAGAATTATACCAAAGCCCTGCCTCTCCAAAGGAAGGCTGATCCATTGGGTCTATATACTATTTGGTAAATTACATGTTGATTTTTTCTTTGCAGTTGGCTACTTTCATCAGGTTGAGTTCCTGTCTGTGAGCTCATCCTGTTTAAAGCTGCATCTGCAAAATACTGTGCTACATTTTAACATTTGGCAAGGAATAACATTTAGGACTGCCAAGACCTTGAGACCCTTGTCCTATCTAACAATATGACCCAGCAATTCCACTTCTAAATATTTATCTAAAGTAAACAAAAACACTTACTCAAACTTTATATGTACACCCCTATTGATTGCCGAATTATTTATAATAGCTAAAATATGGCAGCAACCTGTTCACTGACCAATGAATGGATAGAGAAATTGTAGTATAAATGGACAATGAAATATTACTCAGCTATAATAAAGAATGAAATCTTGCCATTGCCACAATATAGATGGATCTCGGGGCATTACGCTAAATGAAATAAACCAGACAAGGAAAAATACCATATGATTTCACTTATATCTAGAATCTGTAAATAAACAAACAAACACACAGAAAGTATTGCAGCAGGCAGCCTCTGAGATGGCTCCCAATAACCCCCAGCTCCAGGTAAGCATTCTTTATGTAATCTCTTCCCTTGGAGAGTAGGCTGTGCCTGGAGACTTGTTTCTAACAAACATAATACAGGAAAAGTGATGGAATGTCACTTCTGAGATCAGGTTACAAAAAGACTGTGACTTCTCTGGTTCACAGCTTTTCTCTTTTTCTTTCTCTCAGTGGATCTCAGGGAAGGCTGTTGCCGTGTTGGGAGCTGTTTGAAGGAGAGGCCAATGTGGCAAGGAACTGAAATGGCTGGCCAGTAGCTGGCAAGAACCTCCGCCTGTCAGCAGCCACGTAAATGAGCTTGAAAGTGGTTTCTCCCCCGGTGGAGTCATAAGATAACTGCAGTATCAACACCTTGATTGCAGTTATGCGAGCTCCTGAACTGGCACTAAACCCTGCCAGGGCAGGCCCAGACCCCTAACCTTCAGAAATTGTGAGAAAATGTTTGATTTTTTAATTTGCAATTTTGGGGGGTAATTGTTTATGTAGCAGTAGATAACAGGAAACAAAGCACTGTGATAATAAATACCTAAAAATGCAGATGAAGACAAGAATTTTGAGGGGCAGCTAAGGAAAATCTAAATTGACTGGTCAGACTGTTAGAAATTTGGTTCGGAGGATGATGTTTAAAAGAAGGTAATAAAAATGGCTTAAAACATAAGAAAAACAATCAGAAACTGGGGAAAATGGCTACCTTTTTGTTATGAAGTGGCAAAGAGCTTAGCAAAACAATTGTCTGCAGTCATGTGGAAGCTTAAAGGATAAGTAATGAATTTGTTCATCTAGCTAAGGGACTTCCAAGCAAACTATTGAAAGTGCTGCCCGGTCTCTTCTTAATACTTAATGTAAAATGTCCTTGTAATGGCTATTTTAGAGTTGAAAAGTTTTACCTGCTTGAAGTAGTAGCAGAGTTATTTCAAAATTTACCCAAACAGTATGTATGTATATAAATATGCAACTGACTTATTTTATTTATTTATTTATTTATTTATTTATTTATTTATTTATTTATTTATTTATTTATTTTTATCCTCACCTGAGGATATTTTTACTATTGCTTTTCAGAGAGAGTGGGAGGGGAGAGAGAGAGAAACATCCATGTGAGAGAGACACATCGATTGGTTGCCTCCTGCACGAGCCCCAGCCAAAGGCCAGGGATGGAGCTTGAAACTGAAATAATGCCCTTTGCTGGAACTGAACCCCAGGACCCTTCAGTCCGAAGGCCAATACTCTAACCACTGAGCCAGACCAGCTAGGGCCTAATTGACTTCTTGATGAGCTGCATTTCTCTAGTCTCTGAACCTATTACTTTAAACTCCTTTTGAAGCCAACATTCCATTCCAACAATCGATAAACTCAGAGTGGGTATCTTTTTTTAGACATGGAATGAAAAAATGTGATCTATGTAACAAAATCTGTGATGAGACAATTAACTTAAAATAAGTTTGAATTAAAAAACCAGCCCAGCCAGTGTTGCTGAGTGGTTGAGCATCGACCATGAACCAAGAGGTCACTGGTTCAATTCCCAGTCAGGGCACATTCCCCAGTTGTGGGCTCGATTCCCAGTAGGGAACATGCAGAAGCCGATCAATGATGTTTCTCTCTCATCCATGTTTCTATCTATCCTTCTCCCTTCCTTTCTATCTAAAAATCAATAAAAAAATATATTCAACATATAAAGTAATAAAAAGAAAATAAAACTAAATTTTTAAATAAATCTATTGATTTTCAAGGTTTGATTTTGAAGAAACAAAAAGAAAAGCAAGTATTGATCCAATTAAAAGAGGTAGTGTCAAAACAAATCAGCTATTAAATGACCACTCTCTCTTCAGCACACCTCCATCTTTCCTGACTCAGGTTAATCTCCGTTGTGGCCCTAAGCAACTTACTTAGCTTTCCTGAGCTTCACACAGTGTGTCCTGGGCAATGATAACTTCTTCACAGCACTGTTATTTAATCAACATATTATTCATAATCACCCTTTGCACTAAACTTGGCAAATCATAGGAACTGAGTAAAGGTTAATTGACTCTGAATCTGTGTAATTTCTCATACTGAGATGTAGCAATCGTACTTCTTCAGGTGAGCATCAATTTGCATAGCTTTTCATTGATTCACTGACCTGAATTTCCTTTAGCGGTAAAAAAAATGATGCCAAGAGCTAATAACCTCATTTAAAAGTTCAACCTCTACTCTGAACCTTGTTCTACTCCTTTTAGATTCCCCTTATCTGGCTTTACTTTTTATTTTAATCTATCGAGTTTATCACCTTCTAATTTGTTTACTTATGCATTATAGTTATTTGCTATTATCTAAATCTTTTGGAAAGTAAATTTATTTTCAGAGGGCAGAATCTTTGTCTATTTTGTTCACTGATGTAGTTCAAATACCTAGAAACATATTTTGCACATAATGGGTAATAAATAATTGTCAAATGAATAAACGATGCATAATTCCCCAATTATTCCCTAAGGACTAATAATTGTCTATGTATGTATGTTGTATGTATGTTGCCTGTGAAACTTGAGAAGGAATAGATCTGCCAAGAACTCCTCGTGGTTGTCTAGACAAAACTTCATAACCAGAGTCTAGCAGCCTTTGCCAACAGAGACCTCTCAGGTATTCTGCATTTCAGAGAAAAGCCACAGACTGATTTTTCAACCTCCTGCATTGTTCTCCTGCTGCCTGAGTCAATCCTTATAAGAAAGTTCCTGGTTTTGTTTTTTGACCAATGGGGGAGACCTGCCCCATCCAATCAGAACTGCACAACTATATCCCAAAGGCATCTATACCAACCAATCAAAATTGGTCCATAATGACCAATAAGGACACATGATTCCAGCCAGGCCAGACTGTGTGATTTGAACCAAACAGAACTATGCAATTTTTAATTTTTATTTGCATAAAATCGGACCAATCAGGAACCCAGGCAGGAACTTTCTTTATAAAAGGCTTGGTCAGTGCACTTTTGGTTTCCAGACACTGTGTTTTGTTTACAAACTCTTCACCTGAATTAAGTTTTCTTTTTGCAGCTCACATTTGAAATTTTTGTTGACATGTTTAAGAACTTAAAGGAGCACTGGCCTGTGTGGCCCGTTGAATAGAGCATCAACATGCCCCCCAGAGGGTCTCAGGTTGATTCCTATCAAGGGCAAGTACCTGGGTTGCAAGGCGAATGTGGGAAATAACCAACTGATGTGTCTCTCACATCACTGTTTCCCTCTCCCTGTCTTGCTCTCTCTCTCCCCTTTCCCTCTCCCCCTTCCAATCTCTCTAAAAATCAATGAAAAATATCCTCAGGTGAGGATCAGAAATTAAAAATTGGTGAACAATTTCCTCCATTTCCATTGTGCACATTCTACATTGCAAACAAATATCTGCGTTTTTGGAAAACCAACATCTTTCAATAATATGAAATCATAAATTCCTTTAGCTGCCTAAATTCTCAGTGTGGGTTCTCCATAAAGCCTTTTTATTTTTAAAATTAGAAAATTTAAATAAGGAACCACAGTTTTAAGGCCCTCCTGGTTACACCACTGTCAATGCAGACAGTTCTGTTATATCCAGCCAATGTAGCTAGCCAGTACTATGTTGGTTGATTGGCAACCGAAAAATAAAAGTTTTGGACTTCTATCATCTAGCCATTCTTTGATAGTCTAACCCAATAACACAGAAGTACTGTATATTTCTCCTCCTATTGGTGCTCAATTTTTCAAGTTACTGCCCAGGAACATTTTTGCCTTCAGCATATAACCTGTGACACTGTGGTACTGAAACCAAGCTTCTATTCCAAATAGTTTAGAAAAACATGAAGTGCTTTCATCCTTGACCTGAAAATTTAAAAGCATAAATATTATTCTACCTTGGCTAAATTCAAAAGTAGTTTTTCCAGGAGAAAAATATGTATCTTTACATCAGTTGAGTAGTTAAATGTCTACAAAATATTTAGCAGTTATTTCAAATATTAAAATCACAATAACACAATTAGGAAAAATTATATTTTGATGGCATGCAATATTATATTCTTTATCATTCATTTATTTTTAAAATTATGTCAGTTATCTTACAACTACTAGGTGAACACATAGATGGATCAGACCCTTCAACAACATTTATATAACTCAGAAGCTTCTATATAATTCTAAGGAAGTACTAATGAGCAATTTTATTTATATATACTTAATCATATTGGTTAAGATGTTACCATTTAAATATGTTTTCTTAGATCACTAAAATAATTTTTACTATGTAATTATCTATAGTAGCTATTTAACTTATGGACATCAATATTATGTGGTTTTATCATGAGTATTTTGTATTGTACTCATTCAGCTTATAAGTATTTATTTCAAAATAAAACTATTTTAATTATTCATATGTTTTGTCCTCTCTCTCTCTCTTTTTTGTGTGTGTGTTGCATATTGTGAGCTTTTGTTTTGGTTCTTTTCCTACCTAGCAGTCAACTCCCTGGCAGTCAATTAAAAATATTTTATTCTACTGGCCAAATTAAGGAAGCTTTGCTTCATGAGAGCTCTGGTGTTCTTAAATAAAAATTTGTTATGATATTAATTTCCTTATACAAAAGAGTACAGTACTGAGCAGTCTGCTGTGTTTGCATGTAAGCATATGTGTCTATGTTTAATGGAAACTAATCTCTGAATATTTATTTTGAGTCAACTTATCATGAGAAGGTTTATCATCAAAATATCTAAGAATACTTTCAATATGATGCCTAGAGACCAGTTGAACTCCCAATATTTTTATCAAAAACAATGAAATAAGCCAAAATGTATTTTTATGTAAAATTAATTGTAACACCACAGAACAGGTACCACCAAAATGTCAGCATTTTGAAGAAGATTATAAGAAATATGAAGCTTATGCAAGGTGATTGAAGGATATATCAACTAGCTCCTACCATATTTTGATTGATTCCATTCAAAGGTTAAAATAAACAAGTGGTAAAAAGTTGCTGTTCCTTTCTAAATCCTATACACAAAGTTCAAGTCAGAGAACAATGGCATAGAACAAGTCCAGACATTGGATAGTAAGCAGAGAATCATTTGCTGGAGTATCCTGCAAATGCAGTTGAGTTTATTGAGTGACTGCCCCAATTCACATGCAATGGAGAGCGAGATAAGTGAGGACTTTGACACCACTAGCCCATTTTATTGGTGAGGGAGCCAAAATGAGATGTGGACCATTTATCAACTAACTTCAGGAAAATAAAACGTGTACTAAAAATGATCCAGCTTAACAGTAGATTTTTGTGATGTGCTTGGCTTCTCAGAGAGTCCTTCCTTAGCTACTAATGTCAGATGAGTGCCAAAGGGATACATGTGGGGCATCAGCAGCAGTTTGCTATGTCAGGCTTCTTAATTAACCAAGTGAGTCATTATTAATTTATCATGTTGAAGTTTGAGGTAACGCTTCTAATAAAGCCACTCTTTTACACACTAGTTTTAGACTAACAGAAAAGTAAAACTTAAATAACATAGATAGAGATAAGGGCCTCTTAATATGTACATTTGTAAGTGAGGCTTATTCATAAGGTCAAGTGATCTCCTTTATATCAGAATTAAGCAGTGAATATAAAACAGCTGTTTATACTAGACCTATACACACCTCTCCCATAAGCAAGGCCATATCTCTAAGCTCACCATGGGTAATTGAAATAAAGAACACTCTCCAGGCATATCAGCTTCTAAGGAATAAAGAGCTAGGTGATGCATTCCTAATTTCTGTACCAACCTCACCAATAATATAGGTCATTCCACCAAAGGTGGGGAAGAAGCATTTTTGCTGAACGCCTCATTTCTGCCCTTAATAAAATCTTTTATTAACATTGATGGTAACAATTATCTTGTTAAACTCTGTGTCCTCCGTTTGTAAACAATAACATAACCCAGTAGGTGGTTAATACATTTATTTCAAGTTAGTGACTGATTATGAAATTTAATAAGATATTCAGTTAAACTTAAAAGCACCTTCATTTGGTCTCCTAGGCTCAAAAATATTTCCCATGAATTTATTAGTGTGTTTGCTATTGTAAAATGCTGAGTGGTTATTTTTCCTAAATAACAGACAAGCGGGGTTAGATGAGTTCATTATTGATTAAGCAAACAATGATATTATGGCTTTAGGTTTCCTTCTTTTTGATATTCCACTTATATTGCAAAATGACTGCAACAGATCCAAGTAATATTTCCAATGAATCAAAATATCTTTGTACAGAAACATGGGGAGATTGATTCTATCTTTGCATCACTTTCTTTTTTAAAAAAGAGGTTATAAATTTTTCCCAGAAGCACAATGTATGTACTAACACATTCTCTTTGTTCACCTAGGCCAGGAATCAATCACATATTGGTTATTGTATCTTCAGCTTATTGACAAATTTACCTGCAGGGAAAGTGGGTGCCTGGTGTTTTCATATCTACAGAGGGGAAGGTAGTCAGTCCCAGAATGGATGAAGGGTGGGAGGTGAGCTCTTTGTAAGTAAACAAGAGTACCTAACGTTGTCTTTGCCTATTTTGTGCATAATAGTAATTACTTACAAATGTAGGTTTTGCTCCTGAAAATAACATATATCTAACAAATACACACATACACAAACATTTGTAATATATCTAGAGATATATAATACAAAATACCAGATTCTTTAGTGAAATATGTCATTAGTAACAGATATAATATGACATGAAACATACTACACAAAAAGAAACCCGTATGTTTGAGACAGAACCAACGGCATCCGAGACATTCTTTTGAGGAAAGCCCTCATAATAGTGAGGGTAAAAACTTCGAGGAGAAAGAAGAAGATAATGTGAAATATCTAAAATTTCTTCCTTCCTATAAAGAATCCTGAGGCTTCTGGTGTTCTATGGGTGACAATAGCCTGGGGGTCCTGGAAGGGCATGGAGTGGTCTATTTTTCAGATAGTCAGAGCTAGTACAGCAGCTGAACAAATATCAGATGTCTGAGGAGAGGTATTAGAAATTTAGAGAGGGACACATAAAAGATATAAGTTCCATATATTGAATTATTACAAATTAAATGTTTAATACCCATAAGACCCTTGACTCAGATACTTCTATTTTTCTACTGTTTGGGATACTAGAGTAAATGAGCCACATATAACACTTATTCCTGAGTTGTCTCTTCAGCCTATTGACAAATCAATTTTGGGTCTAGTTTATATAGAATTTAATATATTCTTTCCATTTTTAACTGTGTTAAGGGTCTCCCAAGACCATCCTCAGGCTTCATGATTCACTAGAATGACTCAGAGGCTTTAAAAAAGAGCTGCTATTCTCATGGTTACAGTTTCTTACAACAGAAGAATACACATTCACATCAGCAAAGGGAAGAGTGTGGGATGAAATTAAGGAGAAAGAAGGCATGAGTTTCTAAGTGTCCTTTGCCAATGGAGTTTACAGATGCACTTAATTTTCTCAGTAACAATGCAGGACAGTATGTGTAAAGTATTGCTGACCAGGAAAGCTAATCTGAGCCTTGGTGTTTATGATTTTGATGGAAGGTCACTCATGTAGGCATGAAGCACCCATGGGACTGACCTCAGTACTCAGACTCCAGGCCTCAGAACACAAATAGGCATTCACTATAAATTGTATTGTTAATGTAAACTATTTAGTCAAACTGGTACATGTGGCTCAAGGTCTCAGGCACACAAATATACCCTTCTTAAGCAGAATAACCTATAAACTCAGAGCTTAACTTTCAGGAGATGGTCGAGGACCAGTGGTGAAGACAGGCCTGTGAGAATATGCAAAATTTGAGCAACCCACTCCTGCTGAATTAAGCCTTTCCTTCACAATCTTTTGCCCTCCCCTATCTCATGGCCTAGGTTCTCTTTCAGCAAAATGATCAAATTTTTCTAGGCATCCATATTTAGTGAAGCATTTATATTACATATACAGCAATAGTATCAGAACTGAATATGGCTAGCATTTGGGGGAGCCAGTGTACACTAGGGATAGATTTAAAGAAACAACTAATCATTCTATAAAGCCATTATATGCATTTTTTATATTCTTGTACTAATTTGATTACATGATCTATAGTTATTTGTACCTTAAGATAAACTTGTACAGAACTACAAAACATTTAAATCAAATGATGGTTAGTTAAATCTAGTTTTGCCTCAGACCTCAGTCATTTTCCATCAGTATTACATCCTGAAGAAGCTTTACTTGGCCTTCTGATACATCTGATCATTCATATCAGAATTAACTTATGAATAATTTGCATAAGTTATTTTAATCTTAACAACAACACCAGTGTTACACCATATTGCAGTATACTCATGCTAAATTTCAGTTTCAATGCAGAATAAGTATGAATTTCAAAGGTATTTGTTAGTCCTTCCCAGCAAAATTGACTTTTCTCCACGTATCAGATGTTATTAAGGATAGATGTCATTGCAATTGGATATGATTCAGTTATTTCTGGGTTTTGAGCCAGTTGAGGACAAACCAGTCACCATTCTTTACTTTACAGTTTTATATTGGGAGTGGTTTCCACTGTGTACTGTTATAAAACCCATCTCAGCATTGCTGCAGCTTTCCCACATCTTCTCACATCATAAACCCAGTGGCCACTTCAAGCAAGTGCGCCACTAGCTGGTTCTAGTCACTTTCAATCTGAAAGTAAGTTCTGATGGGCTTGACATGCCCTACTTTAATGTGCCCCTTAAATATTCAGGATTTTGATAGGTCCATGACCCATAGAGGCATACCTCTAATAATCCACTTTTGTATGGCTTATGTGCCTGACCAAATGGGTAGGCCACTGGCCACCATCCATGAGTCAGTACATACCCAAACATCAAGGCTCTTTTATGTATTCAATTATCACATTACTGCAATGCAGTTTGCTGAACTGATTTTTTATTCCCTTCTTCAATCAGTTTTCTGTTTGTTGGTAGTCATGTAGGAGTCTTCAAAATAGGATGGTGTCCATCTACTTTGGAACTTCCACCTATAAATCTATAGCTTATAGGTTCTCTTGGTCAATTGAGTGCTTCGTGTCATCATTTGGTTACCTGCTTTCGTGCCAGGGGCTGGCCCTGGGGCATGGTCCTGGACATTTTGAATGTCAGGAGGCCGCCAGGTTCTTGAATCATGAAGAAAAAACTTCAAGACTGGAGTCCAGGTGAAAATGGGAGTAAGTTTATTAAAGCTTGGGTCAGTGAGCAAAAGAAGGGCCCTTGGAGACAGGATCGGGGGTAAGCCTTGGACAGCTACTGCTGCCCACTGTTCCCCGGTGGACAATAAGATAAAGAAAGCAAAGGTACAAGCCCCAGGAAATGGGCATGGGCGTGCTCAAAGAAGAGTGCATGCTGGTGTGCTGGTATTTTATGTCCTGAGGGGTTTTATCTACTTTCTATAGGTGGGAATTTTAAGGGAGGTCCCAGGGGAGGATGCCAACAGAATATTCATTAGATTTCTGGGGGCTTGTTTAGTATGCTGATGTATTAAAATAAGCATATAATGGGTTCTGGGGTCATTTTCTGGTTAGTTTTACATTTATCTCAGATTAGTCTGGTCATAATTAGCCTTTTGTTACCTATTTCCCTAACTAAAGTGATTTAAACCCTGTCCTCTTAGGTATATTTCTTTGGTTATGAAGGATAGATTTAGACCAGCTGCTCTTAGATACCTTCTTTGGTTACAAGGGATAGATCTTTGTGATTTACTAGCTGGCTATTAATTGCTCAGCCAGTTTAGCCATTTTTCAGCTATATTTCTGTTTCCTCATTCTTGTTGCCAGTGAATTTTCCTAGTTTCTTAGGAACCTGCCTCAATTTAAGAGCTGTTCACAGGGCACCATCCCTGTTGCAATAATAGCTTGCAGCTTACTTAGGAGGCTCTAGTCAACTTTAGAGAAAAAGAGGCTACCTGCTCATGAATACAATGAGTACCTCCCTTCATCTCTTCAGTAGCATTGTGTTTGGAAATGTTTTGGTCCAAAATCCAGTATTTTTTGTTGGGAAGCAGTCACAAGCTTTTGCCATAAGTCACCATCTGCATAAGTGTAAGTTGCAGATACTTTAAATCAAATTGAAGAGGGGTCAGGCATAAGGGCTACAAGGCTTGAAATGAGCCACCCCATTTTGCAGTTCAGATGTAGCCTGTTGTTGTTCAGGGCCCCATTAAAAAATGGCTTTCTTTCAGATATTTTTTGTAGATAGCACCTACCAATATTTCCAGATGTAGAATATGAATCCTCCAAAATCCAAACAGCCAACCAGATGTGACAGGCACCTATCACAGACACCAGAGAGGTGTTATTGGACAGCCCCTGAGTCAACTGGGAGAGGGTTGTTCCCAACCTCGGTTATTGTCTTTTCATATAAATGATATATACAAGAGACCTTGATTGCATTGTGATGAAAATAATTTATTAAAACATTAAAGCAAATGAATTTTAAAAATTAAAGCATACATATTTATTAATGAAACAAGGCTAGCAAATCTATACATCTGGCTTATGAAGCACAGACAGGCTCTCAGCTAATCTGAAGAGCAAGTGGAATGAGGGTTTCTCCCTTATATACCCACTTGTCTATATGGTTTAAAAAAATTCCTCTGCTGGATATCTTGGTGCAGGTTAACTCTTTGTTATGGTTTTCCCACAATTTATGAGGAGTACCTGGTCACTTTATCTCGACAAACCCAAGACCACTGACTTCACTGTTTAAACAATGGGCACTCTTCTCATTCCCTCCTCCCTGCGGTTTTAGCAGCTTTAGGATGATTCACACTAAGTAGTCTCTCTGATTAATTTGAATTAAGATTCCTCCTCTGCCCCTTCCCTTCCCCCTCCTCTCCCGCATTCTTTTGTGAGGAGAGGTTTTAACCCTTTGTTCTCAAGATAAGGTCCTGCTACAAGTGGCCTGCAAAACTTTTTGGCTCTGTTTAATTTTCCTGCCTCACTTTCCCTATTCCTCCTGCCCTGAGACTTTCCCAGCCTCTCACTATCCCATAACACGGGCACTGTGCTTCAGTTGCAGGGATAGGTAGGCAAAGACAGCAGTTTATTTTTAGTTGCCTGTGAAATATCACAGGTAGCTTCTTCCCAAGTTATTCATAAGAATTTCCCATTTGGATCTTTTGTTAGATTTATCAACAAGCATTTGTTAGTGTTGCGCGTCACCACTGAATTTAAGTTAGTTCTAGCTTCTTTTTCAGCGTCTGATATTATCATTATGTCATTAATACAGGATATTATTCCCCTGGACACTGCATCAGTCCCTTCTAACCAAATCATTATAGAAAGCCTGTGAATTCAAATAATGTTGGGAACAATACAGTAAATGTAAATGTGTTACTTTGCATAAAAGCACACTGCCTTCTTTTTCAAGATTGAGATAAAGATAAAGCATTTGCAAGATCAGTTACTAAGTATGGGTCTTTTTAGGTTGTTTCTTTGTTGTTTTTCTTTTGAAAACCATATCAGAAGCTGTTGACACTAGATATGGAGATATGGTAGTACTTGATTCAAGCTTTGTTTGTAACCTTGTTGGTCTCCAAGAGCCATCCACATTTTTCGTGGGCCACACTGAGGCATTGTACAGTGAGTTAGCTGGAACCAGAACTCTAACTTCTAACATGTCAGTGCTGTCCCAGTTTCTCTGGAGACGTAAACGCAGGTGGTCTAACTCCCAATACGTGGCTATACCACCGTGAGGGTCGAGAGACACTTTAATTTAATAAGACCGAGCCAATAATTCAAGTTTCAAGAAGGGAGACAGAGACAAACATGAAGCAAATCACACAGGGTTTATTTACCAGTTCCCAATGGTTCTTGGCACCAGCAGGCCACCCGGAGGATCCGCTGAAAGACACACACAAGGTCTGGGGGTGCGGCCGCAACGGCGTCGGTCACTGCAGCCCTCTGAAGCTCTCCTAGAGAGGTGCAGGGCAGAGCAAGGCAGGGTCAGCTTTCCCGGAGCTGGGGATGAAGTCTGTGGAGGGCAGACAAGCATCCAAAGATGTGGCCGAAAAGCCCCTGCTTTTAACAGCTGGGTTGAAGGTGTGGTGCGTCTTCAGTGTGTCTTATCAGGGTCCTACAGAGCGCGGGCCTGCTTGGAAGCCAGGGCTACAAAGTGTTAATCTTATCGTGGCACGCAGGCCTCACAATTACACTCAGTCACACAAGATGAAGTTACTTATTTCAAATCTAATACACACATCAAACTTATATTCCTGACTCTAATACACACACAAATCTATTTCTATAACAAGTGCTTACAGTTGTAATATGTTTTTATACACCAGGTGCCTGAATTTATTTCAAATTAAAAACCTGTGTGGACTTGGAAAATTCTATAGGTTCCTATTTAGCATGCCCAAGTAATGATGTCCAAAGAGAAAACACACGCCTTCTTGCTTTAGTTCCCTAGTCAGACACAATATTCATCACAATAAAACATTCAAGTATAAAATACACACCTCTTTACACAAAGTCTATGCAAACATTCCAGTCTTCATCCAAACTTTCACCTTTGTGTCATCAACCACTGTATCCCCATATATGGTTTATCTAGCTTCCATTAGGACTTTTCTAACACGTTTGAAATCAGAGTGCCTTGGGATCTCATGGCAAAAAACTTCAGAAAAGTTGCTTTCCCAATGCCTGGTCATTTTATTCACAAGTGCACATGACCTTGAGCCTCCAGTCAAAGGTCAGGCCTGGAGACCATAGCCCTTTCATCAATCCTCATTATGACTGATCTTCAAAAATATCACCCTGACATTTTAAGGTCAAGTTTCCCATTATCCTCTTTGTTTTCTGGCATCATAAAGTTCCTCCAAACTAGAGTAAATAGACTAGATTTGTGTAGGATCCTTCAATATTGGGAGGGTCAGCAGAGCCTGCCATCAATCCACCCAGTAACTGACAGTGTTCCTGGGAAACCCAGGTGGGGTTCGGGCTGCCTGTCTCTGTATCCAATTCAACAGAGGCAGGGTTGAGTTATATAAGGCGTTTACTGAGAAGGCAGGCCAACCAAGAAGGCAGGGAGCATACGAGCATTCAAAACCTGTCTTAAGGAGTGGCCTGAGGGATAGGGTTATATAGGGAAAAGGCATAAACTGAGGCTGGGAATGGGATGCAGTTATTGTGCAGCTCTGGAGGTCCACAGATGTCAGCTATTGTTCTTGGTCATGTGGCAATGTCTCAATAAGATGATATCTTGACTCCTGGTTGGGCCGACCTGACCATGTCTGTTCAAGGATACATTGTCCACAGCTGCGTCACCTGCTTAACTGCTTTGTCCAGAGTCAAGGGGAGTATACAGGCATAAAGGCCTTGGAAAAAGAATCTTAAATCCCACCTCACATAAGTATATGTGTTCTACAATTTTATAAGTAATATAATTATATTTCAGATTAATTCAGGTGCTCAATCTTTGGACATTATAAGTGACCCTATCAATAGTACTGAATTAATCCCCTTGTTTCAACCAATCAGTGCCTGCTATATTCATCATAATCCTTCAAGACTTCCATCTTCTATTGAGAGCTCCCTGAATATACTTTTGTTTGTTCATATTCTCTTGTAGGTCACTCTAATTTTTGTATCATAGGTAAGATTCATAAGTGGAAGCTGAAACAAATCTGATATGGCTTCTCAGACCATTATATTTAATTTTGTAAGTTTATATGGAGTGTTCATGTAATACAGCCCCTTTGATAGCAGCATTTATCTTGACCTGGGTAAGGGAATATTGGGTAGATAAATATTCCAATCATTGTAAAGCCAATCCTACCACTTAGATACACTAGATCTATGGAGTCCCATGTCTCACAGTAAACAAACTGCCAGGCTAGCTGTCTCTTCAGGAATAATGTGCTGTGTGTTCACATTATGTACATGTATATTTAATAGTTTAATAGGAAACTGTGTGTCTTGCTTCAATCCAAACATGCTCCTACATTCTGAATCATGCCAAACAGGAGACTGACTCTAAGTCACTCACTCTCACAACCCATTTCATTAAATGTTATTCAGGAAGCTGATAATATTGATTTATATTTAGAGATAGAATACATATTTGTTGAAAAAATGAAGAGACTCTGATTCAATATAGCTTGCAAGTAATAGTAGACAGGAAAAAATAGTACTTCCCTTGCCTTGCAATATATTTTACAGTTAAACTACATATAAAATCTGAATCATTTATGGCTCTCTGTCTCCCTATATCAAGAGATATATAGATTCTTATAGATACAGATTTAGGTGTAGATACAGAGATATAGCTAAGAAGCATATATTAATGCCAACAATTAGATAGATAATAAACAGATATTAAGGGGTTATAACTTTAAATTATTGGGGTTTTAATGCTTTCATTTTGGGGTTGAAAGCAATTTCTGAACCATAGTCAAAAAATTATTGTTTTCCCTTCTGGGAGGGCGCCTGAATTTTGCAAACTATTCCAATAAAAAGATACAAATCTCGACTTAAAATGCTCAGTGTTTAAACATTATAGATTTTTGTCCCTGAAAAGATGTATGCATGAAATACTTCTTGACTTGATTACACTGGAAAGAAGGAATATAGCAAGAGAAACCAGAAGGCTTGAATCTTCCTTTAATGTGTCACTGTTGTTAAGAGTCTTAACCACACATTAGCACAAACCTACCTGGTATCTTACACCCTTAGATGCTTAACTTGTAGCTGTTAAATGAATACACTAACTGCCATCATGCAAAAGATCATCATGTCTAATTCTTGAACTGCTATTTAGCTAATTTTTTTGAAATATCATCATTTATATATTTTATTTAATGATTTGTTTATATGATATTGGCAAATTTCTGGCAACAAAATATCCAAAAGAGCACATATCATACTTTTAAAGTATGTCTTTCTCTAAATCATTTTAAAAAGTCAGTTAACTGAAATAATGAAATAATTTTTTCTTGCACTCCGTAAGATTATTAGCAGCCAGATATATAAACAGAAGTACATTTGATGTTAATTAATATGTAAGAAATTAAGTCAAGAGATGGTTACTTCTGTTCAGTTGTCATTGCTGTATAAATTAACAATTTATGAAATAGTATATTAAGGTGAAACTTTTTTGTTTATGTATGTCATTAAATTATGATAAAATTTATTATAGCAAAAGGCAAGGAACTAAACTTAATGTACATCATGTTTCATTTGTGTTTTTGGTTATTTCCTTTAGGGTTTTAACTTTTTCTCATGGCCATTGTTTTGTGGGAAAGTGTGAGAACTGTGTGCTATAACCAAAACAAGGACACTGAAGGGTAGTGAGCATTTCTATATTGGGAATTGCACCATACCATGCTCTACAGCTATTTGTTTAAGAATCTAACAGTTTTCCTTCTAAAATAAATGATAATGAATAGTTAATGGATGATGTGTGACACAGAACATCATGATGAAATAAAAATGAAGGGAAATCTGTTTCCTGTCCTTACTGAGGGAAATAGAGACTGGATTATAGCACATTGTGGTACCAATAAAATATATTGTGACCCTGTGACACTAGTAGCCATTGTGAGACTGTGGCCTTGGGAATGAGAATAGTTGTAGGGTGATATTCTATGAAAAATCTAAAAACATAGAAAAAATTGGAGTACTGTACAAAATAAAAACAAAAAACACTTAGCCATATCAGTAGGAGCCCCCAAAAGAGAAAATAGCAAACAGGACACAGAACAGTGATTGACCTTAACATATACTGCACATAAACTTAGAAGCTGCTGACAAAACATAGAGCCCCTATATATATAGGACTATATTTGGACACTCTGTACTGAATCATCGATCAATTTGTCTACCTTCAGGCCAATACCCTACTATCTTATTAGTGCAGCTTTATATACTTGAAATCAAATAGTATTAGTCCTCCAACATTGTTTTTCTTCACAGTTGTTTTTTTTTGTGTGTGTGTGCAGACATTTTCCTTGACATTACATTGAAACTATAAATCAATTTGGAGATAACTGTCCTCTTAAGAATATTGAATCTTTCAACCCATAATAAAGATATATCTTCCATTATTTAGGTCAACTTTAACATGTCTCATCAATATTTTATAGTTTATATTGTATTGCTCTTACACATCTTTTGTTAGATTAATTCCTGTGTATTTTACATTTTTATGTCATTGTAAATTATCATTTTATTAAATTTTATAGCAACATAGTAGATTATTGTGTGCCAATATTTTATAAAGTTTAGATACAATTATCATTTTTCAGAACATTAAAGATATTTTTTATTGTTTTTAGCTTGCATTTTTTCTTAGAGGCTATCTGCTGTCACCTTATCTTGGTTCTTCTGTAGTTAGCATGTTTATTTCCTATGGCAGCTTTGGTAAGTTTTGAACAGCTCGATTATAATACGGCTCTGTGTATTTGTTTTATGTTCTCAAGTTTGAGGTTGTTTGAGCTTCTTGTATTTGCAGATATATGGTTGTTATCAAATTTGGAAAATTTTCCTTATGCATATTTTGTCTCCCCCTCCCCCCACCATGTTCTCATACTGCTATTTTACATTGATTAAGCCATTTGAAGTTTTCCTTGTGCTTACTGAGGCTCTTTTTATTTTTTTTATTTTTGCTTTGTTTCTTTTATATATCCTCTATACATCCTCTGTGATACCTTCAGAGTTACTAATCTTTTCTTCTATCATACCTAATGTACTGTTAAACTTAACCTGTATATTTTTTATCTTGATATGTTTTGATTTTTGTCTTATTTATTTATTTTACACACATATATATATATACATGAAAGAGAGACAGAGAGAGAGATTTGTTTTCCCACTTATTTATGCATTCATTGGTTGATTTTTCTATGTGTCTTGACCGGGGATCAAACCCGCATCTGGACTATATTCTAACTGAGCTACTTTTTTCTTTTTTCTCTTTTTTGTATGCCTGGCAATTTTTTGTTGGTTGCCAGACATTGTGTATTTGCCACATTGAGTGCTGGAACGTTTTATATTACTACAAAATTCTTGATCATTATTATTGCGAATAATGCTGCACTGAGCATAGAAGCACAGATGTCTTTTCAAGATTCTGATTCTTTTGGATATATATTTGGGATTCAGTTAAATTATGTGAAAACTCTTCAAGATGCTAAACAGGTGAAGTTTTGGGCTCACTCCACTTGTTTCCCACATTGCAACTTTTATCCCATATGTTAGGCTTTTTGTTTGTTGTTTTTCATTTGTATTAAGTGAGAGAATGAAGATATATGGTTTCAGATATATGGTTTTTATCAAATTTGGAAAATGTTGCTTCATAGTGATTGAAAATGAATTTCTCTTTTTCTATATTTTAAAGGTTTTTAAAAACATAATTATTGTATTGCTGTTGTTGGAATAAATTAATACAAACTCAGGATCTTGAACAATAAAAATTTATTACCTTACATTTCTGTTGGGTAAAAGTACAACACAGGTTTCTGAATTCAAGTGTAGGCAAGGCTACATTCGTTTCTGGAGGGTTTAGGAGAGAATCCACTTCCCTGCTTTACCCAGATTCCGAGACCTTCAACATGCTGGGGTTCATCACCTCCAGCCTTCATACTCAGACAGCCACTGAGGGCCAAGTCCTTCTCATGTAGCATCACTCTGTCTTACTCATCTTCTCAACAACTTCTCTTACTCTGACTTTTCCTTTGCCTCTCTCCCACATTTAAGGATTCTTGGGATTACATCGTGCCCCCTGGGTAATCCAGAGTAATATTTCTACCTTCTGACTAGCAACTTTACTTCCATATGAAATTGTAATTTTCCTTTGCTACTTAATATAACATAATCCCATGTTCCAGCAATTAGATGTACACATCTTTGTGGGGCCATGATTCTGCCTATCACAAGATAGAGTTAGGTTCTGCTTTTTCAAAACATTGTTAAAATCCCTATCTTTGACTGGAGTCTATATTTAATATAAGTATTTAGATAGTTGTTATATTAGTAAATAATCTTGCTATTTGTTTTCAATTTTCCATTATTATTTTCTCCATTTTAAAATAAACTCCATATTTTAATTTCATTTAATTCTTCCAATGTGGTACTATATACAACTCTGCTATTGTTTGTTTCATTTCATTTATTTACTTATGTTAGTTGTTGCATGTTATATTGACTGATTTTTCTCCTGCTTATGGTTTATATTTGGAATATTAATATGTTGAGTGCCTGGATTTTGTTCTGTTCGCTCAAAGGGTTTTGATTTTTGTATTAACAGGAAGGTTAATCACTTGTAAATCAGCTTGATATATTCAAGCCTCATTTTTAAGCTTTAGTTTGTGGCACGACTAGATTTTGTTCTTGAGCTGGTTCACTCCAACTCTTCAACTGATTTAATCACCTTCTTCATTGACTGTTCGGATTTTCTGTTTCTTCATAAGTAATTCTGAGTAGGATGTATGTTTCTAGGAATTTATTCATTTATTCATGCTCTTCACTAATTTCCTAGTTTTTAAAGTCTCTACTCTGATTGGTAAGGACTAGAAAATCTCCTTGCCTTGAATGACTCTGGGGATTGTACTTAACAGATTTGCAGTTATTGCTCTTTCTCCACTAGTTGTTCTTTACTTAGCTTCATGCATTCTCACCAAGTGCCTGAGTAGCTTAGTTCTTAGTTCTGTTGTTTACTAAGGAGGTCAGTTATTCTGTTCTGAACACAATCAGCTTATCTTTTCAGTACTTTCCGGTACATTAGTCAGTAAAAATTCTCAGTTTCTCTATTGTATTCCAATTATATTTTCACAGAAATATGTTGCCTTACAAAATATTTACATATACTCTTTGAAAACTTTGTTGCTTGTGGATCCCAGCTATGAAGGCAGAACTGTCTATGTTTTATATGTCATGTGTTTAGAGAATAGCTTCTGAATTAGGGTTTGATAAAGAAAAATTATAGCAGTCTATTTTAAAATTTCTGGCTAATGTAAAAAACATTGGGCTTTAAAACATGCTTTCACTTTATACCTAACAGGCGCATGCTATAAAAGCCTAAATTTTCATGACATTAATTGAATGTAAAATGCAAGAGACAAGGTTCCGAATCAAAGATGATAGCTTTACAAACCGAATAACTATAACTATACTGTATTCATTTATTTAACAATGATTTTTAAAGTGCTCTTTTAATAGCATGTTTCCAGCCATCGCTGAGTTTCAGTTGATACTAATCTAATCTACTGATTATTCAAAAGCAAGACTGACCTTACTTCTTTTTTGTTTGTTTTTCTTTTCGTTAATCCTCACCTGAGGACATTTTTTCCATTGTTTTTCAGAGAGAGCAAAAGGAAGGGAGGGGGTATATATATATAGAGAGAAACACTGATGTGAGAGAGACACATTGACTGGACCAGTGGGGTGGGAGGCGAACCCACAACCCAGGGATGGGAATTGAACCCAAAACCCTTTGGTGCACAGGCCGATTCTCTAGCCACTGAGTCACACCGGCCAGGGCTGATCTTACTTTTTAAGGAATAGAAGTAGTTAATCATCCTGCAGCAATGAAGCATAGATTTGGAAAGCATTTTCAAATTGTATATTTTTTCCCCAGAGAGCTTATAGATGCACACAATTAACAACAGTAAAATGCCCACTAAGATATATATTGAAATAAATCTCAAAAACCAAAAAATATATTAGGAAGCAAATGGCTGTAATCTGAGCCATATCCTTGTTTCTCTCATGAAGTAGGACTCTTTAAAGGTTTTCAAAACAAAGCTCTCCCAAGCATATTCCTTTGATCTATCAGTAGGAATTGCCCAACATCTTTGGAGAGTCTTTCCTGATATAGCAATATAAATTAAAAAAAAAAAAAAATTAAATCTTCCTAAGAGTTTCAGAACTGAAAATGTGAATTAGACAATGAGACTAAAGGCCTGGATGCTAATTTTCTATCAAGAAATAAATTTTGGATTTACTAGATGTTATAATAAAAAAATGAAAATAAAACATGTTTAAGGTTTACATTTCAGAATACTAAAGATGAAAAGAAATGCTAAAAGCAATTTGCAGTTTAAAAAAGATAACAGGCTTCTTTCAATAATAGAGTAAGATTAATAATAACAAAGGAAAAATATAACTTTGTTGACAATTCTTCTAATACATTCCTTGGTTATTTGAAATATTAAGATTTTCTACTTCTTCAATTGTAATGTTTTCTTAACTTTTTTCCCTTCCAAGTACATTTTTGAAACAACATTTTAGACATAATTAGTTACTAAACACAAGTTAGTGCTGGATCATTTTGCAAAGTCTATTTCTTTTATTTCTTTAGTTACTTTACATAAAATCCAGAGTTTTCATGGGATTCCATGAAAAGGAAAGGTTTTCCAGCTTTCTTCAATAAAGCTATAAATAATTATTTGGAAACATGTATTTTACTTTTGTATTCTTTGCTGTTACATGCTCAAATAGTGCTTTAGCAGAAGTAACATCATTGTCTAAGGCATAGCTTTTCATATGGAATGGTATGCTTTTTTGTCTTCCTTTAATTCAGATTTCCATTGCATTAAAATTTCTTAGTTGGTGCCTTTCTGGACCTCTAAAAGTTTCTAATGCGCAACATTGGTGGAATTGGGTATATTCAGCTATCGCATGCTATGTCTGTAGGAGGGCTCAGATGTCTTATAGGTTGTGGATTGTACAAAGTGAAGAAAAACATTGATAAACTGCAAACTGATTTGCCAGTCTCTCTGCCAAAATATTTATCTTATCAACTGCAGACTCCAAGTGCTCCTTTATCATTTTTTATATTAAGTACACCCTGCCAAGTTACTACCAGTCCATGGTCAGAGTCCCTGAACAATTCTGTTATTGTTCTTCATTTCTGCAAAAACAATGCCTGTGAAGAAAATTATAAATGAAACACTAGATGAAACTATGAATCTATCTGCCATCTTTGAATTTGTATATATTTTCTACATCAACTGTCAAGATACAATTAACAACAGGGGTTACTGCTCTTTTAGAAATTATCTCCCTCAGATTCAAGGTTTCTTTTAGCCTATGAGACACTCTCACAATTTCTTCATTTCTAGGTTTCAACATTACTAATTTTAAAATAGAATTCCTATAAAGTTTTATTCTTCAATTCAAATCAAAAGTGACAAGAGAAGTCCATTAAAAATAATCATGAGTTATGGAGAGTTATTAATATTCTTAGTAACTTTTGATTATATTATAATCTGTATAAACTCTGATGTTGAAATAAATTTTTCTTCGAATCCTTTATACTATCAACAATTTTATAGCCATTTGCTGTTATGAAGGAAAATAAATTTATGTGGTATCCAGATTTATAAGGTTAGAAATTAGATTAAATTTGTTAATTGTATTATGTAAGCTTCTATGTTTTTATTCAATTTTAATAAATTGAGTAGTCAATGTTTGAAATCAGCACAGTAAGTCCATCAACCTTGATTTTATTCTACAAATTTATCATTTTTTTATATTTCTTAATTTTCTTCTTAATTTTTATTCTATTTTGTATAATTTTCAGGTATGGTTCCTCAATGTCCTTTTATCTCAATCTTTTTCTTCCTCTAACTTTATAAAGGTAAAACCATCTTGCCTGGCCAGTGTGGCTCAGCGGTTGAGCGTCCACACGTGAACCAAGAGGTTCTGATTTGATTTCCTGTCAGGGCACATGCCTGGGTTGTGGGCTTGATCCCCAATGGGGGGCATGCAGGAAGCAGCCGACTGATGATGTTTCTCACCCATAGATATTTTTACCTCTCTAGCTCTCTCCCTTCCTCTTTTTCTAAAAGATCAATAAAAATATATTTAAAAAAACAAACATTTTGTAGTAATATTATATAATTTTCCTTGATTTTATTCTTCATATGATGTATGTCTCATTTAATACTCGCTTTTAACTACTATTATTTATATTTAGCTTGCATTTTCTTACTATAATATTATCTTATTTTCAATTTTGGTGTTCATTTTATTTTATTTGTTTTATAAAGTGTATATACTATTAATTCTATTTTAATCTTTTTTGTTACATTCAACAAAGTAGGATATTTTAATTTTTGTCCTGTCTTGTACGTTCAGTTCATATTCTGACATTTATATATATATATATATGACATTTTCTGTGCTATAATTATTTCTGGTATTTTAAAACTTATGGATTTTGACTTTCTTCTATTAGTGTTAAATATTTTTAAAATTTTCCTTAACTTTGGAATTAAGAGTGTAGCTGTATCTCTAGAATTTTCCTATATACAACACTGTAATTACAAACCTTTTATTTGATTTTTTAATCTCCCTGAACTGACTTCTATATATTTTAATGCTGTTTATATATGTATATTTACATTATTATTTTATACCTTCCATTTTTTCTCTTCCAAGAAGGAATATTATAATATTTGCATTCACTAGTATAATTAATGTGCACAGATAAACTTTTCTTTATTTTGAATTGGTTTCAATGTTAACTTTCTGTTTTTATATTCTATATTTCCTATTTTTTGAATTGAATTTTGTTTCTTATTGGAGCACACCTTCAAGTTATTACTGAATTCCAAAATATTTAAAATTTTTACATTCTTATTTCATACATTGAATTTGTTTTGGATAATTTTGACTCTATGTTGCTATAAACTTGATAAATCTCAGCTATTGTCTATCTTAAAATTGGAGGCTTGTCTGATTTTAGTTGCTATGTAAGTATATGCCCCACCCCCACCCCTAGCATCCTATAAGAAATTCTCTTCATTCTTGTTCAAATCAGAACTCTTGATCTTGTGGCTTAAGCCTGCGCCTCCTGCACATTTCCTTATCTTTACTATAGCTCAGGCCCCAAATCTCAATACCTTTCTGTCTCACTAAATCCTTTCAGGCCTACATGAAATATACATCTACTGCTCAACACTTTTTCACCACTTCCCCTGCTCTCACCCTGGACCAAGCCACCATCATCTGATCTAACTCATTTCTCTACTGCTACCTTATTCCCACATGAATCTCTGTTTAAAACAGCCGGCAGAGTGATTCTATTAAAAGGTAAGTCACGGCATGGCCCTACTTTGCTTAGAATACAAAAGATGCTCTTCATAGTGGCCAACAAGGTCCTATAGCATTTGCTCCTCTGTTGTTTCTGATGCAATTTCCTACAATTCTGCTCCCTTTAGCTTTCTGGACTCCTACTATTTCTCAAACACCTCAGGCTCTCTCCCATTACAGAACTTTTTCAGTAGTCATTTCACTTGCCTAGAACATTCTTCCTCTAGTTATTGAATGGTTCACTTCTCACGTACTCCAGATTTTATTTTAAAATCACTCTTTGATTAGAGAAATTCACCCTTTCAGCAGTCCCCTTTCCAGCTTTATTTTCCCCTGATATTTCTTCTGGGAGATAAAATCTTAAGGGATGTTATTATACATGTACAACTATTGCTTTATAAAGATGTAGTCAATGATCATCATGAGAGTAAGAGCATTATAAAGGGTAAGAATAAAGAGGAAAATGTTTAGATTTTCAATTTATACCATAATATGCACTGTGATACCTTTGATAAATAAATGCATTGGAATCTAGTAAACTAGAAAAACAATCTCATTGTAAGCATTTGGGTGTCAATCTTTTTATAAGCAACTAAATATGCTCCTGATAAATATATAACACATGATACGTTCCTAATAAATATAAATACTGAATCATATTGATTTTTTAAATTTATACATGGAATGACTAAAATTATTTGTTTTGATTCATCAGGGTTTTTAAGATTTTTTATTATAAGCTCTATAAATGCAAGATTACTTACAATAAAATGTTGATAACATTAAATAGAACTAGTTATTTCTACTATGGTTAATCTTATAGGCTGAAGGAACAAGTATTTTTTATGTTTAGCCATTTCAGGAAGTCTGGATTAAGTTCAGTTTTAAAATATAATTTACCAGGTTTTTGTTTGTTTGTTTTATTCTGAATGAGTGGCCTGAATTTGGGACAAAACACAATAAAGTAGGATTGTCAAAGGAGACAAATACAAAAAAATCATATTTTTCAAAAGCAAAGTGATATAGTTAATATTTTTATAATGTACAACAATAACTAAAAATCTGTATTAGAAAATGTTATTTTCAAAATTAACAAGGTTTCTAACAATGAAAATTTAGAATTTAGTTCAGACTTAACAGAAAATCTTGGAGATAAAAAGTAATCTCTATAATTTGGCTATAGGGAAACTATACTTTTATAAAAGGAAAACAAAATTTCTGCCCTAGCCAAAGTTTCTCAGTGTTTAGAGCATTGGCTCTTGCGCTGAAGGGTCAAGGGTTTGATTCTCTGTCAAGGGCACATAGCTGGGTTGCAGGTTTGATTCCTGCCCTGGTCAGGGCAAGTGTGGGAGGCAACCAATAAGTGTGTCTCTTTCACGTGGATGTCTCTCTTTCTCTCTTCTCCCTCCCTCTCCCTTCCACTCTTTCTGAAAATCAATGGAAAAAATATCCTACGGTGAGGATTAAAAAAACAACAAAAACTAAAATTCTATTTGTACTTTTTAATATATCTGTGATATAAAAAATTACAGTTTAGGATCTATGAGTCCTTTTCTTTATTAATATATGCATTAACATTAAGCCAATATCACAAACACAGATTCCACATTCCTCAGAAAATTCATATTTACAGTATGTCCTCAAATTTTTGTTTTTAAGTTTCTATTTTTTAAACCTCCAAATGTATCTCATTATACATTACATGTATATGTTTAGACATACACAATATATAAACATGTAAATAATAACATCACTTAAATCCTGCTTAAAAATAAAATAAGCTTTTAAACGTAATAAATTAAATGATGAAAACATGCATATTTATAACTTAATTTACCGTCTTAAAAGATTATAACCATTTTCTTGAAAAGCCAAAAGACAAACATACTTATTATCTGTGTTCATTTTTAAATTTATGCACTGTACTGACTGGTATATGAGCCATTTATATTAATCACAAACTTTAACCAAAGTAATCAATTTTTGTTTTGTTTTTCTGGGCAGAAGCTCAAATTTATATCAGTTTATGTATCACTTAAAAATTTCAGAGAAAGACATGTAAAGCATTACTTACATTGCACATGCTTTTATTCTGTAGCCTGTGTAAAAATTAGGAACACTACTAATGTACAACTCTGTTTAATAGCTGATGTCTTATCTTTATTTTGTCTGGAAATTGTCTACATAGCCAAATACTATGTATTAACTCAGTTTAATATTAAAATAATGTCTAAATATCTAGAAGTTATAATTTAACGCAACAAATCATTTTTTATGATTGTATTATTAAAATAATTTACAATAGTGAAATCTTTTCAAAAGATCTCAACACAATCTTATTTAAACATATTTATTTTTTGTAATCTTAAATAATTTGTAGAAACAGTGAATACTTAATGGGCCCATAGAATTAATGTAGGTATAATATGAAGTTTAAATCATAAATAATAAAACCAAAATTTTGTCTTAACTGAAATATCATGAGAAAATTATTTTTATATAGTGAAGACATTAAGAAGAGGGCAAAGAATCTTTTGTAAGTTAAAATATAACTATTCTAATTTTCCAGCATCAACTTATTATCAGGAATACTATATGAATTATTTTTAATATGTAAAAATCTCTATATATCAAAAGATTCTAACTCTTAAATTCATACTAAAAGCTTTAAGTGTATAGTTTTTCTTATATAGGAAAGTATTTTCCAGACTCACGAGTGATTTTCTTTCCTAAGTTCCATTTTTACCAAAGGAAGCACAATAAGTTTAATTTTTAATATGTTATTGTTCACTTAACTTGACTAAATATTCCTAGAGTGTACACATGATGCAAAAACAGAAGAGATGAAACTCTTGCTTATAATGAAGTCCTCTTCATAGGTTCCCCAGAGAAGGTAAAAGATGGATCAAAAGGGAAAGAATTGAAATAGAGCCAACTTCAGTTAGATGTGAAACTATTACCATAAAAAGTCTAATTATATTCCCTCTACAAGGAGAAGAGGTGCAATTTGAGTAAAAAAGCATTTCAAAACACACATATGCACAAGAGAAGGAAGTACTGTACTTAAACAATAACTTGCACTCTTAGTAATCCCATCAGGTGGTATGATTAAGAAGTCCTTACTTATTTTTCTTTTTTTAATTTTTAATTTATATTTTTCACCTCAGGAAGTTCATTATTGGTCATCTGTGTGGTGAGAATGGTGTACAGATGGACAAATACCAGTGCATCCAGTTCAGTGGGCAGCTTACTGAAGAAATATGGTTGTGTTCCCAGCCTTTGAGAAAGAGCTCGACCGCACTGGTCAACATCTTCTAAGACCTGGTCCAGAGCCTTGTTACCCCATCCAATAGCTTTCATTTTACGTTTGACTTCCCACTGTTTCTGACAGGCCAAAATATGGTTCAGGGGCCAAGCTAAGGAGACCCACACCCAGCAAGTGTGATCTCCCTACCATAGCTTCATCACACCACTGAAGATACAACTCTGCAGTCAACAGCACATTGTTGACTAATGCCACGCAGGCTTTCATTTCTGCGTTCTGGACTTCATCCAACCCATCACTAAGAGAATGGCCCTTGGCTTTAACGAATTGGACCAAGTTCTGATACTACTTGATTTCCTACATGAATAAGAGGTACTTTACCAGATGGAGACATATATTCTGCATTTGCCTTACAAACTACTTTGATAGGCAGATTACACATTTGCAAAAAGGCCTGCACAGCAAGAGAAGCTGCACTGTCAGAAAACAAAATTTGCTCCCCTTTCTGTTACTGATACAATGTAGTGTTTCCAGGCCAACGTTCTGCAGCTGCTATCTGCACACACACACACACACACACACACACACGCACACGCACACGCACACGCCCACACACACCACACACACTTTAACTCTTTGTTATCTTTCCATTGGTTTGGTTGCCAGCAACACTAATATATCTTAAGTCATGAAGCCTAGGCACCTGTGGGATAATGGCTCCAAGTTGTCAGGACCCCCTTAAGGAGCCTTGAGTAAAGCTACCTGAGAAGTAAAGTCACATCATGGCTGCTTATACCCAGCTTCTTTCATGTGAGTAATGAACTCTTACTTTGAGTAAATTACTATTATTTTTGGCCTTTCTGTTACTTGTAGACAGATTTTTTTAAAATTGGAAATGATTATTGTTATTTTATTTATTTATATCTTTATTGATTTCAGAGAGAGGAAGGGAGAGGGAGAGGGAGAGAGAAACATCAATGACTGAGAGTCATTGATCGGCTGCCTCCTGCACGCCCCCAACTGGGGATCGAGCCCACAACTCCGGCATGTGCCCTGACTGGGAATCGAACCACGACCTCCTGGATCCTAGGTCGATACTCAACTGCTGAGCCATACTGGCCAGGCAATGATTATTTTTATTAGAATCAATACAGCATCTGCAAAAGGGGCCAGTTTCTAATGAAATCTGCAGAAAATCTTCAAGTAAACAGGAAAAACTAATGCCCTCCCCGAAGCACATAACAGAATTGTATTCTTAATTATTTTCATCATACATTTTAAAAATTGAAGCTTCTGTTGAACTTAATTATTATTATATTAACTGTGAAAGTATTTCATGACACATAACTAGTATGAACCTTTGCAATGGGATTTTGCTTGTGAACAAACTTGTCTATTTACCAAACATGCCCATGAACAATGATGGGATGGAGGCCCATTGGGACACCTATAAAAGGAATATCATAGGCTGGCAAGCTTCGAATTTGCTCACAGTGATAATCATGCCCAAGTTTTCCCTCCTATTTAAACATGTTCAGAATTGAAATCCCCAGATGTGAATAAAATTGCCCCCCAGAATAAAAGAATCTATTTTCTTTCTGGAATATAATTTATTTCAAATCACTTTGCAAGAAACTTAAAATCTCTGCATGTTATATTCCTATGGAATTCTCTTAAACTGAAGCTCTTAAACTATTCTTAATGTTTCAATATGCAGTTTGAAGCTTTTAAAGGGAGATTGAGCCTAGTATTTGCTAGATACTTTTCTAAGTTTCCGAATAGCTGTGCCATTTATATTATTCATTACTCCTGTGGATCCTCAATAGTTATACCAGAAATGTATAGGTACCTAGTGTCAAATTATTAGGATATGAAGTATAGAAATCCCTAAGTTAATGGAATGGTGAAAAGCAAACAGAAAGAGGTTTCTAGCTCTTTTTATACTTCTAAAGAGCCAACTTCAAGTGACAATGGTTCCAAGTTTATTTATACCAAGTCATTTATTTTGTCTCTTCAGAAATAGCTATTGAATCAAGACAGCAAACTAATCTTCCAGTTCTGGAACTATAATTGTCCACAGCTGTGATTAGAGGGCTGAATTGCTTGCCTGTCTATACAGTATTTCAGACACATTGGTAAAGAAATGAAAATCTTTTGCTTTGTGATACAAATTATAGTGTATATGAACTGAATAAAATATGTGGCAACTCTAGGTAGGTAATTGCTAACTTTAAAAGACTTCTTTAAAAATAACTGAAACCATACTTACCTGGCAGGGGAGGTACCATGATCACAAAGGTGGTTTTCCCAGGGCAAGGCTTATCTGGATGTGCTGACCCCTGCAATTTCCCCAAATGTGGGAAACTCGACTGCATAATTTGTAGTAGTGGGGGACTGCATTATCAATTTAATTAAAAATAATAATAATTGAAACCTATATGATACCATTCACCATTGTCACCCAAATAAGTTTAATAAAAAAAAGAGAATAGAGATGTGTGAAATTAGTGGAAGATGAAGCTAATGTACAGACAAAAGCAGTTTGGAAAAGATACATATGGTTTAGAAAGTTTAGCATTTCTACATTCTATCCATGCAGAAACTACTCAGAATGTGATACAGGGATGATTTAAAATGGGTAAAATTTCTTTTGTGTCAATACAAAGATCAATTATAGATAATTTGAAAAACTAGTCTCTTCAATTTGAACCAAACAAATGAGAGAGATGTTAAATATAAGATATATAAACAATATTTAGAGTCACAAGGAAATGTTTCTTATTTGATGATTGTTGGATTTAACTTGATTTTTGTTTTTTTAAAAAATACATCTTTATTGATTTCAGAGAGAGGAAAAGAGAGGGAGAGAGATAGATAGAAACATCAATGATGAGAGAGTCGTCATTGACCGCTGCCTCCTGCATGCCCCTGACTGGGGATCGAGCCTGCAACCTGGGCATGTGACCTGACCGGGAATCGAACCCTGATCTCCTGGATCCTAGGCTGACACTCAACCACTGATCCACGCCCAGCTGGCCTAACTTGATTTCTGAATAGCTTAAAAAGAATAATTACAGCTGCCCTGGCCTGGAGGCTATGTCAGTGGAGCATTGTCCCATACATGAAATGCTTGTGGTTCAATTCCAGGTCAGGGCACATACCGAGGTTGCTGGTTCGATTACTGGTCAGGGTGTGCACAGGAGGCAACTGATGGATGTTTCCCTCTCACATCGACGTTTCTCTCTCTCTCTCTCTCTTCTTTCTTTCCCTCCCTCCCTCCCTCTCCCTTTCTCTCTTTAATTAACATATCCTCAGGTGAGGATTAAAAAGAAAAGAATAAAATCAGTTGATATTTTTAGTTTTCGGTCAGTTCCAGGCAAAAGGCCTGCCTAGGAGCCTTGTGACTCACTACAGTTCTGCATGACTAGAAACATCATGAACACCATTATAAGAGTTATTAATGATCACACAGTGATCACATAACAAACACAGGTGATATGCAAATATGTGTCATTGGAAATTTGGCTAATTTTACTTCAGAATCAAATTCAATTACATTATGTTACCACAAAGGGTGATCTGATAATTTTTAATGGAGAATTATTCTCTCACTTAAATAAATACAAACATATTTAAGTAAAATAAACAGCTTTACTTTTCCAAAATTATTTACTTTCAAATAGACTACATGCTTTAAATTATTTAATTTTTATAATTAATCATATGAAGAAGAATTGATATCCTATTCAAATGAGAAATCTAAGGCCTAAAGATTTAAAAAATGTTTTTGCAAGGGTACAAATCCTGATGATATAGGATAGGCAAGGCTTTGTTCATTTTTTAATTCTTTTTTCTTTCTTTTTAAAAATTTATTATTGACACTATTATGGATGTCTCCCATCTCCCCCCTCCCCTCCTTTACCCACCTCCACCCAACTCCTGCCCCTCCCTCCTTCTGGCCATCCATTCCTTTTTCTTCCTGTTCTTCACCCTGGGTAATCTTAATTGATGTATCATTAACTTTACTGATTCTTTCCACTGCCATTGAAAATATGGTTTGGGGCTCCTCTAGTCAAGTTTTCACTTTAGTTATTATATTTTTCAACTCTGGGATTTCTATTTTTTTTATAACTTGTAAATTATTATCAACATTCTATATTTGCTGATACCCCACTCATACTTTCTTTAGGTATGGTCTCCTTTAATTTTTGAATATGTTGAAAATATCTGTTTTAAAGAGCTTTTCAATAAGTCTAGTACTGGGGTTTCCAGAAAAAATTATGTTGACTGCTATTTTTCTTCCTGTTCATGGACCATAATCTTATTTGTTTCCAATAATTCAATCTCCTTAATTATATTTAAGTCTACTATATGTTACTTCTTCTTTAATTGAGCTATTTTTAAAGGAGAGAAATTTGTCAATATCTCTCATTAAGTAGTGAATTTTCCAGTATTTTTCATAAAGCTTTCAATTTTTTGTTTGAAATACATACGTGCATAAAATCTTCTAAACTATTAAAACATCTGTTTAAGTATGTAGTAACTTATTGTTTCCCTAATATTTTATGCCTTAAAGACTATTTTCACTAATATCAGTTCATCTATTCTACCATTCTACCTGTTAGTATTTTTTCAGAATATGCTTCACTATCCATTTTCTTGCAACCTTTTTTAGATATCTTTCATAGAAGAAACTAATTCTGAACTCCATTTTTAATACAATAATATAACCTCTGTTTTTTAAAAATAGATTTAACAATTTTATCTTTATCATGATTTACTTATACTACATTTCTGCTTTTATACATTATGTTGTTTTATACTTATTCATCCTTTTGTACTTTATTTTTAAGATTTTATCTTTTTTAAATTAAAATTCTTTTTTTAAAAACTTTTGAGTTTTATACTATTTATACTAGATTATTTTATTTATGCGTGGAATTCTTACATTATATTTCTTATCTTTTAAAAATTATCCTTGAAATTTTTCTTTGACTAATTAAATTGATGACTATATATTTTTAAATTTTATTTTTCAATTATAATTTACATTTAATATTATTTTATATTAGTTTAGGTGTACAGCATAGTGGTTAGATAATCATATACTTTACAAAGGGCTCCTCATATTTCTAGTAGCCACCTGGCACCATACATAGTTATTACAACACTATTGATTATATTCCCTATGCTGTGCTTTATATCCCATGACTATTTTGTAAATACCAATTTGTACTCTTAATCCCTTCACCTTTTTTAACCAGTCTCTCAAGCCCCCTCCCCTCTGGCAACCATCAGTCTGTTCTCTGTGTATAAGCCTTTTTCAATTTTGTTTGCTCATTTGTTTTGTTCTTTAGAATCCAAATATTAGTGAAATCATATGGCATTTTTCTTCCTCTGACTGTCTTATTTCACTGAGCATAATAGTCACCAGGTACATCTATGTTGTTGCAAATGGTAAGATTTCTTTCTTTATCACGGCCAAGTAATATTCCATTATATGTATGTACCACTGCTTTTTTTTTAATCCTCACCCGAGAATATGTTTTACTGATTTTTAGAGACAAAGAGAGAAAGAGAGAGAAAGAGGGAGAAACATCACGTCAAATGTCTCCTGTCTGCGCCCCCACTGGGGATCAAACTGCAGTTTAGGGATGTGCCCTGACCAGGATTCAAACTGGCAAACTTTTCATAGCCAGGATGACGCTCGAACTGAGCCACATCAACCAGAGCTGTACCACCACTTTTTAAACCACTTTTCTCTTGATAGGCACATGAGTTGCTTCCACATGTTGACTATTGTAAATAATGCTGCATGAGCAAGCAAAGGGGTGCATATATTCTTTTGAATTAGTGTTTTGGCTGTCTTCTGATATATACCCAGAAATGGAATCACTGGGTCATAAGGCAGTTCCATTTTTTATTTTTTTAGGACCCTCTACACTGTTTTCTAGAGTGGCTGCACCAATCTGCATACACACCAACAGTGCACGAGGGTTCCTTCCCCCTCCCCTTCTCACCAATACTTCTTGTTTATGGATTTATTGATGATAGCCATTCTGACAGGCGTGAGGTGATATCTTACTGTGGTTTTTTTATATACATTTCTCTGATGATTAGTGACATTGAGCATCTTTTCATATAACTATTGGTCATTTGTGTGTCCTCTTTGGAGTAGTGTCTATTCGGGTCCTTGCCTATTTTTTAATTGGATTATTTACTTGTTGTTTTTTTGTTGTGTGTTGATTTTTATGAATTATTTATAAATTTTGGATATTAATCCTTTGTTAGATGTATCATTGATAAATATGTTCTCCCATTCAGTAGGTTGTCTTTTTATTTTGTTGATGATTTCCTTTCTTGTACAAGAATTTCTTAGTTTAATGTAATAACTAATGGATCTACATAACATTTATTTAACTTGTCCATAGTCATACAGTTATTAAATAACAGACATGGAATTTAATATTGGCACACCTACCTAGAGTCAGCTTTATTAAGATCTGGTTATCTTTCTATTGCTTTTGTTTAGACATCAGCAATCAGTCTAATTTTTGTTTTCTTTTGAATATGAAATAATTTTAATATCTTCCATTTTCATTTTTATTCTGCCATTTAGGTAAATATGTCTAGCAGTTGATTAATCCTACTTAACATATAATATACTTCCTGTAGGAATAAATTTATGACTTTCTTTAGTTCTCAAACATTTACAGTTATTACTTCTCCATATATTGCCTCTCATTTACTTCTGTATTTTATTCTTTAGAAATTCTGACTAAATATATATCCTAATTTCTCACTGTATCTTCATATATTTTGACTTCACTCTAATAAATTACAGCTCCTCCTATTTTTGCTGCAATTTTGGTAGTTACTTATGACCCAGTTCTCAAGTTACTAATTCTCTGTTCAACTCTAATTTATTGTTCAATTTATCCACTGAGTCCTTTTGTTAAGTTTTAACAAACAAATTTCTTATTTCAAAATTGTTGGGGTTTTTTCAAAAGAATTAGTCACATCTATAATTTCTTGTGATATGTTCATTTCATGACTCTCATTTTTTATTCTTCAAGAATTTCATACATGAATATTTTATATAATCTACCTGATAATTATGTGAGGTTTAGTTTTTCTGTGTGCTCAGAAAAATATTATTTCATTATTTAATATTGTTATTGCATCAAACAATAACTTCTTTTATTTATAAATAAGAACAAGATAATTTACACATTTGAGGCTATCCTAAGTTAAAATATTTTATAATATCAATTTTCTATGAGAATGCTTCCATAACTTTTATTAATTTTCTCAAGGAAGATAAGTCTTGGGGTTATAATAATTTAAAAATCATGCCTAATTGTG
The DNA here is from genome assembly GCF_964146895.1 of Miniopterus schreibersii. Lineage (NCBI taxonomy): Eukaryota > Metazoa > Chordata > Mammalia > Chiroptera > Miniopteridae > Miniopterus > Miniopterus schreibersii. The sequence continues at coordinate 94,025,504 of NC_138101.1, read as the reverse complement.
GGGTTCATACATGACTACCTACTTACATACATTGACTACTCTATGAACTTTACAGGTCAGTTGTCCAAAAGTTGAAATACATCGCATTGATTATAGAGATCAACTTTTCACTAATTTGAATATATCATCTGTACTCTCTTAAGTTGATAAGAACTACCCATGTCTTATAGGATCACAGGATATCTAGTAGCTAAGAAAATTTGTGGATGCTCCTTCAGAGTTGGAGGTTCTCCCTCAGACCTGAACTGTATCATAATAAGCCCCTGCAATCTGCTTCTGTAAATCAGAATAAAGGGATTTTACTACACATATCACTAAAAATTATTTGAATTGCATCTTGTAGATGACAAGATGGCAAAAACATGAGAAATGACAGAGTTTAATTCAATAAATGAAGTCAAGTGCCTAGAAATGAAAACTTGAGATGTATTCTAAAGAAAAAGAAAAATATGTTCATCAATAAAGAAATACAAACTTTACAAAATGTTACAATCTAGAGAATGTGAGGTATTCCTATTTAAACTCCTTGCTTTTACTGTTTTCTAGAACTGGATTAGTACTTCTCATCAAATGTAGCACTTAAGGAAGGTTAAGAGTACATAACATCTGTCCCTAGTCATAAAGTTTGTAAGAAAAAGTGTTTTATTCAGAAAATTACATGCTAACACAAGTCCCAGAAATTGAAAGGTGTTAGGCTGAGACCATTCACTCTTTAAGGGTTCCTAAATATTGTATATAAAAAGTGAAGCTTACATTTGCTTCCATACCAATTTCCACACGAGAGTTTATAACTCTGTCAGATGCTCTGTTCCTCTTCACTTTCTCTTTTGAGAAACAGCAAATAAACTACTTCATAGATCTTAACATAAATCTTGATTTCAGCAATAGGAGTATTACATAAATTATTCAAATAAAGAGCATAAACTTGCAGTTTATTATTGTTAGAAGTAATAAATCTGCTCAGTTATACAAACTTACATGCTGAGCATAGCATTATTATTGTGAGGAAGGCTGGCAATAAATGTTATTCAAAATGCAGTGTCTTTTCTTGCTGACTAAGTCTTGGGTATATATACCAGAATTCAAAGTGTATCGTGAGAGAATAAAAACAAAATAGAAAGTAGAAATTAATGAGTAGAATGAAAACTTTTCTACACTAGATCTCAGTTTGCTCATCAAATGGTTCAGATTGGACTAGATCTTTTCTAAGGACCCTTCTGCCTAATAATTATGATACATGTTTCAATGTGGGAAGGAGAGGTGGAAGGAGTGCCTTAATTTTGTCATACACAAAGAATGTCTCTATTTAAACCAGATGGATGCTTTCATTATCATTGCAACTTTCAGTGTAAGAAAAAGAATCTTGCCCGAAGTAGAAATATAGTTCCCTACTGACTGTAAAAATTATGTGGTTATGGTTGTAGCTAAACCACATTTTTCTTATTAGTGAATCACCAAGGGAATATATAGAATATATGTTCCTGTGACTCTTTGTTGTCAGATGTAGAAAAGGATATTGTGCTCAGACAGCTGGGTTTAAATGATACATTTTACATTTATTTAGTACCTGCTGGTTGCAACCCACACCATTATTTGTGCATAGGGGAAATATAAAATTAAAAGGAAAAAAAGAACTGAGAAAGACAATATTCTTGTCATCTCTGAATTTAAAACCTGATTAATTTCATTAAATAGCTTCTCTTTTCCCGCTTATCTTCTCTGTAATGTTTACTTTTCTAAAACACAGGAAAAAAAAATGTATTATTTTCTTTCTCAAAGCCAAATTCCTTCACACAAATTGAAGTTTTTTCTAATCTGGTCCCTATGTAACCTAGCTATAATGAAATATTTCTCATTCTCAATTTATTCTCAGGCCCCCTATACTAGCTTCTTCCTTCTAGGTCCAGCTCAGATAAAAGGTGTCCTAAATTACTTAGTCCCAAATAGTTGGTCTTCTTTTTTCCCCTATAGTATAGTGCCTATTTTTCAATTGATATTTATTTCAACTTTTTTTCTTATGCTGATTTATTTACATATCTAACACCACCTCCTCCCACCCCCATCCCCCAGACACACAAGACATTAAGCACTTTATGGTTCTTGGCAGCTTCTCACTGATTATGATTTTATGCTTGCTTGTCTCTGGAAACACAGTAGTTACTCAATAATAGATGTTCAACTGAATGACTTAATCATTAAAAAAGTATATTGGGCAAAGCTGAGGGGAAAAAAGGGTATATGAAGTTAAAGTTTCTAAATGTTAACCATATTTAAAAGAGCATCTGCTAAATTGTACCTATACTCTGACTCAATTTGTGATTAAATAAGAAAAAAAAATCACAAGCATGTGTTTTCAGATGGTAATAAGCATATTCAAATCCACAAAAGCAATAATTCAGTCTAAATGAAGCATACATAGCTTCAGTAGGTTGTTTTATTGTTGCACCTATAACGTCCATAAATCTGAAGGATGAGGAAAGGATGTTATGCATCCTTTGGAAACAACTAAGTTTCCAAATTTAAAATCCTTACTGTTAATCAGAATGTAATTTTACAAACTGGTCACAGTCATACTGCTTATGTTCTTAACCTCTTTTAAGAATCTCCACTAGAGCTTAGGGTTTGGGTGTAGAATATTGGAGATTCTGTTAAGATGCTGGTGTGTCTGGGGGCTGCCTGGGTTTTGCTATTAAAAAATAGCAAAAAGATGTCTTTTAACATGGGGAAGTCCTGCGAAAGGACCAAGCTTGCGGGAGTTACTAACAAGAAAAGATTAAGGGAGAGGTGCTTTGGCGCATAGCATCAGGACTGTTAATCAAATACATATCTGGTCCAAATCCCTACATGAATTTCTGAAATCTTGAGGGAAAAGGGTTAAGTAAATCTTAAAATCTTTGTTCTACAAACTCTAAAAATCATCAAAGCACACTTGTAAGATTGAATCCCAGAGAGAAGTGAGGACTCTTCCCTCCATAGAACTCTGGGCTCTTGACAGCACAAGTGATCAATCCACAAATCAGTTGGTGGGGGGAAAAAAGAGAAATTATGAACAGATTTTCTTCCTTTACAATAATTCAGTTTGTATTAACTACATTAAATAAGTTTACATTTCTCCTATTTGATCTCAAGGAGGTGTGACTAACACTTCTTATTTTATAAATATTAATAAACTTAAGAGTGGATGGGTCCCTTCTCAGAAGAACCCAAATATCATAGTAGTGCTATGATTTAGGCCCAAGTTTACTTGAAAGAAAACCCAGGCTCTTTCTGCTATGTATTATTTTCTTCTTTACTTATTGTTTAAAAATATTAAGATATTATCAGAAAATAATGTGATTTCCCTTTTAGATATAATATTATGTTAAATGATATATATGTAGCTTAATGTGGCTAATAGTAGTATACAAATCAAGTATTCTATATTGATCAAAGGGTATAAAGTGGCAGTAATGTAGGATGAATAAGTCTAGAGATCTAATGTACAGCATGATAACTATAGTTAATGCTACTATATTATATGCAGGAAAAATAAATAAAATAATACATATAGAGAGAAGTAATTAATAAAATTACTCCCTCCCCCCTAAAATATTACAGCCTGGAAAGAATTGAACACAGAGATTAAAACATGTACCCACTTGTTTTGTGTTGGCTGTTTATTTTTATGATGAAAGCATTAGTAACCACAAAACTGGAAAGTAATACCCAATTCAGTGAAAAATATATTTTTGAAGGTATACCACCGTGAAACCACCTCATCTGGACTTGGTGCAGCTCATCATTCTCAGTTACCATTCAACATGAAATGCAGGGTGCAATACATTGAAACATAAAATCCATCCTTTGCTCCCCCCAACCCCTTCCTATGAGTCTGAACTCATTCCTGCAACTGAAGCAGCAGTCATGCTTAGGAGCTCTTATACCAGCTAGATGGCTCCTGCTGTTTCTTCAGCTTGAAGGTGAATTTCATTCAATACCAGCCTGAACCATTTTCCTGGCCTTTCTAAAATAGTTGAATCCATCAGTGCACAAACTTCATTTATAAGAGGGAATATAATTTTTACCTATTTGTAGTGACTTACTAATATTAACTGAATAAATATAAAACCACAAGCACATATTTCATGGCAGAAGACCTTCACATTTTTCTCCACCGAAGGCTTTTATTATTTTAAAACAGTTTAATATCTTAGATGGAAATATTTTTAAAAGCTTAAGATAGGATTCTGTAAATATGCATAGCCACCTGCTCTGAGTCATATAGACAGTTTAGAATAATAAGCCTACAGGTTTATGGTTTTTCCATTTGGACTCTTGAATTTTGGCCTGAATCTGTCACATTATTTGTAAGTAGTTTTATACATAGAACAGCCTGAAACACAGTCCACATCACTGAAAGCAAGTCACCAGTCATGATGGAGCCCACAGTCTCTGAGTCAGAGAGCTGCTATCTGCTATTTCTATCACAGCATGGCCAGCGGCTGAGTCACTGTAAGAGTGCATGAAGAGCCCTGCCGTTGAGCATCGACCTAAGATCCAGGAGATTCCCAGTCAGGGCACATGCCCGGGGTGCAAGCTTGATCCCCAGTAGGGGCCATGCAGGAGGCAGCCGATCAATGACTCATCATTGATGTTTCTCTCTCTCTCCCTCTCCCTTCCTCTCTCTGAAATCAATAAAGATATATATATATTTTTTTCAAAAAAGAGTGCATGAAGAGTGAAGTGGATAAACACATTCTATTTGTTAGTTAATGGCTTTCATATAGATAATTTTATTTTAAATACTTTACTAAGCTATAGTTATTTTATTTCCCTGGCAAAATGTAGAAGTGAAGCTTGAGACAAATGTGAATAGAGAAATAAATTACATTTTACTTTTCTGTGTCAAGCTACTAATAAATCCCAAAATTTATTTTCAAAGTAAATTATTAACTAGGAAATATAATTTGAAACACAATGTATGTAGAAAATATGAGTGCAGAATGTGGATATTATACATGCGTACACTTCTCGTTTTACAATTCTCTGGTTTTACACGGAAATATAAATATTACTTTCCTGTAAAGGTGAATGAACCCTCAAATTGCTTTAAATTCCCTTTCTTTTCAGCATTTTACCCAAACCATTCCAGCTGAAAGTTTGTCAAGAACACGTCACCAGTTTCAGCCACATAAAGGTTTCTGCTAATATTTCAATTTTATCTTGAATGATATTTTAATGGTAAGATATTTAAACTGAACATATAGGGAAAGTGAAGTGAGGTGATGATTTCATTTAATAATGTGACAGAAAAATAATAAAAATATA